>NC_091125.1:61681473-62281473 GCF_040183065.1 Periplaneta americana | reverse complement strand
TTATCATCAGTTTTGGTTACCTGAGTTCTTTTGTTTAAGTATGATTGAAATAACTTATGCGCAATACCCCTGACTCCTATATCAAATAATTTGTCCAGAAGTAAACGATGGTTCACCGTGTCAAAAGCTTTCCTTAAATCTAAGAAAATCCCTAAACATTTAGAACCGTTATCCAACTCCTGCATAATTTTACCAGTGACTTCAATAATTGCGTCATCCGTAGATAATTTATTTCTGAAGCCATACTGATGTTTGGAGAGAATTTCATTTTTCTCTAAGTAATTTACTAATCTGTTTTTTAAACATTTTTCTAATATCTTTGAGAAGCTAGAGGGCAAGGATATAGGTCTATAGTTATTCAGACTTTTTCTTTCCCCTGACTTATGGACCGGTGCAACTACAGCATTTTTCAGAGATTCTGGGAAAACTCCTTGGGTGAGACATAGATTGAATACATAAACAAGCGGTTTTAATATATGTTTAATGATAATTTTTAATGTGTTATTTGTAATTTTGTCGATTCCCGGTGAGACATTATTTTTTAAGGATTTAACAATATTATAAATTTCTTCTTCGGTTACTGGTGATAAAAACATGGAGGAAGATGCGTGCTTATTATGGCCACTGCAATAATTTTTCGTGTTAAATGCCGATTTGTTGATGTTCGATGCAATGCTATGTCCTACTTTTGAGAAATATTTATTAAATTCATTAGCTATGTCTTTTTTGTTTTTAAATATTTCTCCCTCTTCATTTAAAATCTCTGATATGATACTATTTTGGTTCACATTTACGTCTGTGGCTTCATTAATAGTTTGCCAAAATTTCCTAGGATTATTTCGATACTTCTGAAATTGAGATTGATAATACTGAGTTTTCATGTTTCTTATAATAAGAGTTAAGGTATTTCTGTATTTTTTGTAATAATTTATTAGATTTATATTATCAGGTTCTTTTCTAATATTTCTGGCTAATTTGTCTCTTATACGGATTGACTTAATGATACCTGTGGTGATCCAGGGTTTTATTTTTCTTAATTTACAAGATACTTTAAAGTAAGATACATCTGTGCTTATGTCTATATAATTAGATATTAAATTTTGGAATACTTGAAAGCATAATTCAGCATTTTCACAGTTAAGCACGGAATCCCAATTTTCTTTTTCTATAAGCGAAATTTGCTTATTGTAATTTATGTTTCTTTTTATAGATGTATTAGATGTATTAGAGTTTTTAATTCCAATTTCGAATAATGCAATACCGGTAACTGCATAGTGGTCGGTAATAGCACTACACAAAACAGCAGGTACAAATTTCCAGTTACTCTTTGTTTTAAAAAATATGTGATCAAGGCAAGACTTAGAATCAGGCCGAGTGATAGAGTGTAAAAATTTGACAAATCCATATTCGTGTAAGATATTCATGTACCTATTGCCAGTACTGTCTAATTTGTCTTCTAGAATTTGTATATTAATGTCTCCAACAATGATTTGATTGCTTGTGTCTTTAGAATTAAACAAAAATAGTTCAAAATTGTCTAAAAATTCATTTATACAATTGTTTGGGGATCTATATATCGCCACAATGGAGAATGGAGTATTATTACATATAAAATTAAGATGAATAGAATTACATTGTGGGATATCTACATGTACTATTGTGACATCAATATTATTTTTGCAGTAGACAACTAAACTATCGCATTTATTATATTTATTCGTTTTGACAAACTTTTTATAACCTGGTAAATCATAGCCAGAGTCATGATTTAACCAAGCCTCCGTCAATATAATGAAGTCGAAAGGATTATTAAAATTTTGCATAGTGGCACAGAATTCCAGGAAATGTTTATTTAAGCTGCGTATATTTAAGTGAAATAATTTAAAATCGTGTAAATTGTTACCAATGTAACTGTTGCAAGAGTTAAAGTCTTCCAAAACTGCTGTGCGAGTGTTATTATTAGCGGAATAATAATTTAGCTCATTTATTAGACAATCCATTGTTTAGAAATATTAACATTAAAAAGGATAACAAAAATTAGACAGTAAGACAATTACAATGTAATTAAGTCTTAGAAAGAATTTATCTTATAAGCAGGGCTCGTTTCATCCTTACGAATAAATACCTTGCAATCTCTCGTCCATACAAAACGGTACCCTTTCTGATTAGCTGCCTCTCTTGTTTTGTTTAGTAGGTCACGGGTAGCAATTGTCAAATGTTCACCAGCAGTCAGCCTCCCATCAGGTAGCAAAGGGTTGATCCTTTGTAGCGGAATTCCTGGGCCTTCTGGGCGTTTCCTCGCTTCTAACTTGAATTTCTGGAGCCATGTGTCTCAACTAATTCTTTTGTTGAACCTGACGACAATAGGCTTCGTCTTGCCGGGTTTTGCAGGTAGCCTATGTACAACGCTTAAGTCAGCGACAAGCTCCGGTCCTCCGATGACTTCCGAAATATTTTGGACAATCATAGGAACAGATTCTTCCGGAGTTTCCGGAATCCCAAACACCAGTAGATTGTCTCTACGCGTGTACTGCTGTAGTTCATTTATTTGTTTCCACAAGAGTTCATTTTCCTTTTTTAGATCACGCACTTCCCCCTGTGTTGTTTTCAGATCTTCTTTCGTCTTACACAGCTCTTCGCTAAATGCATCAAACTTGTTTGACATGAACTGAACTGATTGCTGTAATGCACTTATCTCCAATTGTATACTTGATTTAAACTCATCAAACATTTGTTTTAGAGTAGATATTACTTTGCTGTCTCCACTCACTTCATTTCCGCTTTCACTTTCCACTTTACGGTTATTTTTTGGTCCCTCCATTGTAAAAGATTTCGCTGGAATACTGGGAGCAGCACAAGAAAACACGTCCACTCTCAACTACGGTCTGACCGGAACATGTTTGGGATGATCTGCCTGTCTGTCCAATGTAGAACTTGTCGCAACTATTACATGTGAGTTTGTATACACCTGTGTGGTCGTATTTATTTGTTTGTGTTTTTTGTGTATTTTCTGTTCTGTATGCTATGTTGTATTTCTGCTTTCTGAATGAAGATGCGATCTTATGTGTGCTTTTGTTTTCATATGTTAGTGTGATGTATTTCTTGTGTTTGTGTTGTGTTTTGCGTGTTTTTGTGTTAAGTTTTTGTTTTGTCTATCTTATGATGTTGTCTATTATGTTTGGATTGTTACCGTTTTCTTGTGCTATGTATTTGATTGTGTTCACTTCTTCCTTGTAGTGTTGTTGGTTCATGGGTATGTTGAGTAATCTGTGTACCATTGTCCTGAATGCAGCATGTTTGTGTTGTATGGGGTGGTTAGATGTGTTGTGTATGTGTGTGGTGGTGGTGGTTGGTTTTCTGTATATTTTGAAGGTGTATTTGTTGTCAATTTTTGTTATGGTGATGTCTAGGAAATTTATGGAGTTGTTGTTTTCAAGTTCTAGTGTGTATTGAAGTTTTGGGTGTAATTTGTTTATGTATTGGCGTAGTTTGTGTATTTGTCTTTTGTTTCCTTTGTATAGTATGAGTATGTCGTCTTCACACCTTTCAACAATCAAACGCACCCACATAACAGGCAGAGAAGTTCGAGATGACGCCGAGATCTAGTAGGTTCTGAGGATGGTGTGATGAAGCACCGAAACAGCTGTAAGCCGCACAAACTTACATAATTAACACGAGTAAGTCCGCTAGTTAATCAATTACTTATATTCAAGTGTTAAAAGTAGTGTAAGCAAGATTCAAAATGGACTAACTTAAACTTCTTCATATTACACATATGTAATAAGTACAGGGAAAGGTCTTTTGTAGAAGCCCTGTATATCAATTTGTTTCCTGTAGTTTTCAATAAATAATGTTTCATTCCTTTTCTTTATATAATACATATGTACACATTAGCCAGTAGTCGCGCAGCATACAATAGTAATCCAGTCATTATCATGCAACCGCCACCAATCATGCAGGAACTCGTGTATCTTCCTACAACATTGCACTGCACACTTCCAATTTGTTCGCATGCTTGGATCGGGATGCATGCATCTCGTCTGAATATCTTCTATGTGCTGTGTAACAAGAAATGAAATATCTAGAATATATTGGTAACAATTTTATTTTGCATTAGTTTTAAGCGGATTAATTACTGTATGCCACGCAACTACTAACGTGAGCTTTCTTTATCATATAGATGTAGGATCAAAATATTTTTATTGCCGTGTTATCTCAGGGTGGTAATGGCCCGTGACACGTCCATGGTTGTGAAGTAACGAGGCCGGGTTCAAATCCTGGTTGAGACAAGTTACCTGATTCAAGTTTTTTCCTAGGTTTCCCCCCAACCAACTAATTGAATTATTGGCTAACATTTAGCATTGGATTTCAGTCTCATTTCGCCAATATAATTACATTCTCCTCTTTCATCATCATCATCATCATCTCCGTTTCTTTCACATATTTTAGGCTTGCTTCAACATTTACCCCTATAGCCTGCAAAATTCTTTTACCTTTTCACATAGAAATCACCATGTTATCCATGATCCTTCAACCCCAGTCCCATGAGTCCCAGTAGAGAGCCCACTGTACATAACACTACCACCAGCAACTAATGACCACATACCATGGGATCCAAGTTCGGTGGCGGCCTGCAGTTGATATTTCATGATCTATCGTGCTAACAATCAAGCTAGGCACATTCCCAAACCCACATCGGCTGATTACATTAAAGTTCGCTGCAAACCCAGATTTCAGGCAGACAACTCCTAGGCCAGTCCCCTTTGTGCATCACTAGCTGGCATTCGGGGAATGCTATGAAATGATGACAGAATGGAAAGTTGTTGACAGAATAATGCATGTGCCTATTATGGTAATTCGGGAGAACCCCGAGAATGATCACAGCTGCTACCTTGTCCATGACAAGTTTCAATGAAAAATTCCAGTTGTGACCGGTATTCAAATCCAGAGCACCTACGTGACAAGCAGAAGGTCTGATTAGTCAGTCACTGCAGGAGAAGCTATATACCATTTCATAGAGCAGACCTAGATTTCTTCTGAGTTGTTTGTGTGCTTTGAAAAGGCTAAAGGAGCTAAATGCCAAAAACAAATTTTCGAGATATTCAATAAAAACTATATAACGTTTGTAATTTGTTGTTAAAATTATTTAAACAAATATGTAAATCTAGGCACTTCAGACTAGGCTACTATGATATAGGCTATGTTGCTTATACAAGCTTTTCTCACAATGTCTTTAGAGAAAAAAATATATTGAGTAGGTCATCTGGAAAAGAGCTAAGTCTAAATTTGTCATTTCATATCTAAAAGAGCTATGTTTTTTAATCAAGAATGTTGGTTTTGAATAAGTGATATGTTAAGATTAAAGACTGTTGCTATATACCTACTCTTTAAAAATGTTTATTTATTACAATCTTGCTATAAGAACTGAATAATAGTATTAATTTGTCTTAAACACAAAACAAAATGTCAACAAAATCAAAAACAAGAAAAAGATCCACAAAAGGAATCAGGTTGTTAAAATCTTTTTTCTTGTTTTCTGACTGTGGAAGAACATGAGACAAGCCATCAAGTGTCATTGCAGCAATCGTTTCTAAGGAAATGCCCGTATCAAAAAGAATGATTTTAAAAATCATTCAATTCGAATCGTATCCATGAAGCTTGAGATATATGCAACTGACCTGTGTCCTGTCAAAAAATGTTTCCCCTTGCTGGTAATGTATGCTTTCCCACTGAATCTCTTCAGATGTTGCTTCCTTTTCAAAGAACCCTTTTCAAACTTGTCATGCTCAAAAGCTGCTCTTCAAAATAAAAAATCACTTAAATTATTACAATTCATCATTGTTTAATGCAATGCTGCACTATAATCAACACAGCCACATATAGACGTTTACAGAACTGCTGTATAATAGCATATCTTATATACTTCGGCCAGTGTCCCCTTCTATGTCTAAGGGTTGCCAAGTTTTTTTTTTTCCGAGCAAAATCAGGATATTAGAAGCAAACTTAAATTGTCAAAATTTTATCATATCTAGTCGTTTTCTGAAAACATGTGTCCGCGCACACAATAAAAAGCTTGCATTTAGATGACAAAAAGTAAAATCATAATAAACAGTTCAACAATTCAAAAAATTGGATAACGAAGGGGATTGTAACTTCTGGTAGGAGGAAAAAGGAGTTATATAAATTGTGCCAAATTACAAATAGCCTAGATCTTAAATTACATTATAAACGATATGCCAGCATATTAAAGAAAGTTATATATGCAGCTAAATTGAAATTCAATGGAGAATTCATTATGAAAGCACAGAACAGAGGTAAAGCTATATGGGAAGTTGTAAAGAAAGAAACTTGTAAAAATACCAAAGTCTCAAATCAAGACTTTTCAATAATACATAATGGTCAAACAATTCAAAATTCCTTCGAAATAGCTGAAATTTTTAATACATTTTTTGCAAATGTAGCAGAATATCCTAATAACCAGGTAACATGTAGTCAGGAAACAACCTTACATGGAACAGGAAATGTAAACACCATATTTCTATCTCCCATGACTGCAGATGAAATTCTCGGTATAATAAAAAAACTAAAAAATAATCTTTCCTGTGGACCTGATGACATTCTGGATGGTATTGTAAAGAAATGCGCCGTACTACTAGTAGCTCCACTCATAAACATCTGCAATTCATCTTTAATTAGTGGTAAATTTCCTGAACAATTCAAACTCGCAAAAGTATGTCCTATATTTAAGAAGGGAGATAAACAAAATATTAACAACTATAGGCCGATATCTCTATTATCTACATTCTCCAAAATCCTTGAAAAAGTTATTTATAATAGATTAGTTCGGTTTTTAGTTTGCAATGGTGCACTATCTAATGCTCAATTTGGGTTTCAAAAAGGCAAAGGAATTAATAACGCCATATTCACTTTCACGGAATTTATTCTAAATTCAAAAGACAACAAGAATCAAACAGTTGGGCTGTTTCTGGACCTGAGCAAAGCATTTGACACAGTTGACCATAAGATACTGATCCAGAAACTACAATGGTATGGCATAAGGGGGTTAGCTAAAAGTTGGTTTGTTTCTTACCTAAGTGCAAGGCAACAATTTGTTGAAATAGGCTCAATGAAATCATATCCCACTATCATGAAATACGGGGTGCCCCAGGGTTCCATACTTGGTCCAATTCTATTTCTCCTATATAAAATGACCTTCCCTCAGGGATAACACAAGCTAAAACTGTTCTCTTTAAAGATGACACTAATATTGTTTTCAATGCTCTTGATAAAAATAATTTACAGGAGAAAATAAATGAAACCTCAAGACAACTAGAACAGTGGTTAGCTAGCAATATACTAAAACTGAATGTCAGTAAAACCGTTTGTATGTATTTCAGTCAGAAACAACTACATGACTCCATTGAAATACTACTTAATAATACTGAAATAAAGGACGTCGATTGTACAAAATTTTTAGGGATATGGATTGATTCCAACCTCACGTGGGAAAGTCATATTCAATTCTTAACTGATAAACTAAGTCGTTTGTGTTATGCTTTCCGTGTCCTAACCAATATAACTCCCAAGGAACTACTTACATCAGTTTACTTCGGCTATGTTCACTCTGTATTATCATATGGGATAATTATCTGGGGGTCGTCATCAAGACTTGCACAAGTGTTTAGACTGCAAAAGAGAATATTGAAAATTATAAAGAAGGTACCTATTCGCTCGGATAGTAAAAAAATATTCAAAGAGTTTGATATTTTGCCCCTACCTTGTATTTACATTCTTGAAACAGTCTGTTTCATCCACCAAAATTATGATAGTTTTAAAATATACTCTGATTATCACAACTACAGCACAAGAACATGCAATAATTTACATTTTAATCATCATAGGTTATCCAAAAGTCTCAATAGCTTATCACATACAGGGATAAGACTTTACAACAAACTCCCTGTTGAAACTAAAGCCCTTAACTATGCTAGATTTAAAAAGTCAGTGAAACATATTTTACTTTTCCACATGCCTTTTACTGTCAATGAGTATCTTAGTTTAGCACTCCAAATTTAGCTTACAGTCGTTAGTATCTCCTTTTTGTTTTTACTGCTCTTCTTTTCTGTTTGATTCATGTCTGGGGTGAGACTGCCCAAGAAGATAAGGAAATCAAGAACTTTGTACAAATAAGGGTCTGAAGAAAACTGTGGAGAATTGACTTCATTACAGAATGTGTTGATTGTATATTATTGTAGACATCTCGTATGTCGGAATAACATGTATGTAATCGCATATTTATTATGTATTCACTCTGACGATGCCATGAAATCATTGTATTTCCTAAGGCTAATATCTATCTATCTATCTATCTATCTATCTATCTATCTATCTATCTATCTATCTATCTATCTATCTATCTATCTATCTATCTATCTATCTATCTATCTATCTATCTATCTATCTATCTACCTACCTACCTACCTACCTACCTACCTACCTACCTACCTACCTACCTACCTACCTACCTACCTACCTACCTACCTACCTATCTATCTATCTATCTATCTATCTATCTATCTATCTATCTATCTATCTATCTATCTATCTATCTATCTATCATAATTACAATATTGTTGTTTAGTCAACTGTCCGAAGACATGTCGGAATCTCAAAAGTGACACCAATAAGGCATCATTCATGAAGGCAAATAAGCCAGGAGATAATGGGATAGAGTGAGATGAAAGAAGGAAGTCAGGCTAAGCTTATTGATAGGCCTACTTCTGCTTGCTTTTCAACCTCGTCATCAGCTTCTTCCCTTCCTATGCATCGGCAAAAGAACAAAACACCTTATCGTCATCAGCTGAGCTTTAAGTTCATAGTTAACATAAGGCAAATCTTTGGCAGAGATATTATTTTTAAACAACGCTGTTTGATGAAGATATCGTTTATCATGCTATCAAAGGGAAGAATGTTACATGGTAATAAACATTTTTGCACGATCGTGTTTTTTTGTTGTATTTTAGCTATTGTTGTTAGGTCTTGAAATTTAGAATTCCCACACAGAAACTTGTTGCTAGGAAAACCATTCTTCATAACATAAAACTATACTGAAATAAACCCATTACAGTGCACTTATAGTTACTTAGTTACCATTACAATATAGTTTTGCGAAGGCTTTGAAATAATATTGCTCTAAATTTTAAATGCAAAATATATTGTATTTGCAATTTTTAAAATTTAATAGTGCAAAAATGTTGTACAATACACGTTTGTGAAGTATATTACAAAATCTCGGAAAGTGCTCTGCTCGTTTTTCAAACTTTTTCTAAGTTTTGTAAAGCACTTCCCAATCTTGTGGGCTATTGTAATATAGTATTTTTGTAGTCTTCCAGAGAACATTAAAAATCATAACCAAAACCCTGCATTATTTAAGGTAAAACTAAAAAATAATTTAATATGGCATTGTTAGCAGAAAAGGAGATGGTACTAAGAGATATGCTAGTGGAACTAAATGACAGCTGTGAGCAGTATGGGATGAAGATAAATGCAAATAAAATTAAGACCATGGTCATAGGAAGCAAAGTAAAGAAGGTAAACTTGTGAATTCTAAATGAGGCAGTAGAACAAGTGGACAGCTTCAAATACTTGGGATGTACTATAAGCATAATATGAGCTGCTGCCAAAAAGTCAAAAGGAGAATAGCAATGGCAAAGAAAGCTTTTAACAGAAAAAGGAGCATCATCTGCAGACATCTGGAAAAAGAACTAAGAAAGAGATTAGTGAAGTGCTTTATGTGGAGTGTAGCATTGTATGGGACAGAAACATGACTTCATGAAGAAGTGAAGAGAAGCGACTAGAATTTAAAATGTGGATAGCCTATGGAGAAGGATGGAGCATATGAAATGGACAGACAGAATAAAAAACGAAGCAGTGTTAGAAAGAGTGTGTGAAGAAGGAATGATGCTGAAACTGATCAGAAAGAGGAAAAGGAATTGGTTGGGTCACTGGTTGTGAAGAAACTGCCTTCTGAAGGATATTTTTGTTCTACAAATTTCTTTTATATCTTGATCTTTATACTTTAAGTCAATATTAAGGAACTTATGTGCAAGAGCAGAGCCTTCTTCAGTTACAAGCTGGAGCCATATGTCGGCAACACTGCAATTCACTGTCAACCGGAGGCCTACCACATGGAACACGTGTTTGTGCTAATGCCGATTTTCAATGTAAATTAATGTTACAATATAAGTCCATGGAATTGTGTTCGCGGTCGTATCAAACGTTAATTGTTGATGTATTATAAACTAAATGCGTGTTGGCGAAAAAAAAACAAGACAACAAATGAAAATATGGCTGCACTCTTTGGCAATTTTTACAGTTATTAATAATGATAAAATGATTGACAATTCTTCTAAATATTAAATATTGTATAAACTATATTTTTATAGTCTTATTTGTGGTTTGTGGTGTATCAGAATTCTAGCCAAATTGTTGGGTCCCGCCTCCTATATCAATAAAGTTACGCAGTTGATTTTCAAGTTAATTGTAAACAGCTGTTTTGTGATCCAATAAATGTTGCAGTTTTGTTGAAGATTCGGAATGCCTGCTATGCGTCAGCACTACCTATAATTTGTATATGCATACACTCAATTTGTTGTTTTCAAGGTTTGTTGATTAATATTATTTCTTTTCTATTAAAAAATAATAAATTAGTTATAAAAATGTTTCTTTTCACTTCGTATTTACATGATTTAAAGTTCACTGAGTTTACGCTAATTGGGACATACTTAATAGATAATGATGTGTTTTGTTACCGTAGGTATTATATTGAAGGTATGTTTCTATTTTTTCATAGATTTTATATTTGGCCTAACTGTATTTACATCCTTATATTTTATTATAATATGTCAATAACTTAGTATCCTCTTTTTACATTTTTATTTTATTTACATAATTTACATTCTTAGCTTGTTTTCTGTAGTTATATTTAAAATTATATCTTAACAAGTTTATAACAAATAATTTGGGATAACAGTATTGTTATAGTGACTGGCCAGGTTCAAACTAAAACTGACTTCCTGGGCATCTGAAATACGGTATTTATAGAAAAACACGACAGATAATCGCATAAGATAATATTAAAATGTATCCTAGACCTTTCATGTTACAGGTGAATCACCATAAATTCGCAAAACATTGTCAATTTGCTAGCCACAAATTTGTTAATTGAATGGAACTTATGAATACTACGTAGGAACTTACGTCTTTATTGCATTATTGATTTTATTATTTTCGGTGCAAGGAATATCTTATTTATATATTTATATTTGTACTATCAATAAAAAGATGTTATTTTTGTAATTATTTTAAGTGGCAGTCAGTCTTTGTATGTAAGTAGTCTACTTACGCCGTTTTCTGAAGTATAGCTAATTGCAATAAAACACTATTTTCGAATCCATAATAATTTACATCACTACTCTGAATCTTAATCTTACCTTTGTGCATAAAGTAATATTGAAAAAAAAAACACACGTTACATACAATGAAAGCAATGAGCAAGCACAATTATAACAATATCACTTTAGATTCTCCCTTTAACTTTAACAGCACTCCACCAAGCAAGAACCGCAAATCAAAAAGATATCCTATCGCTATATGCTACACAGAGAAAACAGTACAAACAACTGATAAAAACTAAAAAAGCACAATACATAGAGGAAGAAGCAAGAAAACTAGCCGTGGAAGCTAACCAAAACCCCTTCATCGCACTCAGAAATTCAAGACCAACAGTAGGAAAGGAAATCACCATGGACACATGGGAACTCCACTTCAAAGAAATCCTGAATAACCAGAATAAAGAAAAGTCACATCAGCCACCCAAGAGAGAAACGACGCAACAACCACCTCCTATAACCAGGAAATAAATAGAAGAAACAATTACAGCAGCCAAGAACAAGAAAGCAGCGGGACCTGATGGCATATACATGGAACACATAAAGGACTCCTTACATCTGGTTCGAGCTACTCAACAAATGCCTACACCTAGGAACAATCCCAGAAGCATGGAGAACATTGACAATGAAAATTCTCTACAAAGGAAAAGGAGAAACCAACAATCCTCACTCCTTCCGAGGTATTGTCCTCGAGAATGTCGCTTTCAAAGTACTCACAAAAATACTAACAGTAGACAACCGTATCCCGGAATGCCAGTTCGGATTCAGGAAAGGCAGAAGCACCCTTCATGCCATAAGCAACCTAAAAGAACAAATAAGAATACCCTAAGACACCCTGGGAAGAAATACCATGTAGTGTTCGTCGACTACTGCAAAGCTTTCGACCTTATAAACAGGGAAACACTAATTAGAAAACTAAGCAACATGATCGGCGAATCACATGCCTTAACAATAATTTCAGACATCCTAAGCCGCAACTACATTCAAATATCAGACGAAATCACACTATCTAACAAAATAATACAGACAAATGGGGTACTACAAGGAGATCCTATCAGCCAGGTCCTCTTCAATATCATGACCACAGACATAACGAAAATCACAGAGGACACCACAGCATCGTTGATTATGTACGCAGATGACATGGCAATAGGCTCGTCCAAATAGAAGAACTACAATAGGTCCTAAATAAACTCGTGAGATGGGCCGAGGAAAACAGCCTACAGATAAACCACCAGAAAACAAAACAAATGAACTTCAGAAACGGCGGCAAAAAAAAAAAAAGACACCCTGACACTGCAGAACGAGTCACTTGAGGTAGTGCAAAAATTTAAATATTTAGGAGTAATACTTCAGACAACACTAAAATAATACAGAATCCACATTCAAGAAAGAGCAGCCGCTGCAACAAAAGCTATGAAGGCTACAATATTAAGAGTCTGCAACAACTAGAAACAAAAACGGCAATGACCTTATTTAGGTCAGCTATAGCACCAATAGCAACCTACGGACTAAATATCATATGGGAAAACTTAACAGTCAGCGACATGGGAAAAATTGAACGAGTCAAATCATCCTTCATGAAAAGAGTACTAGGAGTAGGAAGAACAACTCTCTCGAGACTAACATACGAACTAATGAAGGAACGCTTCTTCATCGAAGATATTAGAACGCAACTCTGCATGCCGAACACCCCAGCATACGAGAAAGCCCTTGAAGTACTCAGAGGAAAGAAGAACGCCATCTGGAGCGAGTTCTACATAACAGACGCCATGACAACCAGAGACTGGGCAAACACAAACTACGAACTGAGACGCGTAGTGACCCGTTACCAGTACATGGTTTTCACCATAAGATCTGTACCACCAAGAGATACCACGAACCCAACGACGAATGTGTGTGTGAACTGTGTCAGAAGCCGTGTGGACGATATCACGTTGAAAACTGCCGAGAAAGGAAAACCTCGCTCAAAAATTTCTGCAAAGACTAAACTTCAAATCTTATGCACATTGTGCGCATTTCATTTCATTCATTTAGAATCTCCCGCCTCCACTCAGAGTTGCCAAACCTACCCATGCACCGGCTTATAACTGAAGAAGGCTCTGGCAAGAGAGAAAACCTTGTAAAATGTTCTGTTAGTGTTAACTACTATTTTGTTTTGTCTACCCATATTTCTAGGGGAGTTAATGCTTTGATCATAGCATCATATAATTTATCAAGTCAAATTTAGCGCTGATATTCATGTATAGGGACATTTTTATCATTGCAGAGAATTTTGTTTCAATGTGTAGGTAGTTTCTGATTTAGACATCTGGCAATACTGCGATTTGGTATTCTGCGCATTTGTGAAAATGGAGGTTGTGTTATGTTATGGAGAAAATGGATAAAGTGAATTTTACATGTTTTGTTTAGCATGATACATATTGAAAGCTGAGATTAAGAAAATATTTTGAAATTAAAACATGGATGAAAATGAAGCCAAAACGATAGTATTTTTAATATGGAACGATAAACTAGCTCGCACGTCAGTCTTGGTGATAATAATATTATGTCTCTTTTTGACAGTTTCACTTAGGTTAGTGGAAATCAAGATTATGTTCTGCTTGCGATATGACAAATTATGACGTAATTGTAGTTGTGTCAGAGTTTTAGAGACATTTTAAAATTATGAGTGAAATAAAATAATTACTGTCTAAAATTTAATTGTAAAATCAATTACCTAATTAAATTTAACTTACTCTATCGGTACAATATTTTTTTCATGTTAAAATAACATTTCTGTTTCAGTTTTCTCTCTGGTGTTCTAGTACTGGCCGCGTACATAGGAGGTTTCATAGTTTTTAATTCGATATTCAAGTGAGTAATAAGATATGTAATTATGATTTGGACACTTATTAAATCACTAGTCGAAAAATAATACCAAGTAAAATATTAGGAAGTATCACTACTGTTGACGGACTTTTTCGAAAGAAAATAAATAAGACAATTTTTGAACAGAGTGCCATACAGGAATTTTCATGCGTATATTGAAAATGTATCTTCTGTTATGACTAGGTTATACAATTATTTTATTTTGCATCACAGAAAACTATATGTCAATTTTAAATTTTCCTGTCAACTTACCACAGGCAGACTTACAGCTAGCTACACTGTTGGCGGTCAGAGAATCTGTCTAGTAGGCTAGTTACTGTACGAAACATTTGGCAATGTTTCTTGTTATTTGTTGTACAATGGCAAAGACTTAATCCAGCGTTGGTGGAAATTTGGTACTAGACCTACTGGTAACAGTAAATTGTCTAGGAACCTAATCCGATTCACTTCAGGAAATTGTTACACAATAGCTAATTCAGGTCAGTCCTCATGAATTTTCTTTAAGTGTTTGAAAACATCATGAAACTATTGGACATATTCTTTGGCCAGCTGGCCTTTAATTTCAGTCAGATAAAGTTATATCCCAGGTTCTAAATTCTCTCTCAGTTATCCGATGTCCAGTTTTTGCCATTTTCTGTACGCATTGTTAATCTCAGCTTATTCTTGTTTGTGAGTAAATCCAGTAACACTTATTAATTCTCACCAGTTTTATTTTCATTACGTAATTGCACATTTTTTTATTTTCTAAATACATTTGGTTTGGAAACTAAAATGGATGCATTAGCGAATTACTATGAAATAGTATATTAGAAAGTCTCCAAAATAAGCAAGGTATAGTAGTGGCAAAAAAAAAAACCGGACCGACCCTTGTAACTGATTTCAGAGCCTTGTTCACTCAGAGCACGATAGAGTGGTAGGTAACTAAGACTTTCGTGGTTCGAATCCTGCCTGGGAAGGAAACTTTTTTTTGTACCTTATTCAAATTTATTCACAATACTTTTTGATTACAGTGATATTTTACTACTTAATTAACTTATTATTCCCAGAACACGAATTTTACCAGCAATCGAAAAATATAAATTTGAATAAGGAACAAAAAAAAAGTTACCTTTCCAGGCAGGATTCGAACCACGAAAGTTTTAGTTACCAGTCTATCGTGCTTTGGAGTGAACAAGGCTCTGAAATCAGCTACAAGGTTCGGTCAGGTTTTTTTTTTTTTGCCACTATTGTACATAAAATGCTTGTGAAGATTATTCCTTTGTATCTGCTGTCCAGCCCTGGTTACAGTGCAACCTGTTGGGTTTTTTGTGCTAGCTCTAGTAAATTCAACAAGATTCCTGCATTCTGTGTAAGGTGATATGCACCTGATATTAGTGAAATTAAACAACAGACAAATTTGGAATGATATTATAAGTTAGTACACTTACTTACTTGTGGCTTTTAAGGAGCCCAAAGGTTCATTGCCTCCCTCACATAAGCCCACCATTAGTCCCTATCCTGTGCAAGATTAATTCAGTCTCATCATATTCCACCTCCCTCAAATCCATTTTAATATGCTCCCATCTACGTCTCGGTCTCTCCAAAGGTCTTTTTCCCTCCAGCCTCCCAACTAACACTCTATATGCATTTCTGGATTGGTCCATACGTGCTAAATGTCCTGTCCATCTCAGATGTCTGGATTTAGTGTTTCTAATTATGTCAGGTGAAGAATATAATGCGTGTAGTTCTGAGTTGTGTAACTTTCTCCAGTCTCCTGTAACTTCATTCCTCTTAGCACCAAATAGGCTATTTCTTATTTTCAAAAACCCTTAATGTCTGTTCCTCTCTCAAAGTGAGAGTCCAAGTTTCACAACCATACAGGACAACCGGTAATATAAATGTTTTATAAATTCTAACTTTCAGATTTTTCGACAGCAGACTAGATGACAAGAGCTTCTCAACCGAATAATAACATGCATATTCCATATTTATTCTGCATTTGATTTCCTCTTGAGTATCATTTATGTTTGTTACTGTTGCTCCAAGATATTTGAATTTTTCTACCTCTTCACAGGATAAATTTCCAATTTTTATATTTTCATTTTGTACAATATTCTGGTCATGAGACGCAATCATATACTTTGTCTTTTCGGGTTTCACTTCCAACCTATCTCTTCGCTTGCTTCAAGTAAAATTCCCGTGTTTTGCCTAATGCAGGCGTCTCAAGGCCAACGCATAAAAGTTGTTACAGAGAGCAAGTGTAGATAGCGTAGTCAACTGAAGAGATAAGTGCAGTACCCGAAGATAGCCGATCGCTGATTCATGTTACACGCATGAGCGAGCTAAGTTGTAACTTCACGGGAGAAATTCCACATAGCTGTACATTTGAATTGTAGTGTCACAGTAGACAGTTATTTTCGGAAGGAATAAAATTTCTTAAGTAGTTTGCAGTAATAATAATAATAATAATAATACATTTATTTTTTAATTATATATTGAGTAAAAAGAAGACATCTGAAGCATGAAGAAACATACATGTTACGTAATTATTTAACCACAAGGAACTGGCCACCCTACCCCATTATCTCCTGGCCTAGTTGCCTCATAGTGGTGCCTTGTTGGTATAACTTGTGACGTTCAGACCTGTCTTCGGACAGTTGACTAAACAACAACAATACTTCATTTTTAGTATTTTTTTTTAAGTTTATACTATATTTAATAAAATAAAATTCAGTTAAATAATAATAATAATAATAATAATAATAAATTACAATTAAACTTGTTACTTGTTAAGGTACGTATTGTTACGATACGCCAATGTTAATAATATTAATTACAATAATAGTTAAATAATATGTTTCGTAATGTTTTCAATAATTAACAATAAACAAAACATCTTAGAAATCCACAAACAATTATTTTAAATTAGAACTATTCAAATCTTAAATCTGGTCTCAAATTCTTTTCTCAAGTCCTTCAGTACTTCACTATGCCTTTTTGTTACACTGGTCTTGATTCAAATTAGGTAACAATTTTAGATTAATAAAGTGGTAACAGTTACCCACTGAAACTTGCGACTTCCACAATTTCGCTTTCCCTATGAAAGCTTTTATTTCTTTATACATTCGCGGTAATAAGGGCATTCTTTCCTCGGAGATGGAGACAGCATCGTAGCGGTTGCAGATGTCTATTCAAACATTGCGGTCAATGTTCATTGACGTCATCCGGAGATACACGAACTGTTCTCGCATCTTGTTCCACTCTTACATTAAAAAATAGAGGGTGGAGGAAGTGTCTGGCCTAATGGTTTGTGGATTTTCTCCTAACATAGTCACGTCATCCGCATAGAGAAGGAGCTGATGTAACCAGTTCAATTCCAAACCCTCTCTGTTATCCTGGACTTTCTAGAGCAAAGTTAAAAAATAAAGGTGATAGTGCATCTTCTTGCTTTAGCCCGCAGTGAATTGGAAAAGCAAGTGACAGAAACTGACCTATATGGACTCTGCTGTAAATTTCACTGAGACACATTTTAATTAATCAAACAAGTTTCTTGGGAATACCAAATTCAGTAAGAATATTATATAAAACTTCTCTCTTAACAGAGTCATATGCCTTTTTGAAATCAATGAATAACTGATGTACTGTACTCTTATGCTCCCATTTTTTTCTCCAGTATCTGTCGAATTAAAAAAAAAATCTTGTCAATAGTTGATCTATTACGCCTAAAACGACATTGATGATCCCCAATAATTTCATTTACAAACGGAATTAATCTTCTTAAAAGAATATTGGGGAGGCCGAGATGTAGATGGGAGATTAATATTAAAATGGATTCGAAGGAGGTGGGTTATGTTGGTAGAGATTGGATTAATCTTGCTCAGGATAGGGACTGATGGCGGGTTTATGTTAGGGCAGCAATGAACCTCTGGGTTCCTTAAAAGCCATAAATATAAATATATGTATAAGACTCCAGTGCCATCTAGCAATGAATATTGCGTGCTCTCGAACATGCTGGAAAGTGCAGAAAACAAAGACAATATGGGCTACTGGATAACAGAGGTCACACGCGTCATTTTCGATTTGTATAGACTACATTGACTGGCACAAAAAGCAAAACACTTCAATTTCCTTACTTTTTATTTAAGATCTAAGTTAATGATATTGGTAACCATACTGCTGAAAATATTTTGATTACTAGAATAGGCTAATATATCGACATTTTACCGACATTTTGTTTAATTAATAATTCAATTGTTTTCTACCTGCAAACATACAGCTATTTGTTTGAATATTCTGAATAATAAAAAAAAAGAAGTGTTTCACTTTTTGTGCTGTTGAGTATTTACAGCAGTGTCACGGCAGTAATAGTTCGAGATGTTTATTGTAATATTTCATGTCATTGTTGCACCATATACCTCGATTTTGGTCGTTATTTGAATGGTGTCCACTAGTTTTGATTAAAATTGTAGAAGGATGGTGAAAGGTTACCATTATGTCAATAGATATTAAACTAGGAATTATGACAACAAATAAAGGCTTCCTTGTTGTGTAATGAATTGTAACTGACTTAGGCTACATACATAATGTGACAGTGATTAGGAATATTATAATGTTATAAAAGCCGCCACTGTGGTCTAGTGGCTACAGTGTTGGACTTATAATCCTGTGGACCTGGGTTCGATCCCTGGCATACCTCTGATTTATACCATGTGTTGGGCAAGCCTGTGGTCCAGGTAATATAGGGGTTTTCTCTGGGAGCCCCAGTTCCCCTGTTGCATTCCAACAAATCTCCATCATTTCATCGCAGATACAGCATAGACCAACCTCCTATGTCATACCCTGGGCAACTACTCTATTGCTAAATTGGTCTACACATCTGGCAAACTTCTGAATGCTTGATGTTGTGTGTTATAGACATAGATCTGAGGCTCCAAACTTCCTTTCATTACTAACTGGAAAACAAAGGGGTGCTCCCTCAGTAATACAGCTGAAGGCGTGGTGTGCAGTGTGTGGCAGTGGCAAATGCAAGCGCCACCGTCCTGGTCCCAGCTCCTATTCTCGCCAGCCATGGATTGGCCTTGAAGTTCCAGATGAGATTGATGAAGCTATTGAAGATGTAAGTTAGTCCTGTCTTCTTCAGTATGGTAACATGATTAATTTCACACCTTGGCATAATCTATACAGAAAAGTCGCTGGTAAATTAATGTAAAGAACTTATTTTAGTTTGGGCTTGAGTGAGAGTGGTTTGGGTTGAGTTGGATTTGGTTCAGTTTGATTAAGCATTAGAAAGTAATTAATTCGCATAATTTTAACTTTTTGTTTCCTAATTGAGATCAGTTGTGCCGTTGCTGTTCAAACTTATATTTTTACAGGTTGTTTGTATCAAGTACTTCATTTCTTTGCATACCATGTTATTATTTACATGGAGTAGCTTTCGTTGCATAAATATTCAACAGAACAATCATGGCCATTTTGAATGTAGTAATTACAGACTTTCTCAGTATTACCACAGTCTAGTATATACAGTCACGAAGCTCAATACATAGTAAATATGCATCCATAAATAGTTGCTAACCAGTAGGATCGTTACTATCGCTTCATTACAGACAATACGAAATAGTACCTGCACAGTCCATTGTTCCTAGTACCCTCAAAACTCAAGCTTCGTGACAGTATATACTAGACTGTGGTATTACTTGTATGCAAATTTCTTTCTTAATATCAACGTTTTTTACATGTTAAACAAATCTTACTTATCTTTCATTCATTTGTAAAATCTTGCCTTGTATTGTTAATTTGTTTATTAGTTTTCTTGTTGATATCAGTTTTAGTGTTGTGTTTTTCCATCTGATCTAAATTACCCATTTCTTGTTATTTTTATGTATCCAGGGATTGACATTATAAAAGTTATCAAGTTGTATACTACAAAATATATAAAATAGTACTAAATAATAAAGGTTTAACTAATTAACTGGCAATGCAAATTTTTATGTCAATTACATCTTTGTGGATTCAAATTTTCAAATTTATTACATGTTACATAGATAGGCTGTTACTTTAACATGTTAGTACTGCATATTCTTTATCAGATATAATACCTTAACCCATTAGTGCTCAGTGGAAACTTTATGGCGCATGCACAGTCTCCCTACCCTGTATACCCTATATGGACTGTCACATGGATTGGTCGACCATGGACCAATTGCAAGAAAGTATATAGATATACCAACAAACCAACGACTGACAGGAACCCAGAAGCAACTATATAAACCCCCCATGGATCCTAGATAACTCATTGCTGAAACAACTGGATGCAGCCACGATCTCTCCTTACTCAACAAGGTATTTTCACTGAAACTCCACAGAGGTGCCGACAGAACATTGTAGCTAGATTGAAGTCACTGTCCTCGACAATTACCCAAGAGACAAGCTGAGACAAGCTTATGAGGGCCAACCTCCCAGGTCATACGACCCTTAATGAAGAAAATCAGCCATCACATAATATTCACAGACAACGTCAGAATAATGGACAGAGAAGAATATTATAGACTAATCAAGAAGTGAAGGAGATTCAGCGGCGAAATCAGAGGGAAGGCGAACTTATGAGGGTCGTACTCCTTTTTTCAAGGCCATTTCCCTTTGCACATCTGTCAGCAAACAAGATCAACAGCTACAAGAATAATGTTTCAAAACTCGATGGCGCACATAGAAGTCAGCCCCAATCCTGATGTGATGGACCATACACAGAGATTGGACGACCTAAGGACCAATCACAAGAGAGAGAATACAACCAATCATTGATAGGAACCCAAGAGCCACTACATAAATACCTTTGGCAACTGACAATTATTCTTATCCACAGCAGTGAGGATGATCACAGCAGGATGGTCGAAACGTTAGCTCTAGCAACTGAGACAACACGGCACAAGCCCGGAAACTCACAACCCATCTTTATTACAATTTTTTAAAACAAACTGAAACTAAACTTAATATTAGGTAGACACTAATTTTTGTGAGATAAGCTTTTCTAGATATATGTTCCCCTCATCTCAGGCACAATTCTTCATTTCAGAGTCAATTGTTGTGAAGTGCAGCCGCAAAATTCTGTAGTGATTTTGAAATTTATCCTTTGAAATGGTAGAAAAATTCAAGTACCTTGGAGCAACATTAACAAATATAAATGACACTCGTGAGGAAATTAAACCCAGAATAAATATGGGAAATGCCTGCTATTATTCGGTCGAGAAGCTTTTATCATCCAGGCTGCTCTCGAAAAAGCTGGAAGTTAGAATTTATGAATCAGTTATATTACCAGTTCTGTATGGTTGTGAAACTTGGATTCTTGCTTTGAGAGAGGAACAGAGGTTAAGGGTGTTTGAGAATAAGGTTCTTAGGAAAATATTTATGGCTAAAAGGGATGAAGTTACAGAAGAATGGAGAACGTTATATAATGCAAAACTACACGCAGGACTGTTCCTAATATAATTAGGAATTAAATCCAGATGTTTGAGATGGGCAGGGCATGTAGCACGTATGGGTGAATCTAGAAATGCATATAGACTCTTAGTTTGAAGACCTGAGGGTGAAAGACCTTTGGGGAGGCAAAGGCGTAGATGGGAGAATAATATTATTATATATTTGAGGGAGGTGGAATATGATGGTAGGGACTGGATTAATCTTGCTTAGGATAGGGACCGATGGTGGGCTGCTGCCACTGGCATGACCACCACTAAACGTTACCATTACCACTACCACCACAATCACGACCACTACCTCAAACAATTTTGACTGTTGTACTACTGTATATTGCAGTCAGGTAAATCATTATTATTTATATTATATATTTATTGTCAACAGGTCGTTTACAAGTAGTGGTGGTCCTTCACATTTCTGTTGTATGATTACAGTTAACAGTACTGTAACAGGTACTCGAAGCATACTGTACAAAAAATTTCTTATATGAATTTAGTATAAAGATTTCTTTTCTCCAGATTTTCTTTTATGTTTCTAACTATTTTACATGTGCCTTCTCATTATAGTTGTTTCCAGTATTGTCCTTTGTTGTTTTCTATTAGTACTTGTGAAATAATTTCCGTGGCTGAACATATAAGTGGGATGAAGTAGTGTTGAATTTCGTTATACATCTAAATTATTTCAAAACAGTTTTTTTTTATTACATTTTATTTGATGTTCCGTATTTTTAGATTCTTGATTACAGTTCTGTTCTTGTATAGCTTACCTGAACTTTCTTCAAGCATGGTATTTGGTTAATACTGCTTGTAATTACCTCTGATTGAGGTTATGGCTGATATGTACATCTATTATCAGGCAGTACATCTCACTTGACGATATGTATCGGAGGAAGAACAATTGTTTGTATACATCTGAAATCTGATTAGTGTAATATGTTACTAGTCAGCAATGTATGCAATGAAGGGGCAAAAGAACTGGCCACCCTACCCATTATCTCTTGATTTAGTTGCCTCATGACTGATGTCTTAATTGTATCACATATGAGGTTCCAACTTGCCTTTGGACAAACCACAACTACTACTACTACTACTACTACTACTACTGCTACTGCTACTGCTACTGCTACTGCTACAAGCAATTAACATTAATTATTGTCAGTGCCTGGTGTATTGTTTTGACTGCCTTGTTATGTCAGGCTTCTCTTATGTAATCTAACTGAAGTTTCCTTTCCGGTACTTTCTACACTTAATCTTGGATATCTGCAGTGCTTTTTCCTGGTGCAACATGCTGGAACAGTGTTCTAGCACCTTCTTGTTATATTTTTCATCACAGAACCCAGAAATGTTCAAATTTGGTACTACCAATATAATATCATGATGCTTCTCCCAACTTGACTTCATTGTCTCTCCACTGAGATCATCCCTGTTGGTTAACACCACGAGGAACTTGCTTCTAATTAGAATTGTTGGATCTCCTTTGATCAACTTCAACCCTAACAATTATGTTAAATCTTGATGCTAAAAGGCCGTGATGTTGGAATAGACATGACAAGAAAAGAGTGTGACAGGAAAGGAGAAAATACTGAAGAAATAGCTATGCTGTGGAAAATCTTCTAATACTTCGGTGACCGATATGCAGTTTAGTAAATACCTTTGTTGCAAACCCATTTATTATTTTGTTGGCAATCGAAACTGAGTCAGTTTACGCCAACATAAATTTAGTTTGTATTTTTTCTGAAATATTGTGTGAAATGGCAATATAAAAATTGGAAATTTATCTTTCGAAGAGGTGGAGAAGTTCAAATATCTTGGAGCAACAGTAACAAATATAAATGATACTCGGGAGGAAATTAAACACAGGATAAATATGGGAAATGCCTGTTATTATTCGGTTGAGAAGCTTTTATCATCCAGTCTGCTGTCAAAAAATCTGAAAGTTAGAATTTATAAAACAATTATATTACCGGTTGTTCTTTATGGTTGTGAAACTTGGACTCTCACGTTGAGAGAGGAACATAGGTTAAGGGTGTTTGAGAATAAGGTTCTCAGGAAAATATTTGGGGCTAAGAGGGATGAAGTTACAGGAGAATGGAGAAAGTTACACAACACAGAACTGCACGCATTGTATTCTTCACCTGACGTAATTAGGAACATTAAATCCAGACGTTTGAGATGGGCAGGGCATGTAGTATGCATGGGCGAATCCAGAAATGCATATAGAGTTAGTTGGGAGGCCGGAGAGAAAAATACCTCTAGGGAGGCCGAGACGTAGATGGGAAGATAATATAAAAATGGATTTGAGGGAGGTGGGATATGATGATAGAGAATAGATTAATCTTGCTCAGGATAGGGACCAATGGCGGGCTTATGTGAGGGCGGCAATGAACC
Organism: Periplaneta americana; assembly: GCF_040183065.1. Taxonomy (NCBI): domain Eukaryota; kingdom Metazoa; phylum Arthropoda; class Insecta; order Blattodea; family Blattidae; genus Periplaneta; species Periplaneta americana. The sequence goes on along the minus strand of NC_091125.1, from coordinate 62,257,313 downwards.
TCCGGGTTTCTTAAAAGCCAGTAAGTAAGTAAGTATTTTTTCTGAAAGATGCATTAAAATGTGAAAATAGATAAGAGCTAATTATATTTTTAACTTGATTTTTTGCTGAACTCCATTCAGAACTTGAATTCTTGGTGCACTGGGCAGTAGTCATCTCCCTGTCTGCTGCAATAAATTTTACACGTAGTTCCACAACCTCTTTCTCCATGAAGAAAAGCACATAAAATCAGTATCATTCATAATGTATTCACGATGATTTTACTGATATTAGTTTGTTGTTGTTGAGGTTGACATATCTGACATCCAGATTCCAATAACGTCTAGCTCTACCTCTTCTCCTTTCAATGCAATGGTTGAAATTTGTCCTTATATTTGTTTTCAATCATCTTTCACTGCCATCTTTTACATGTGTCCAAATCGCTCTATCTCATTTGCTTCATTTATTCCTATATTAATCCTCATTTTATGTATTCCATTTACATTTCTAACTTTATCTATTTCCGCCGCTACACAACATCTTCACTGAAAGTTCATTATCATAATCCTGCATCTTCTATTCCTTTGATTAATCATCTACTTGTTCAGCTGTATGTTCTAGTACTACCGATATTAGTTTCGTAATTTCTAATATTATTTTTGTACTTCAGAATATGGTATTCATTTTCTTTGTTGCAGTGTTTGCTTGTCCCATTCGAGTTCTTATCTCTTCATGACAGGTACTTACAAGCACTTATAGTTTTTATTATCTGTCCTTCTTTGAAGTTCATGTTCTTTACCACCAAATACCAAGAATTCATTATTTGTTGAATTTTTTATAAGATTCCAAGTATGGTATGCTTCATTTAGCTTTCTTAGCATAATATGTTACATAAAATTATTTATTTTCTCTTCCACTCATCAGAACAACATGTTCGCAGGTAAAGTACATTGTTCAACAATATAATACCGGTATCTGATGTTGCATAGAGTATTATAGATTCAGATTGTTTTGGGTGTTGTTGTTTTCCAGTTCCTGAACAAGACCTTGAAAGAATTCGTCTACGTGTGGTACAATGAACTGTCCACTGACGAAAGTTTTGTGCTGGAACTACGCCAAAGCATCCGTTATGCAGCCAGTGTTTTCTTACGTAGGGGATTACAGGTATGTTTAAGTCTTTAATAGATTCTATTTGTTCGATTCCCCTCTACACGAAATTTAGGATAACTATTGTACAGATGGTGTATTTTGTTATTTATTACCTAAGACGATTCTGTAGAGTAAATTTCCTTTTGTAAGGCAGCATAGCCTACATCTTTGACATTGGCAGAATATTTATAAGAAATTATTTATTTTTTTTTAATGTTAATTTCACAAAATAATGCCTGTATATATGTTTTTGATCATACTGTTAGACGAGTTGCTAGTGCAAGTCTTTCGTGCTGGACATCTGAGTTCAAACCGCATCTAGTTCGTGGAGGATAAAGATGGTGTTCAGTGTTAATTTCACAAAATAATGCCTGTATATATGTTTTTAATCATACTGTTAGCTGAGCTGCTAGTACAAGTCTTTCATGCTTGATATCTGAGTTCAAACCGCAGCCAGTTCGTGGTGGATAAAGATGGTGTTCAATGTTAAGTTCACAAAATAATGCCTGTATATATGTTTTTGATCACACTGTTAGCTAAGTTGCTAGTGCAAGTCTTTCATGCTGGACATCTGAGTTCAAACCGCAACCAGTTCGTTGTGGACAAAGATGGTGTTCAGGGTGCTTTTTTATCCTTCCAATATTACTCATTCTTCATTAATCAAAGTCTTTATGATATAATGTAGATCCACCTCTTTGGGTAGTATAGTTTGTATAACATCCTCATGTGCAGTTTGATGACTTCTTTAAATGCCCACTGCACTTGATGAAGTTGAGCAGACTTTATTAAAGAGGGAAAGCATTTTAATGCGTTATCTATAAAAGGGGATACTTTGCTAAGGCAATCATAATAATTGAATTAAACGTTGCTTTTTTATTTTTCCGAAAGTAATTTTGGTATCCTGCTTCTGGTGTTTGTTATTGTTTATTGTTGTTATTCTTCTATCATTCCAGTACTTAGTATTTTGATATTTGTGTTGATATTTCACTCAGTTTTGGTATTGACTTTACACTGAAGTACAGTAAAATCCCTCGTAACCAGCACCCAAATAACTGGCAATATCAAAATAATGGCACTTTTGGTTGGCGAAAAATAGTTCAAATCTGCCAGATTGCCACAGTCTGGGTCGTCAGTTTTGCCACATTAGAAAGTTGTTGTTGTTTTCTAATGCCAGGCGTTTGACAATAAAGTCATTTGACCTCTTGCACTCCAATATTTTTCAAAGATATTATCATGACTAGCCACTGAAGCACAGATTTTGAGGTGTTCCGAATCCATTTCTTGGTTTGAGTTGCACAATGGGCAGTTAGGGGACTGATATATTCCAATTCTATGCAGGTATTTGGCCAAACAATCATGGCCTGTTGCCAATCTAAATGCAGCTACAGACGATTTTCGTGGTAAATCGGGAATTAACTGTGGATTTTGATGCAGAGAGTTCCATTTTTTCCCTTGGGATTGAGTTATCAAATTTTGTTTGTTGAAGTCTAAGTATGTAGATTTAATAAATCTCTTTACAGAGTAATACGTAGATTTAGTAACAGGTCTGTAAGTAGCAGTGCTGCCCTTCTTTGCTAAAGCATCCGCATTCTCGTTTCCCAGGATTCCACAATGGGATGGTATCCATTGGAATACAATTCTTTTATTGAGTGATAATAATTGAGAGAGCATTTTAGTTATTTCTGCTGTTTGAGATGAAGGTGTGTGTTTAGAGACGATTGATAGAATAGCTGCTTTGGAGTCTGACAATATAACTGCATTCCTAAATTTATTGATGTGGCATAGAAGATTCCTGAGACATTCACTTATTGCAATGATTTCACCATCAAAACTTGTTGTTCCATATCCAAGAGATCTATAAAGTGAAAAGAGACAGCATGTAACACCTGCACCGGCACCTTGTTCTCTGGAGATCAAGGATCCGTCGGTGTATAAATGAAGCCAGTTTTGTGGAGGGTACCTAATATTAATTGTCTCTAAAGACAATTGTTTCAGTATTTCAGTGTTTACTTCTGATTTCAGTATTTCTTCTGTTAAATGTAGATTATATTCTATATTTAATAGAGTTAAAGGGTTTGGTTTAATTTGTAAGTTTTCTTTTAAATTCGGGATATTGATTTTCTGTTTTAATTCTTGAACAATGGATATGAAACTTTTTTGAGTTTTCAATCTACAAAGAGGACTGTATGAATGCCAATTGTTACCTGGTAATCTGATAAGTTTTTCATATTAAATCAGTGCTTTTTCTTCTATTGTCATTTTGATGCTGTTAATATTAGTGAGGAATCTCATAGAATCTATTGGCGTTGTTTTGATTCCACCAGTAATGCGTCTGAGAGCTTGGTTTTGGACATATTCTGTGTTGTTTATGAAAGGTGAAGTAATTAAAATTTCTCCGCAGTATGTTCGTACGATCATTTTCAGTGAGGATGTGTTTTAATAAAGAAAATTCACACAGTTTTTATGTTTATTTAGTTGTGTTCAGGCCGTCAGTGTTGCCACATTAGGAAGTTTGCACGGACTTTCATTTTCAGTGAATATTCGAACTTAGAATTAGTGTGTTATTTGTGTTGTGTGATGTATTTTTATAAGAAAAAATGCACACAGTTCTTATGTTTATTCAGTTATGAACAAGTGATAGAAAAGTATGGTTGCAATTTCAACATTCGGCACCATGAAATACGAACTTTTTTTTTTTTTTTTTTTTTTTTTTTATACCGGTATAGCAAAATCTTGTATCCGAAACTAGCCTGGTCCCTTTGGTGCTGGTTAAGAGGGATTCTACTGTAGATGATTTCTGTTCATGCTTGAGTTTGGACCTTTGCACAGTATACACTGAGGCATTTTATAAATGTTGAGCCTATGCTTATGGGCAGCAAGGCAATCATGTTCAGTTATAATATATATCTGAACATTGCTACAGTATTGCAGCATTTGTTTTATTCTTTTGTATGGTATTTCATTTTGCTACAGGTAGATTTGGCTCATTTAATTATAAATAAGTTGGTTCCTGCTGGACTGAGTCATTTGGATGATTATCTGGGTGCTCTGCGACTGTCCAGTAGACAGCGAGTACCATTGGACAGAGCTGCCCTTCAATATCTAGGACCGAGGTTACATCCAGCTGCCAGGAATAGAGACAACGAACTATCATATTTACGTCAGATCACAACACTCTTACTCCCACAATTGCTCCCATCTAGTCAGCTGCATTGCAAGTGAGTTTGGAATCACGAGCAAAATTATCTTTAACAATTTTGTATCACTTTTGTAATATCTGTAACATAACCTGCAAGGTCATCCATTCTTTACTCAATGTCAATGCCAGGCGGAACTAATTGATATGAACATATGAAGCCAATTTGTCAGCTATGGGTCCCGAATTGAATTTCTTTCATAATTTCTTTCCTACAATTTATAATGCTAAGATGCCATAAAATGTTGTATCCAACTCGTGGATAATCTTATTATGACACTCGTGAAAATTGTCATACGAACAATAGTGAACATTCACTCATGCCACAATCATCAAGATTATCCACTTGTTGCATAAATAACTATTATGAAGATCCTTCATTAGTTATTAATGTGAAATAATGATCTGGGGACAGATTTCTCTATACTAATATAACTTCAAATTATGAACTTTCAAAACCTTAACTGCTATCACTTCATACAAAGAGTTGTTGTTTTCTAATGCCAGGTGTTTGACACATACGAGGAAGTTTATTAATGAAAAAAATATATGTATTGACAAGCCATGGGCATTATTTGTAGTTGTTTTTTTTAAATGGTCGTGTACGATTCCCTAGATTTAGTACTTACTGATATTCTAATTACTCTTTTTTTTTGTAGTAGGAATATACTATTACTATCTGTAAAATTTTCCCAGAATATTATTCCAAAACTCATTATCGAGTGAAAGAATGCAAAGTATATTGTTTTTAAGGTATTGATATTTACTATCTCTTGCATAGATCTAATAGCAAAACATGCTGAATTTAGTTTGGGGATAATTTCTTTAATATGATATTTCCAATTTAACATATTATCAATTTGTATGCCAAGAAATGTGGATAATAATAATAATAATAATAATAATAATAATAATAAAAAATAAAAATAAAACATACATACATATACACGCACACATGCACATTTTTTTTTTACTGTGAATTTCTTTTTTGAAAGCATGACTTCTTCATTTTTATGGCTAAAGTCTTCATTCGGGATCACTTCTGGCTGAGAGTGATGAAGTTCAGGCAGGAAAAAATCTCTGTATGTATCTTCCATTAGATGAAGTAAAACCATTAACTCCATAATATAGTTGATTTGCTGTATGCAAAGATCCATTTGTTCACGAATTCTACATACATCCAGACAGCACTTTGTTTTAAATTTTTTACAATATATGTCACCACAATTACGACTGTGGAGACCTCTAGTAGAAAAGAGTGAGAACATGTCAGTCCAAAATCTGACTACTCTACAGCCTTCTATATGTAATGGCAATTTCAAATGTACATATCTCTACAAGGCTCAGAAAGTAAAATGGGGATCAATTAAACCGAGACCACTTGAAAACAGTCTTTTAATTTCATTGTCAATTGTTCAGCTTTGGAAACTAACAAAATAGCAGCTTCTGTCTAAATCTTTTTGAACGATTCTTGTAAGGAATTCTTTTGATTTGAAATCTTTTCAGTGATGGAATTTAACAATGCATTTGAATTATTATCTGCTCATATTTTGCAGGAATTTCAGTGTTCTGATTCGAGAACTGTTGAGTGGCTGGATCCTTCTTCCAATAACAGACGTTTTAGCAGATCCAGCCATTGTGAACAGTCTATTGCTGTTGCTGTTGGATAACTACACTCTCTCACAATACCCTAATCGGCCTCCTACAAGAGTTGAGTTCCTAGCACGATTTGTTTCTTCAGTACCTGTCTCACATGGCTCTGTAAGTAATGACTGTCATACTCTCAACAGTCTCAAGTGTCTGAAAACATTTTATAATGTCTTGACCATAGCTTATTATGGCAAAAGTGTCTGGAGTGTTGTTAGATGAATAAAATGTTAAATTAGACAGATAAATGTTCAAAACATGAGCAGTGCAGTTATTATAAATGATTAAGTACAGTGCACTTGTTGCCATCTGCATTACTCATCTCTATTATGTGGCCCACAAGGTAGCCACAAAAAAATATTTTTGACAGTCACCCATCATTACTAATAATTATTATTGCATTAAAAATTAAAAAAAAATATAACTTTATTTAAAAACACTTGCCAATCTTGATGATGATGTTGAAATACTGACTCCTAACATCCAAACATTTTTTTACATCTGCAAGAGAAATTCCTTAATATGCAATGGATTTCCTTTCTTTTTATGGGATAAATAATCTCAATGTATGTTTTTCTGCAGCTGTTCCAAAATATGAAGATTTTCCATATAATACGTCCTTAAACATAAACATCACAAGAGATTAGGTCCAGGATTCGGGATGGCCACATATTTCTGCTTATTAATCTGTCATCTTGCGTGCAGATTTGCTTGCTTGACGAACATTTTTCCAACTAGATCATGCATTGTAGGATATTTGGGACTTTGTGAACTAAAAAATGTTGTGCATACCATCTTTGCACCTATCGAACAGTTAGTAAGTGTATTTATTCATTCATTCATTCATTCATTCATAATGTTTTGCCCAAGGGCAGATCTTTCACTGCAAACCCAACATTCTGAAATCTTCCCTATTTTCCGCCTTCCTTTTAGTCTCCACATACAATCCATGTATCTTAATGTCTATAATCCACTATCTTCTTATACCCTGAACTTTTTTCCCCATTCACAATTCCTTCCACTGCATCCTTCAGTAGGCAGTTTCTTCTTAGTCATTTCATTTTCTTTTCCTGCTCAGTTACAGTAAGCTGAGATATATTCATCTCAATCATACCATCACTAAAAAATTCTCACTGAGGGTTGCCATCTCCTGCAGGAAACTTAACTCCTTTCTGTAAGAATTATTTGAGTTTGTGTTTATCCTGTGATATCTTAATGTTATCTCATTTCTTGATGTCAATCAGCAAATATACAGCGCAATATAGTTGCAGGCAATAGGAGATGTCTTCGGTTATAGATTAATGAGCAAAAATCTGTAGCAGATACCTTCATTTCTTGATCAAACTGCTTGTGAGTTTCACTTTTGGGAACTTGTTAGAGAGAAAATGTATAGGACAAATCTTCATACTGTGGATCAGTTACAGAAAAACATATGCTGAGAAATTCAAGCCATAACAAGAGGGAAATTGTAATGGATAATAAGGAATTTCCTTTGCAAATTTAAAAAATGTGTGGATGTCAGGGATCAACATTCTTAATTTTTTTTTTTTAATGCAATAGGTAGGATAGGTACAACTTCTCATCACTAGATTGTGCCTGAGTAAAATTCCAAATCTGTCCTCAGTGCATATGAAGAGAAGGCATATGCCATTGTTGATAGCGATTCATCCATCGGACAGGGACATTAGCCTTGCTGCCCCCTTGATACTATTCGACAGGAGTGCTGGTACCAGATTTCCCCTTCTCTCTTCCTCATCTTCATTATCATCCTCACCCATTCCCTACACTACACTTACACGAACACTTACACATACACTCACCCTACACAACATAACTCTCCACAGATACACATCATGCATAGCATGGCCTGCCAAAGTGGTGTGTAAATTGAAAATGGGTTGCAGTCCTGTCATCTATCCGCAATATGCGGAACCCGAATCTCGCAAGTGAAGTGGGTAGGTATTGGAAACACACAATAGCAATTTAGTGATGAAGAGTGTCTGTCCAAGAGACTATTTTGGGACTGGTGGATGCTCTGGTAGCATAGCCGAAAACAGCGGAAATGCTACTTAGCAGTAAGGTTTTAGATCTGGCACACTGTATAATGTTATATTCTCTTTAATTTTTTTTTTTACAGGCTCTGAGATTAGATCTCTCAAGTGTACTAAAGGACCAGTCTCTTTTGTACCCATTCATGCAATTCTTGAAAGGAGAGGGTTCTGTAAATATCTTGCAGTTTTGCTTGGATGTAGGTAAGGGAAAACATGTATTGTTCAACATTGTCTTCACCTTTACCACTGCATCTTCATTGTTGTCCCCATCAATTGTGCCACCACCATTGCTGTCCCTTATTTCTGCCCCATGCCCTATTGCTCCTGTTCTCCCCCACATGTTTTTTTTTTCTTTTTTTTTCTTTTTTTTCAGATAAGTAACTTTATTAATACCTTGTCTTTCGTTTAATTTGATCTTATATTCAAGTGTGTATTTCATTACATCTCTTCTGCGTTTAGTACACACTTCATATACAGAGCAATCAGATGAGGTGTGAAGTGACAGGGATTTCACTGTGCGCTGCTGACACACTCGCAGCAGGGAACAGACAATGTAAAGTCGTGGTGATGCAACCATGCAAGTTTCCGTAACTATTTTAACAAGTGTCATACTTACTAATTTTATTGATGGAGGTGCTGAAACTGGCTGCCTTTGTTATCCACACATTTTGGGCACCTCTTTATGAAATGCCCCATAACTCGCTGTAATTCTGATTGATTAATGCTGTTAATTTCGTGGCGAATATTACATTTCAGTTTTTCCATTGTGCGTGGGTTTGTCTTATATACAGCATTTTTTAATGTATCCCAGAGATAAAAATCGCAGGGAGTTAGATCAGTGGGACCAAGGTGGGCCACAAGTCCCTAGTAATAATTCTGTCCTTCTGGAACACACATTCAATTTCTCGCTTCGAAATATCGGCTGTATGAGCTGTGGCTGAGTCTTTTTGGAAGAATGCAAAATTTCGCTTCCTGCCAGTTAATTCTCTAAAGAAGGGGATCAGAATGGTATGCACCTATGTGAGGGAATCAACTGTATTCCGAAAGAAAATGGGCCCTTCAATTCTTCCTCTGCTCATGGTGTACCGTACACCAATTTTTTCGTCATGGAGCCGTATGATATTAAATTTCTCAGCACTCCAATAACTATTGTTCTGTGAACATGCATAACCATGGAAGTGGAACCATGCCTCGTCTGAGAAAAATATTAAATGTGGGTCTCTTAGTCCGTTATGAATATTATTCAGCATCCACTCACAAAATGCACGCCTACATGCAGGATTGCCCAGTTAAAGAACATGTGTCTTAATTATTTTATTCGGCTGCAACTTTAACAATTTAGTAACTTTTTGCACAGAGCCAAAAGAAATTTGTACTTGTGATTTTCTAGGGGACTGTTCCAATCTGACCAATATCATCTAATGTTTCTCCTTTGAGAAACCTATGCTGTTAGTTTTGTTTCTTAGGCTGAACACTTCCTGTTGCCTGAAATTTATTAAAAAGATTATGGATTGTTGTATGTGATGGAATTTTTACACTGTTTCAAGCTGCCTTCATATTTGGCTGGCAGACTGGGTTAACATATGTGAATCATAAATATATATACATGTTTAGTAGTAAACATTTGATTAGCCATTATACAGGTTACACTTATTCACACTTTCACTTTAAATGCACAAGAAAACACCGTATTGTACACCATTATGTTGTTTCGTGTCACTCGCCTTGGAGACTGATTCGCTAACCTTGACACAAGCCAGGACGAACACGTGCGTGCTTGCATCATCGCCTCTGCCATCCCACCGTTTCCTGCTGCAAGTGTGTCAGCAGCACACAGTGAAAACCCCTTCACTCTTGTCCACATCTCATCTGATCGCTCTGTACTACAGCTGTTTAAGCTGAATAAAGATAAGCAGAGATGTAATATAATATAATTAGAACTGCTTGTTAAAATGTATTAGTTTTTACTCAGATATTTCGAATATCGCTGTCAGACATTCAAAATGTGAATAACATACTTGCAAAATGGCCGTGTTGCTATTCTAAATTATATACACACTTTTGCAGAAGAATTTAATCGCAAGATGTTAACACCAGATCTGAATAAGCAAGACATGGAAAATCTGTACAAGGAGGCTTGGGATCTTTTCTCAGTGTACTTTAGTCCAGAGTCCCCAGATAGAATTTACTTCTCACAGCAGGTGGTCTCCGAGATGCATGCAGGTAGGTTCTACTATTATGGGTATTCACCAATGAATTAGTATTATAGGAGACTAAAAAAAAAGTATGGTTTTATTGTTCACTGTATAAATTGAACTTATTCTTGTACAAAATAATTATTACATTTTTTAACGTAAAAATGTCTATACCAAAGAAAAATCTGGGTGATGGAACTGGCTAACAGAATCATGGTATAAAAAGGTATATTTACGTCAAACTTTTCGGAATTAAGTCACCACTGTCAGTGTTTTTAGACTAATGACAGACCCTTGTTTGACCATATTCACCCAAACAAACTCCTCAAGATGTAACATGTCGTTTTAGATTCTTTATTGTGTTGAACATTTACACAGAGCACCAATCGCTGTGGGATTACAATATACCAAAGATAATAATTATACTATATGTATTGCTCTATTTACACTTGTCTTGGAAAGAACATTTTGATTCATGTTGCTCTTTTTCATATGAATAAAAAATCAGTGCATTACAAAGCAAGTATCCAAACTAATTAAATCTTGCAATGCACTATTCATCAGGAGAGCAAAAAATACAAGAAAAGAATGCTTATTTAAGAATTTTGAGTGTTATAAGCCATCTGTGACTTCATTTTACGCTGATCTGAGTCATTGCGAACTCTTATGTTGTCCTGTGACAGATTTCATCAAACATTCTACTAGGACTGCTGAAGTACCATGACATTTCATGGTGGATGATGCTGATAAAAGGCAAGTCTGAGTACTTGATTGGGATAGTTACGAGTCTTTGAACGGACATGATTCTGCAGAAAATGCTGTGTTACAGATTTGACATGAAAGGTTCACAGGATTTTTACACATCCCTTACAACACCTAGAGAAGTTTGGCTCCCACACCATTAAGCTACCATGTTTGGTGGTGTACTGTTCATGAGTTCAGTTGGAATTGAATGCTGCCTTTTTTTTCATATGTGAATCCAGTGATCAATTGCTCCAAGACAGATGTGAGATGCATTGCTAAAAATTGCGTCTTCTGTTCCTAGACAAGATACCAGTCCATATGGAACCATTGATGTATTGTGTTTCGTGGCAGATATTGTAAGGAACAATGAAAATGAAGTCTTTTTTGCTTAAATTCACTTTGCAGTGGCACATATTGTTACAAAATAATGTAGAAAGAAGTTAGGTACATTTCACTGGATTGTGGACAGAGAAGGCATTGGAGTTGGAAGTTGTTTCAGTGTTAAGATGATCGTATCAATGTCTGACCCAAGCAGAGCCTTTTTGGTGTGTATGAAGGTTCTCGCAGACTAACTGCTTGTCAGCAGTCTTGTCGTCTCACTCTAATATTTAATATGACAGGCGGTTTGTCAGAATGACCAGCCTGCTTTCTGTAGTTCAGCATTATGACATCTCACAAATCCTTGCAATCTGTACAAATTTCAAGGTATTATTTAGTGGTACCTTAACCCAACTGACAGAGAAGCCAGAATGTCTCAAGTAACCGAAAGAGGGTCCTATAGCCAAGTAAATGCAGTATAATATTTAAATAAGTTAAGTCTCGAAAACAAGTCTTTTTATGTTATATTAAGTTATTACGACAAGTCTTTGTAAATAAAATTAATTTCGTATACTTACTAATATTTAAATTATTTTAATTTATTGCATTATTTTGTTTCAGTCTTACAAGAGCCAGCTGAAAATATTGTAAAATTACGCACTACTCCGCCATTATTTCAAGCTTATGAGTATGCCTATAGTCTGCTGGAAAATACACTTTGTCCTCTTTTCCATGAAAGTGATGATGTGAGTATTATATATATATTTGGTTTGTGAAAATTTTTGATAATATGAGGGTTGTTCTGAAATTAATATCTCCTATTTTTTTGTGTCGACCTATAACGTCTGAGCAAGATGTTAGTGGCATTGTACTAAAGGCTGAACTTTTACCTAATGACCTGTTAGTTTGGTTGTCATGCGACAAATAGTGGCAGCAGAACAGTCTACTAAAATTACATCTGACATAGAGGTGTATAAGAAACAGATATGTTATTGATTTCCTTATTGCTGAACAAATTGCCCCACTGACATCCATCGATGCTTGCTAAAGGTGTACGGAGACCATACAGTGGATGTGAGCACATTGAGGCAATGAATAGTGCATTTCAACAGTGGCGAAAATGACGGTCTTTTGGGATAGGCAGGGTGTGATTCTTTTGGATGCCCTGGAGCCCTGAGAAACTGTCAATTCTGAATGCTACAAGAAGGCGCTGGTTAAGCTGGAAGTCTGAATTTCCAAAGTCAGGCCAGAGAAGAAAACCATTCACTTGCATCATGATAAGTCCAGGCCCCACACCAGTTTCACGACCACAGAGCACATTGCAAAATTTGGTCAGACTGTCCTACCACATCCAACGCATTGTCTGGATTTACAGCCTTTATCTATCTCTTTGAGCCTATGAAAGATGGACTACTTGGGCAACATTTTCCAGACAAGGATGCTGTCATCATAGCTATAACAAAGTGGTTTGGCTCTGCTGGTTCAGATTTTTACAAGCACGGCGTACAGGGTCTTGTTCATCGCTGGCAAAAATGCATAACAAATGATGGTGATTATGTAGAAAAATAACTGTATGTAGCTGAAATCTTTCTCTATTTAACTGTGTTATTATGATCTCTGTATCTGTTGTAGTTCCCATGAAAATAAATAGGAGACATTACTTTTGGAATGACCTCATAATACACATTGTAGTAGAGAATGAATGCAGTGTGATATGATTTACAAAATAATATATTTTCAGATTTGAAAAGAGTCCTCACTAAAGTGACAACGGTCCACACCTGTGGAGTAATGGTCAGCGCGTCTGGCCGCGAAACCAGGTGACCCGGGTTCGAATCCCGGTTGGGGCAAGTTACCTGGTTGAGGTTTTTTCCGTAGTTTTCTTCAACCCAATACAAGCAAATGCTGGGAAACTTTCGGTGCTGGACTCCGGACTCATGTCACCTGCATTATCACCTTCATTTCATTCAGACGCTAAATAACCTAGATGTTGATACAGCGTCGTAAAATAACCCAATAAAATAAAAAAAAAAAGTGACAACAAAGAAATTCTTTCTGGAGAGTACCAGTATGAACACGATTGTGCAATCTTTTTGTCTTGACCATAGTGAATATACTGAATGGGGCTCATGACTTCCATTTCGTCATCTGAAGTAGGCTGCATTTAGGATTTTCTATATCATAAGAATTTATTGCTCTTGGCAGGGATTGAACCCTCATACATGGGTCAAAGAAACAAATACAATAACCATTGGACCACCAAATGTAGCTTAATTTCAGATTACTTACAAAATTGTAACATCTTCATCGTTATCATTATCTTCTTTTTTTCTTCTGGTTCTTTCAATCAAGTATAAGGTCCAGTCATCTGTTACAGTCTCAGTGTTGAATTTTCAGCCCACCTGTTTTTTGGGTGGTCCAAGGATCTTTTCCCATGTGGTTGGAAATGTGGATGTGGTATGCCTTGTTTTCACATACAAGTCTCTGGTGACCGAGCATCAGCAGGATAACTGAAACATATTTTACAAGAGAACTAACAATGAGCTGATATCGAAACCTATCTTGAAATTTTGTTAAAATCATCTACATTCTATAAGAAACTCCCTTACAAAAAACTAGCTGCGAGTTTTAACTGGACAGCTTCAAAGTCGAACCTAGAATATGTCATGTGACCAGAAATGTCGAAAAGACAACCTGGTGGCATTGGATAAAAAAAAAAAAAAGAATATGTCATGTCAGAGCAGCGAGTTAGCAGCAGTTGGACATCCCTTAACAGTTCCAGATGCTCGAGTGGGTGGTGGGGCATGCACAGGACCATCGCACTGGCCGCTCCAATTGCTTATCTACACTCTTGCTTGTCTGGAATAAAGCAGAAGCACAAGTGACTCTTATTAACGTGTGATTGAAACACAAATTTTTTTGGCACAATGCACAACAAATTATCACCATATTTTCACATTGTTCTTGTTCACATTTTTCTATACTCGTCCATAGACGGAATTTAATTGAAACTGCGAACTTGGGAGGTCGTTCCATAGTGTATTTTGTTGCGAACCAAGAATATTTAATAATATCCCTGAACCTGGGGAAGGAAATTTGGAAATGAATAAAAGATTGCATTTTCAAAATGCTGTCTCTATTGAACACTTCAAAACGAATGTCTTTACTAGTTGTCAAGATTTCTGTCAGTCAATGGTAAAGAGCTTTCCATATTTGGAGAAAGATTTGTCTAATGGTTGAATTTTCCCCGTGGTTCCAGGAGGAATCTGCAAAAGTTTGATGATCTTGCCAGGAGACATGCCATATCTTTATAACCGGTCCGAATCAGAAAGTAGGGCACAGTTGTCTTTATAGAATGGAGAGAAGGCCTCCTTCAATCACAATTTTAGCTCTTTTTTTCCCCATTTTCCTGATTTAGCAGTGGCAACAATTAAATTTTCTGCTTTGAACATATGTTTCGAAACATAAGGGCCAAAAGTTTCACTTGCCTCCTGTATCATAATGAATAATTTAGATAAAAGAGATCTATCCATGCTAATCGTGGGCATTATGGTGTATGAGTGGGTTAGTGCACAAATGGATTGGGCAACAGTTTATGTATGTTTTTCTCCTCTTTATAGGACAAATGGACTGTACCAGCTGATTTACTCTGCTTACCCAGCATTAGTTTTTACTGCTAATATTTTGTCTTTCATAAGTCTGTGAAACATTTTAGAAATTCACCACAAATAAACTATGCAATGGATGATTATAATTCATACGCCGATTGAGAGAGAAACTCTCCAAGTTTTTTTAAAGAAAAATCCCACTCTCATAGTTGCCATAGTTTGCCACTAGGAGACAGTAGTAGCAAATATGGCGTTCAGTAAACCTAAGCAGTTGTTTTATGTTTTGCAATTTCTACTCAGGAGCCTCGTCCATTATGACTATACTGCAATGATTTTGAGCAAAATTCCAGAATGCAGCATCTGTTTCCAACAGTATCAAGAAATTGTATGAAAAATTCCAGATTTACATGAATGTATTGGAAAACTGGCTGATGCCATATCTGAATGAAGACAGGGTAATGATTACATCTTTTAACAAGATGGCTACCTGGCTCACTACCACAAACACGTGCGAGGGTATCTGAATCAAAATTTGTCACAAAGGATAGGATGCACAGAACAAGAAGATGACGTGTTAATGCTGTGGCCACCCCAGTCTCTGGTATTAACGCTGCGACTTTTTCTTGTTGGGGTTTGTGAAGGATATTATCTTTGTGCCTCTGCTCCCCACTAATCTTCAACTGTATCACCACTGCCGTGGCTCTGGTTGACTGTGATATGCTGAAACTCATGTGGGATTATTATGCATTATCACTTATCACATAGATGTCTGCGATATCAGCAGAGGTGCAATGAGCATCTGTGAAATATGTAAAATAAACTTGGTGAGTTTGTCTCTATTTCAGTATACTAAAATTTCGTATCCATTACATAGTTTATTTGTAGTGAATTTTTTTAATGTTTCACAGACTTAAGAAAAACGGTGTATAAATAGGCCTACATGTAGTAATGCAAACAGTTACAATATTAATACCATATAGTATGAAAAATGTTATTTCTTTTAGCTGTCAGATCAGAAATAGATCATCTTCGCTGTCCAACTTTTACTCAGTTTCCCAGTCTTTCTGCTGAATATTGGAATGCAAAAAAATGAATGATCTTATCATTAATTGCTCAACATTAGATACAAACCAGCCAATCAATGTTTGTAAATGGATTCTATTTTTTTTTTTTTTTTTTTTTTCTTATTCAAGCCATCAGAAACCACTAAAGTCTCATGCGCTAGTAGAGATATCTGTCTTCAAGCAGAAGACTGGGAGAAAACACTGTCAGTAATTTTATCTAGATTAATTCTTATTCAGGAATAGGGCTCTTTTACATATGTACATTTTTTATGTGTACAGAATGGACCTGAAAGCTTTATTTTCCTACAGAATTAAGTTATGTCACAAGGATTTTCATTGTCTTAAAATCCATCACTCTTGGTTGGATTTGAAGATAACAGACCTTGAATCGAATGGGAAACATGGTAACCATATAGGAAGACGAAATTATATTTAATGTGATATGTAATTAGTTACATTTTTGTTTGCAGTATTACACATTGCTGTGTGGCCAGAGACTGCCTAGTGGTTATAATAAAAGTGGCTCAAGGTTGGTATTGTATCATTTGACTGGGATCTATTATATAATATTTTCACTCTTCATTCTTTCCCGTCTTTCCTCCCGTTGACAATATCGAATTGAGGATTCAGGTAAATGGATAAGATGCAATCAGTATCTACTTCAAAGTTTCTACGAATTGAATCTAGTAAATAATTTGAGGAACTGGATTGGACAACGAAGAACCAATCATGTGCCAGAAGAAAAACTTACGACCTATCATTGGAAATCCTCTCCCATTGAGACTCCTATATATATATATACAAGCTCACACCCTATTTCCTTATCCACTGCTCTGAGGATGACCACAACACAGCGGTCGAAACGTCACCTACTAGCACCAAGACAACGCGGTATAAGCCCAAAAGTTTCTCAACAGTCCACGTATACCGGCTGCGGAAGCCTACGCGAATGGTTCTAATGTCTTCAGTATCAATTTAGAAAGATTTTATAGGATGAATCAAGGAGAGAAGAGAAGTACTCATAGTTGTTACAATTGATTTATCTCCTGATTTAAATGCAGATAGCACAACAGACTCTTTCCAAGCACTGGGAACAGTTGCAGAGTTCCTTCCATACATGTATAATTAACAATGAGCAATGAGTTGTGTAATCAAGATGTATGTATAATTAAGTGACAAAATCTAGATGCCAAAGCAGATCCTTCCTTTTTTAGAACTTTATTCAAAATTCCATCTTCTCCTGGTGCTCTGTTGTTACATAAGCTTTCAGTAATAAATTTAACTTCTTTATTGTCTGGAGGTTCTGTATCTTCATATAACTATATAAGCTTTCTTGTACCTGAAATTATTCTACTGTGATAGACATCTAAAGTGTTTTAAAGTGTTCTTTACAAATTTCCAGAATTTTCTGTGAGTCATATACTAAAATATTCCTGTTTTTAAATCCATTTATTCAGGGACTACATTTTTTCCCCCCATAAACTGAATAAATTTGAAAGAATGTATGGTATTGTTTTCATTTCTGTCATCTTCTGTTTTTAGGATCTGTTCATTGAGGAATTTAGTGTGCTAGTTAGAAATGTAAATATTTTTGTGATGATCACAAGATTTATCTACATAAATATTTAATGGATGATTGTGCTAAAATTAAAAACTATTCTAATTTTTTTTTCAGAATTATGAAGTAAAAAAAAAAACTCTCATTTGAGATACCAGTACAGAACAGCCTTACAATTAATATGTCTATTGTAGGTGAACTGGTGGAGAAAAATTACTGAAAAGATAATTTCAATTACAAATTTCAGCATTTCGTTTTGCCATATTCATGTTTTAATCATACTGTTCTTTTTTGTAGTGTTATTTATCATCGTCGTCGGTTAAAAAAGTTGCAATAGGCCTATATTTACTTTGAATATGAAAGTAAAAGAGTTTCCTGTATTTGTTTTGGAATGTATGTTTGTATGTGTATTTTTTACTTTTGTTGCCTTCTAAAGTATATATATATTTTAGTTCCCCAATGCTGCAAGGATCACCTGCTAAAGGAAGGTAATATACCATTGTGATTTGTTGTTCGGAAATGTCAGATTTTATGGAATTATTCAAATATAACTCTTATTTTGTGACCTTAGATGCTAGTCTTGAATTTCTACCCTGTCCTAGATATTAGTGCCGAAGAAGATACTTTCTCTTTACTATGTTTAATCTATTAATGCTGCTGATATATAACAGTTTTTGAAAACCAGTGTCTCAATTAAACAATCCATATCTTAGTAACAGTGTGCACTTCTAGCATAAGAACTTCTCACTGATTAACGATAACTTCTTTACTTGTTAATATTATAAAGATCACCTGGCTGACTAGTTTCAACGTGGTGTCCATCATTGCCCAAAACATAGTGAGAACCAGTACTATCTTTTGATTTCCTGTTGTTGTCGATTGTGTTCATGATTGTGTCGAAAATGGTGTGTGTTTTTGAAATTAAGTTGAGTGTTCAGAATGTGCTGTGAGTGTGTTTTTGTACGTTTGTAAATTTCATATTGTTCTAGAGTGTCAAGTTTCTAATTTTTTGGCTGGATGTGTAGTATTTTTATGTCAGTGTCTATGTTGCTGTAATTGTGATTGGAGCTTGTGATGTGTTAGGTTGAATTGTTGACTTCTATTCCAGTAACAATAACGTGGGATTACATGAAGTTCTTATGCCAAAATTGCACAAAACTGCTGATGACTTTATTCTTGAATTGTAATACACAAGAAATAATACGAAATGACGGTAGAGGCCATATATCCTAAAAATATTAGTGTAATTATAGGCTGAATTGCTGTCAGCACCACATGGTGGTGAGTAGAAAGTATCTGAATTGACAGCTTCCTGAGCAAGCTTATAGTTGAAAGTTAGGATGGTGTTTGGAAACATATCACTTTTCATTGTTAATGTGTATGGATTAGTGCAGCTAAAGAACTCTGGCAGTGAGAATATTGTGACTTTGCAAAAGAAAGGTAGAGAGAGAAATGAATGGAAGCCAGTGGCATAGCTCAGTTGACAGAAGCGTGTGTCTGGTAAGTCAGTGCTGCTGTCGAGCACGGGTTCGATTCCTGCTTGGGCTGATTACATGGTTGAGTTTTTCCTAGGTTTTTCCCAACCATAAGGCGAATATCAGGTAATCTGTGGTAAATCCTCGGCTTCATCTCGCCAAATACTATTTCTCTATAACCAATTCCATTGACCCAAATAACGTAGTAGTCGATGCAGTGCCATTAAATAACAATTGAAAAAAAAAAAAAAAGATGGATGGATAGGTAGGTAGAGAGAGAGAAATATTTAGAGGGGGTAGAGAGTGAGAAGTAGGGAGAGGGAGAGGACTTTTTTTTTCTTAAGTTTTCTTATTGATTAATAGACTGTTTGTTTAGTTGTGAAATGTAGTAATTTATCTTATACTGTAGAAAGCAAATTAAGAAGCAAACCTTCTGTTTGAGAAATTTAGTTTATTATTATTATTTTAAGTAAGTAAAACAAGTGAAATGAACCTCAATTGTAGTATAGCACTTACATTCAGACTGATGCATTGTGTTACAGAGCTACAAAGAAGTGGACTGAGGGCGGAGCAGTAGCACGTCTGAGTAGCAGACTGCACAAAATCAAAGGAGCACTGCGTGCACAGCCTGTTGAAGGACATGCATATGATACCGATTCAACATTGGATCTGGGAGAAACTGAATTTGTGAGAGTTGCTCAAGTTAAATTACTGTAGAGCTTGAAAGAAAACCTTCCTCAGAGTAGACGAATTTAAGAGTTTGAATTAATGTTTTTGAAGTTAAGGAGCTTACTACTAACCAAGCTGCTAGATCGTTGACTTTCACATAGAAATTTTGTATTCAAATCTTTGGTGAAAATATGGTGGACAGAGATGGTGTTAGGGAATAATTTTCTCGAAATATTCCCATTTCCTTCGCTACCATTCGTCATTACAATGGGGTAACTACCTGTAACAAAAATAACCAAAAAAAAGTAACTAATTTATGCAACTGGTAATGAAAGTAACGAAATGTGACGAATTTTAAAAGACTGGAATAGTTGTTGACAGCAAAATTACGCATATTGTTGTGCTTCACTTATTTAATCCTGGCACCTCTGCCTGAGTTGCAGTGGTTGGTTGGTTGTGCGAGTTTGATGTAGTCTAGAACGCAGAGAGAGAAGTTGGCTGTGCGTCTATTGAATTGAAGATCAGAGAACTTACGAAACAGGTCTGTTGGCAGAAATGTGATTAATGTTTTTTTTCATTGTGTTTATGAATTGTAACTAAAAAGTAACTGATCTTTGTTTCACATTTTCGGTAGACACCCTGTTATAATAATCATCATCGTTCAACCTAGATCCATCTTCATGCATGTAAAGTACCACAAAAATGTATTGAGTTTGCAGAGGGATCTGCAACTTTGGCATATTACTCCTAGAAAGGAATGCTAAAGTTAGTGACAATTATTACATGTAAAAAAGCAAATGTTAATAATTTTCAGTTTATTGAATATAATAATAATAATAATAATAATAATAATAATAATAATAATAATCCTGCAGATTCTGCAGTTTGCTTCCTGTGAAAGAAGGTTCTTTGGTCACCTGGCTAAGAGATGGACTGATGTGAACTGTAACAGACTATCTAGTCTAATACATGTTTTGGATGATGATGATGATGATGATAAGTTGGTAACAACAACAATGTTAATAATAATAATCGATAAAAGTGTTCGTCTTTTGTCTTTGTTTACCTGATCTGGACTTACAATGAAGTGAACTACTCTTACCTCCTTGAAGATATCCTCCAAATATCAGCTCTCTCTCTCTCTCTCTCTCTCTCTCTCTTTTTTTTTTTACAGAGTTCACTGCTTTGGAGTAGTGGTCAATGTGCCTGACTACGAAACTCGTGAACCCAGGATTGAATCCTGGTTGAGACAAGTTACCTGGTTTCCCCCGAGGTTTTTCCTCAATCCATTAAGGGCAAATGCTGGGTAACTTTCAGTGCTGGTCTTCAGGTTCATTTCACCATTATTAACATCTTCATCCATCCTACCTAATTTCTTACTCATGTCATCCTTATCATATGAACAGAATCTGACCTAATGGGTGCATCATCTCAGAACATGTTTCTTTATCATGATCATCAAAAAGTAGGCATAGACACAATTGGCTACTGCCAATATGCATGGAATTAGATGATGAGAGAGGGAGAAACTTAATTTTTATTTATTTTTTTATTTTGTGATCCAGAATTAAAAAACACAGTACAAGTATTGATGTGACTTTACAGGATTTTAATTATGTTTATTTTCTTATTTTCAAAATTTTTTTGTATTGAACTTACTTACTTACAAATGGCTTTTAAGGAACCCGAAGGTTCATTGCCACCCTCACATAAGCCCGCCATTGGTCCCTATCCTGTGCAAGATTAATCCAGTCTCTATCATCATATCCCACCTCCCTCAAATCCATTTTAATATTATCTTCCCATCTACATCTCGGCCTCCCTAAAGGTCTTTTTCCCTCCGTTCTCCCAACTAACACTCTATATGCATTTCTGGATTCGCCCATACGTGCTACATGCCCTGCCCATCTCAGACGTCTGGATTTAATGTTCCTAATTATGTCAGGTGAAGAATACAATGCGTGCAGTTCTGCATTGTGTAACTTTCTCCATTGTCCTGTAACTTCATCCCGCTTAGCCCCAAATATTTTCCTAAGCACCTTATTCTCAAACACCCTTAACCTGTGTTCCTCTCACAGAGTGAGAGTTCAAGTTTCACAACCATACAGAAGAACCGGTAATATAACTGTTTTATAAATTCTAACTTTCAGATTTTTTGACAGCAGACTGGATGATAAGAGCTTCTCAACCGAATAATAACACGCATTTCCCATATTTATTCTGCGTTTAATTTCCTCCCGAGTGTCATTTA
Organism: Periplaneta americana; assembly: GCF_040183065.1. Taxonomy (NCBI): domain Eukaryota; kingdom Metazoa; phylum Arthropoda; class Insecta; order Blattodea; family Blattidae; genus Periplaneta; species Periplaneta americana. Next base: position 62,235,411 of record NC_091125.1, on the reverse strand, counting down.
TATTTGTTACTGTTGCTCCAAGATATTTGAATTTTTCCACCTCTTCGAAGGATAAATCTCCAATTTTTATATTTCCATTTCGTACAATATTCTGGTCACGATACATAATCATATACTTTGTCTTTTCGGGATTTACTTTCAAACCGATCGCTTTACTAGCTTCAAGTAAAATTTCCGTGTTTTCCCTAATCGTTTGTGTATTTTCTCCTAACATATTCACATCATCCGCATAGACAAGAAGCTGATGTAACCCGTTCAATTCCAAATCCTGCCTGTTATCCTGAACTTTCCTAATGGCATATTCTAAAGCGAAGTTAAAAAGTAAAGGTGATAGTGCATCTCCCTGCTTTAGCCCGCAGTGAATTGGAAAAGCATTAGATAGAAACTGACCTATACGGACTCTGCTGTATGTTTCACTGAGGCACATTTTAATTAATCGAACTAGTTTCTTGGGAATACCAAATTCAATAAGAATATCATATAATACTTCCCTCTTAACCGAGTCATATGCCTTTTTGAAGTCTATGAATAACTGATGTACTGTACCCTTATACTCCCATTTTTTCTCCATTATCGTCGAATACAAAAAATCTGATCAATAGTCGATCTATTATGCCGAAAACCGCACTGGTGATCCCCAATAATTTCATCTACGTATGGAGTTAATCTTCTCAAAAGGATATTGGACAAAATTTTGTACGACGTCAACAAAAGTGATATTCCTCGAAAGTTACCACAGTTGGTTTTGTCCCCCTTTTTAAAAATAGGTACAATTATGGACTCCTTCCATTGTTCTGGTACAATTTCCTTTTCCCAAATAGCAAGTACAAGTTTATAAATTTCGCTATATAATGCACTTCCACCCTCTTGTATTAATTCTGCTGGAATTTGATCGATACCTGGAGACTTGTACTTTTTCAGATTTTCTATCGCAATTTCGATTTCTGAAAGCGTGGGTTCGGGTATAAATGGCTCAGCAATTTGTATTTAAATTTCAATTTTTTGTATTGAACGACATACATAATAATTAAAATTATTTATTTCCTTAATGATGTATTCATTTATATATATTATACCAACATAGTTGAATTTGTTTCTTTATTTTATTATTTTTCCATTAAAATAATTATTGCTACTTTGTTTCGTAGTAATCTTTAACTCTATGGAAGTAATTGTTTTGGGAATGGTTAACATGTATTTTGTGCTTTTATTTTCAGGCTGAAGATCTTCAGTTATCTGACACTTCGGAATCTAACAGAGATCTGAGTGCGTGGAGAGTCTCAATACCATGTGTAGATGTTCGTCGAGATGCAACAAACAAATCATGTCCATTGTTTAACATAGATGTTCAGCGTATTGATGTGAAATCTGAAGGTAGGTACAGAAGTATGAAACACTGTCATCTGAATGCCTAAAGCATTGCAGAAGAAATGATTACCAATTCCAGCTAGTTCAGTTTGTGGTGTATGGTAATGCTTTTCAGTACTTTCAAATCTCTTCCTCCATTTCTCCCTACTTCATCACATTACCAATGCAGAACTCGGATACTGTAAAATGTAACAGGATTTTAGAGTCTATGGCAATTGGGAAGGCAGTCATCTGCTAGAGTTTGCATCGAGAGATACAGATAAAGAGAGCGAGGCAGTGTACAACATTGCCACATGTGCAATACAAATAGCGCAGGAGAGAATTTAAATGATCAAAAGACAATAATGACCTTAGCCATTGATTACTGTAAACATGACACCAAACAAACCCTCTTTCCTTCACTAACAATATTCTTTGCACGGTTCTCACTCTCACATCACACTAAATCTACTTATTTGAAACGAAAATCACGAGTTCATAATACACATATTCCAGTCATTCGACATAGAAGAGGCTCATGTGTAAGAATTCCGAGAGTGGGATCTGCAAGGACAATCACACAATGTTCCAACAGTAATCTGCCATCATGTGTTAATCCCATCTTCCTTGGTCTCTGCCTTCTATTGTTTTTATGTATTGGTGAAATCTTTCACCTTGTTCATCCCTTAAGTCACCAGGGAAGGCTCTCTGCAAACGATCTAAGTGAATGTGCAGAAAATGGACTTTAATGCTCATTTTACATCCAATCCTGTTGAAATGAAAGAGCATATCCTCTACTAATTTAGTATAGTTGCCTGCCTTCTTGTTGCCAAGGAAGTTCTTACAAGAAGAACAAATGAAGACCAGGCAAAGATTAGATTTCATTAATTGAGTCTATGAAATGTGGATCATTTATGAGCTGCCTGATCGTGGACCAGCGACAATTTGTACTTAAGTTTTTCCATGGTGAGTCCATTCAATTTATGCGCTGTGCATTCAAAACACAAACCGTCTTTATTCACACCCTTTAATTAATTTTTATGTGTAATGGTGAAAGAATAATTCTGTTTCGTGCTATCAAAGATGCATTTATTACAATGTATTCCCCAACCACAATATCTTCCCTTGGAGGCTAATCCTTTCTTTCCAATGCACGTTTGACCCTACTATCCCAAAGGCATAGAAAGTAAGGATATTCTGTCTAGCCACTCTGTTGACTAAAATGAAAATGAACCATCTTCAAATCTGCACAGATGCTCGTGGTAATTTATCTTTTCCAACACTAAACATAAAGCGTTGCACTCTTCTTTCATCATGGTGGAGTGACCGATTAGAATGGAGGCTTATTTGTTGTCACTTAAAAGAACACATTTCAAACTACGCTTTGAACTGTCAATTAAAAGGAGCCATTCACTTGAAGTATATTCTGATACACCCATTTTCTTCAGAAGGCCTCCAAAGTTGCTGTAGAATACTATGTTTTTGTCTTCAGTTAAAAAAAAAAATGGCAGCAAGATCTCTTTCTCTCCTTCGATAAAATATAATTTTCATTCCAGGCTGAAGTACATTCTTTTCCTTTAGTCTGTAGGCGAGCTATTCAGAAGACTCCTTAGAAAGATTTAGACCCTAATCAGGTCACTCAACTTGTTCTGGTCAAAGCAGTCATATGTGAAGCTGTTTGAAAATCACTGTTGCTGTCGCCACTTTCTTTACCTTGTGCTATATCAGACATATAACATCCATCCTCTGAGAGCTGTGGTAACTCATGGAAGGGTGGAATAGTAAAAGATGCGAGTACAGCACAGATCTCATAGCTAAAGGTAGATCAGGATATGATTATTTCAATTGATTTCTGTGATATTAGCAATAAAAAAACAAAGCCATCAAAATAATTTTTTGGTTCCATGAAAACCATCTAGACGTTATTAGATAATTTTGTAACAAAACAGAATTATAATATATATTATATAATTTTATAAATTCAACAATATCTAAGAAACTAGAGCTGATACGGCCTAGCCAATGTCATTTTCTGAATCAGCACATCAAATAACCCCAAGAACAGGTCTAAAAAGCAAGACTCCAAGGAAAACTTTTATTTTATTTTATTTTTTTTTTGGCCTGTGTAATCTATCTTCTTCTGACGAAGAGCAGATAATCTTGGTCTACATCATTCATATTTCAGCCTTCCTTTAAACTAAAAAAGGAGTGCTGGAATAAGTTTGTGAGTGCATACAGCTCGTTAAAGCTAAGTGACATTTCAAATAATACTGAGATTTGTTTTTTGTAGCAGAGGATCCAGAGTCATATCATTGGACAGTTGATCGTCGCTACCAAGACTTCTACGTGTTGGAGTCAAAACTGACTGAATTTCATGGAGAGTTTCCTGATACACAGTTGCCACCCAAACGCATCCTCTCTGGTCCACGTGGTATTGAGTTTATGGAGTCTAAAAGACAGGTACTAAGATTCTTTGATATTGTATTAATTTTATAATGAGGAGAGCTCATTTCGTATGAAAAATTTTTTTATTGTTGTTTGTCATGTGTTTGTATTACTATTATGAATGATAACATTTTCTATATGGTTCAAGGAACTACAGATAACTTCACTTGATACACCGCTATGAGCAACATTAATGTAATTTTTTTACTTATAGACAGACATTTCTGCTTTGACATTTTGCACTATCAAACTTACTGCATGCTCCACAGAATTCAAAGAATGACTAAATTTTAAAGAAAGGAAGAAATGTATTGACAGGGAGATTTTTGAGTGTTAAAATCCTTTCATGCAAAGAAAAATACCGGTAAGTGCAACTTTCAACAGTGCAGACTGGAGGGTTTTTTTTCAGGTAGAGGGTGAAATTTCTTTCTTGCACTCGTGGTGCAATGACCCTCAATACAGTCAAAGCAACATACTTTTTCACCAAAAGTTTTCAAAAAAGTTTCATATCCATTGTTCAAGAATTAAAACAGAAAATCAATATCCCGAATTTAAAAGAAAACCTACAAATTAAACCAAACCCTTTAACTCTATTAAATATAGAATATAATCTAAATTTAACAGAAGAAATACTGAAATCAGAAGTAAACACTGAAATACTAAAACAATTGTCTTTAGAGACAATTAATATTAGATACCCTCAACAAAACTGGCTTCATTTATACACTGACGGATCCTTGATCTCCAGAGAACAAGGTGCCGGTGCAGGTGTTACGTGCTGTCTCTTCTCACTTTATAGATCTCTTGGGTATGGAACAACAAGTTTTGATGGAGAAATCATTGCAATAAGTGAAAGTCTCAGGAATCTTCTATGCCACATCAATAAATTTAGGAATGCAGTTATATTGTCAGACTCCAAAGCAGCTATTCTATCAATAGTCTCTAAACACACACCTTCATCTCAAACAGCAGAAATAACTAAAATGCTCTCTCAATTAATATCACTCAATAAAAGAATTGTATTCCAATGGATACCATCCCATTGTGAAATCCTGGGAAACGAGAATGTGGATGCTTTAGCAAAGAAGGGCAGCACTGCTACTTACAAACCTGTTACTAAATCTACGTATTATTCTGTAAAAAGATTTATTAAATCTACATACTTAGACTTCAACAAACAAAATTTGATAACACAATCCCAAGGGAAAAAATGGAACTCTCTGCATCAAAATCCACAGTTAATTCCCGATTTACCACGAAAATCGTCTGTAGCTGCATTTAGATTGGCAACAGGCCATGATTGTTTGGCCAAACACCTGCATAGAATTGGAATATATCAGTCCCCTAACTGTCCATTGTGCAACTCAAACCAAGAAATGGATTCGGAACACCTCAAAATCTGTGCTTCAGTGGCTGGTCATGATAATATCTTTGAAAAATATTGGAGTGCAAGAGGTCAAATGACTTTATTGTCAAACGCCTGGCATTAGAAAACAACAACAACTTTTTCACCATGTTTTCAAAATCAAATTTTCGCAATTTTATACGGAATTTTTAACTCATTTCCGATTCGAAAAAATCGGTACGAGTGGGATTTTGAAGCTTTACAAGTAGGTAAAATTAGGCAGGATTGTATACTGTGCTCCAACCACGAGAAAGTCTCTGCCAGATAAGAAGAAGGAGGGTAATGCTGTGAAAGAATGTTGATGTCATAAGATGTCATAAGGTCACACACTTGGGTACTCTTATCTCTATTGGCTAGCTCTCACAGCATAAACCATAACATTGATACAGACATATTGATACTACCCTAGTTACAAAATTAGATCACAGTTAATCTCCTGGTCTTTTAATCTCTTCATACAGGAAATAACATATGCAGGAGAGCGCATGGTTTTTAAACCGGCGTTATAACGGTAATATTATTTATCTACTTCGTTCCAATAGATGAGGCAATAGTAAGCACATTCCTTTCACGATTGATCTCCTGGTTGGAGAACAGTATGAAAGGTCCAGGGACCATATAAAAAGAGCTTAATGAATGGGATAGCGTTATAAGATTTTACTGTATCTTTTAACAAAATTTGATTTTTTAAATACAAAGTAATATACAAGCTCTGTTGTTTAATTTGACTAAAAATAATTGGTATACACAGTATTCGAATTTTTTTTTAATATCTATCTGTTCATAACTACTACCATGGTTTAGGGGTAACAAGTGGAACTTGTGCACTGAGACTGGACTTGGATAAGGATTTTAATCAGCTTTGGATAGATTACCTGATTGTGTTTTTTTCCATTGTTATTCCCAACTGTAAGGCGAATGTCAGATAATCCTGTGGCAAATTCACGGACTCATCTTGCTATTGCCACTTCTATCAACACTAGATAATTTTGCATTTGATATAGCATTATTAAATAATTTATTAAAAATAATCTTGAGACATTTCGTTAGAATATATAGTTATATCATAAAACTCTTATTAAAGTTCATTATCGGAAAATTTATTAGGTTTGCTGTACGTCCACTAAAGTTTTCAGAAAGTGGCAGGGAACTTAAGCAAGACCATAGAAGGTGACTAAAAATTGTCAGATTTTCGTAATGTAAACAACAGAAGTGAATGGAATATTATTACTGATAATCCTCAAACTTCAACATAAGCATGGAGTGAGACCTCTGCCATTGGTTCAGTTGCGGTTATCCTTCTTTCTCTCTCTGCCAGCAGTATTTGCGTCACCTGTCAGACATTATGGAACGAAGTATAATCATTCTGTTACCATTTGCTGAAGTGGATACACTGATTTCTAAATCTGAAATCATTTATTGCCTAATACCAATCAGTAAGTTTCAGTTTTACAATTCATTGCATATAGAATACAGTGATATACAGGGTGTATCTAAATTGGTGTCAAATATTTCGGGGACGTGTCCCTAACACCAAAACATTACAAAAAGTTCATATGAACATTGGTCTCAAAATAATTTATTTCAGAGTTACAAGACAAAATTTAATGTTACAAAAATTGCTCGAAGTGGCTTTCTTCTGCTTCGATGTGTCCCCTAAATCTGCGTTACATGCTCTGGCATACTCTGTTGAAAATTCCTGGAGTGTTTCGTATTTTGTGAAATCCAGTTTGGATACGCTCTCAGAATATCAACATTAAGTACAGGAGTCACATAAACCAGGGACTTTAAATGTCTCCAACGAAGAAATCCATTGGATTCAAATCAGGCGATCGAGCACGCCATGCAATGAATCCCCTTCGACCAATACATCTTTGGGGAAATCGATCATTAAAAAAATTACGAACTATCAGACTGAAATGAGCTGGAGCAGCATCATGTTAAAACACAGTCGTTGGATGACGTCCAGAAGCACATCTTCAATTAAATGATGCAAATCATTTCGTTCTGTTCACTCACAGAATACATTTTCTTCTGATTTCTTTGCTCTACAAAATACAAACAAATAAAAAACCACCAATCAGCGGTCAATGAAGGGACAAATCCTTTAATAACTCCCTAACGAATGGTTTTCAGACCCATGTTCTAATTAACTTTTTTAATTGTTTTGATGTTAGGAACACGTCCCCGAAATATTTGACACCAATTTAGATACACCCTGTAGAATATAATGATTTCGTTTATTGTTATTAACTTCGGAAGAAAAAAAGAAATTGGTTGGGTCATTGGCTGAGAAGAAACTGCGTTCTGAAAGATGGATTGGGAGGAATGGTGAATCAAAGAAAAGTTCGGGGCAGAAGAAGATATCAGATGATTGACAACATTAAGATACATGGATCATATGGGGGACTAAGAGGAAGGTGGAAAATAGGAAACATTGGAAAAATGCTAGATTTGCAGTGAAAGACCTGCCCTGTAGTAGAACACTATGAATGAATGAATCCTACATGTTGAACATCAACTGTTCGAGATATTTTATATCATCCCACACGATTCTAGTTGGTAGAGCATAGAATTTCGCACGTTTGTGAGCATTACATTAAGTGCTTTGATAATTATAGCTATCCTGGACAATTTTATTACAACATTTAGTAATGTCGTGAATACTGAATAATAAAAGTGATTTTACCAATATTTGTAAGATATGCCATTTTGTTCTCTAATAGTGAGGAGAGGAATAGATTCATAAGCTTCTCACTTCTTTGTTCTTTTCAAATACAGGTGTTTGAAGAATTCCTTCAGCGTCTCCTGCAGAAGCCTAATCTTCGTGGAAGTGATCTTCTATATTCATTCTTGCGATCTCCTGGAGAGTTTGTTCCACCTGGTCCTGGAGGCATTGCTGGTGCCATGCCTGAGGGTTTGGGTCGCATGATTAGACGCTCTGTTCCACTTCGTCTTCGAAAAGAAAGGGGACAGCATCTTGATACATTCCTCAATGCATTTGTGGCCTCAACTGAAGGAAGCAAGACAAAACCCAGGTTTGTATTTAGTGTATGCAATTGCTTTTTGTCATTGTGCCATATTTATTGGACTTCTACGATTATCAATTTTCTGATGACAGAGTCCTTTTAAGGGGAAATTCATTATCTCCAGTAATGGAATAGTACAGGGAAGTTGGAGTAACTTTTGATATGCGAAATAAATAAATAGACTTTCCTCTTTTGTCCTCTCAGATATTTAATTTTCATTTTGAAGGAAATCATGCTAAGGGCTTATGTCGCCCTTAAGAACTTGTGAATCTCATATCAATGGCAACCACTTTGCCAAATTTGTTTACTCACTCATTCATGATAACTATTCTCAGTTGTTGTCTTTAAGTAATCATTGTTGGTAATTACAAGTTCAGATAATAATTGTTTCATTCAATGACTTTGATATTTTTTTCCTAGTTCATATTTATTCAGCTGAAGAAATTCAACAAAATTCTGTGATTGTAATGTAATGGATATTCGGTACTCATTACAGAGTGTTACTTTTGCATAATATTTATAACATACTTCTTGAAATCATTAATAATGATGACATCTGTCATTTTTGAGGACCTTCATTGACTCCCTCCACAAGTTAGGCATTATGAAATTGCTAGAAGTTTGACCCCTTCACAGTAGTTGTTCGTATTCAAATGTACTTTTAAAAAAACGATAATCATATTCACAGTTAATGTGCGAAAAAAATTATAAAATTGTTTACCTGCTGTTTTTATTTCAACAAATGCTGCTTTTTGGGTAGCGTCAGGTATTTGAAATTTAAATAAATGTGGTTGGTTAGTGCATGACTTTAAACAAACTTTTGAAATCAAAAGAAATGTTTCTGTTTTATCCATATATTTTGCATGTAATGTAATCTTTCGAAATAGTGAATGTTCCATGTGAAGATGTATTTGTACATGTGTAATTAATGTCAGTGTTAAGTAGACTCAATATGCTATCAAATTGTGTGGTAGCTGTTGTCATTTTAAAACTTCATTTTGTAGGGTTGACATTGAGATTAGTGTCTCTTTTTAGTTTCTCATTGTATGAAGTGTAGAAAAAAAGATTTGTATACTACGGAAATTATTTTGAGATTATTACAGTAATACAGTTCAGTTTTTCTCATATAAAAAACAGTGATCATTAGCATGTTCTGTGCAGACAACTCAATTTTATTCAATTTGCATCCTTAAAAGACCATTTATTCTTAAGCACAAGAACACAAAATGACTATTACTCAATAAAGGAGCTAATCATTTTTATCTTGATGAATAGTCACCATTAATTACAAATACCTATGTACAAAATTATAATATATCTTTGAAATGTTCATTTGAAAATTATTATTATTTTTACAAAAACATGTCAAACTAAAATTTTATAGCATTAATAGATTTTCATCTATTATTTGAGACAAAATAATGTAGTGATAGACGTTCTGAGATAAATCAAGAACTGACATAAATGCCATAGGTTGTCTTCAATAATTCTGCAATAACAACCTGTAAAGATAGCAGACAAAGTTTATTATGTCGAAAGTATGTATGACTACATGACATTCTTTTTTCGGTCTGTTATATAGCCTATATACAATATATTAAATATACAAAAAAATTCATATTGTTTGTTAAATTTGTCTATCCATTTGCATGAAAGAGACTCAGGACCATTGCAAGGTGTGTTACACAATCATTGTAACACAGTATTCTGAAAATTTGTACACTAGATTGTAGAAATCTGTGTAGGCAGTTCACATGGTTAGTTCGTAGCCATGTTAAATAGTAAGTAGATAGATAGGTATAGTTTCTCTTTGATATGATGTATTCTTTAATGCTTTTGCTTAACCTATGCTGGTTTAAGGGTAATTATGACTGAAATTTGAGGAATTTGGACAACAAAATTATTATGTTTAATTTTCTCCATTAACGTAAGTCCATTTCCTTCTCTATTAGAAAATGTTACCAATTTACCTGTTCTGCTCTTTTTTAATAATCCAATTGGATTAAATAGAAATATTGACAAAATTAATACATACTTTACAATTAAATATTATTGCGATGTACCAAAGTACATATGCTATTTCCGTGCAGGAATTCTGTGTTATCATATGAGTAAGGATCGGTGGAGCAGAGAAAAATTCTCTTCGGCATTAGGATTCGAACCCGGGTTTTCAGCTCTACATGCAGATGCTCTATCCACTAAGCCACACTGGATTCCAATTCCGATGCCGGATTGAATCCTCTCAGTTTAAGCTCCACCTCTTAGTTTCCCTTTAGTGGCCAACCCTCATACACTGTGTCACAGATGTGTGACAGTGGCACAATGTCCAACACACTAATGTGCACAGGTGCATTCATTACAATTAAAGATATTGCAAGATTCATAATTTTAATTATATTATTAACATTGTTATCATTAAGAGAAACATTTCCAGCAGACATTTAATTGTTAATTGGTATGCATATTATATTTAAAGATTGGGTACATGCCTCCCACTGTTTTTTATTTTTCATAATTTTGCTGTGTATAAAATGATCCTTGTAATACAGTTATCCGAATCAGTTGAACATTTCTGGAAATGTCATAAATATGAACAAGAATTAAATTTTTTTTTTTCAGAACAACTTTTGTTTATATACATGTGAAATATATTTGCGTATTTCAGCTTAATGTATTAAAACTTTTATACAAGGAACTTACTATAGTGAATAGTAATTGAGACATAATAAATGCTAATAACTTGAGAACCAATAAACCTACATAGTCCAAATTTCGTACATGTATTGAGAAGTGCATTAACATGTAATGAAAATTTCATAACTTTAAAATGATAGAAGTTCAAAAATTCAGTCATACCTACCCTCAAATGAATTTGAGTGAAAGTTCTTGTATTGTGACTGTGAGTGTTAGAAATAAGTGTAAACTTCTTTTTATTCTTATGAATGAAAGACATTGTCTATAGTAGACTGTACAGTAAGGACACGGAAAGAACATTGACTTGCTTAAAAACTGGTCTATTATGCGTCTGCATAGGTACTTGCATCATAATATATGATATAGACAATTCATTTGAAACATTTTTAATGTAATGTAAAATAACTTAACAGTCAGCAAATAATAATTGAGCTTTTGCCTTAATTCCAGTGACTTACAACAAATACAGATTAAAAGGAATTAATAATTTATTTGTTTAATTTATCAGAAGAAACTGTCATGAATAGATCTGCAAATAACAGAAAGAGAAATTATTACAGTAGCTCGGGGTTTGTCTCTTGTCTTGTAAGATCTGGTATCGTCATATTTATCATCTGTATACTATGGGGCTTTGTCATCATCTTCAGCTGTCATGTCTTTTACTGGTTCCTTTGCAGAAAGGAAAGTTTCATATGTTCAGATAACATTTCTACACATTTGAAGAACAAAACTAAAATTCTGTCTATCATTTATTATCATATCATATTGCTCTCTTAAATTGACTGAGCATATCGGGAATTAATTCAATGCCTACCCCAAAACACGCTATGAAATGTTGCATATAAAACAGTTTTTTTTATCGAAAAGGAAACAAAAACGAGCAACATTGTATTAAACATTTTCGTTTGAAATATCTCAAAGAATAACTCCCTGAAATTAATGATATCACTTACGGTTCACCCTGTGTATATATTTATCTTTCATCTCATTTTGTACCTCAGATGACATAGTTATTATTCAGCAATTATTTTTGCAGCAAGTATGAATGGAGAGATCTGAGTGTGGAGGCTCCAAGACGAGTTCGAAGTCTCACCAAAACAGTGTTCCGGAATAATTTTGGAATAGAAAGTAATCAGCCTCTGTTCGCCCTGTCAACCAGCAGGTCACCTTCTAGTTGTAGCATGCCAGTTCAAGGAGTGTTTGACTGCCTTTTATATCTTGGTAAGGGTATTTGTTATAGCACTTACATTATGATAATGCTTTAGTCTGTTTTCACTAAATGTAATAACAAATCATATACTGTTTTTAGGACTAGGACAGTAGGCTTATGTTAAACAGAAAGACAATAAACACTTCAAAATCTTCTTGAGAAATAAAGTCACTGGCAATTTTTCTTGCACACGTCGCAGGTTGCTTGAGACTTAAAGCAAGTGATGGACTTTGATTCAGTAAAAATTTCGAGTTTTAAATGACATTTTTTGAGTTCTATCAATACCTCATTGTGAATTGTAAAATTATCTCAAATTGCATCATATTATATCTGGAGAAAAGTCAAGTTAATAAAGAAAATAGTTTACGAAGGTAACACCAACCAAGATATCTTCTTTTTTTTTTTCTTTGCTATATGAGTTCAACTTCTAAACCAGTAGTATGATGTCTCCTATTATGTGTTGGGCAAGTTTCCAAAAGTTACTGTTGTTTAAGATGGTCTCCATGTCTTCTGACATTTTATTTTCCATATCAGGGAGTTCAGTTGTACATTCCTTAAGGATGTGATATACACTGACCAGCAGAAAAACGGAACACTTTGAAATCTTTAGTACATACTAAATCAATTCTACATTCATCAACAGTTATGGTCGCCCTCGGTAGCATAGTTGGTATAGTGCTGGCCATCTATGTTCGAGGTTGCAGAAGGATACAAGCAATATTGTAGACATCCTTCCTTACCATTTTTATAAAATGGAATAATTTATATATTCGGTTGAAAGCAACAATTTTTATGTGCAGAATCATACCTGAAATTAAATTCTCTGGACATTTGTTTTGGAGTGTAAGAAGTTCATGAATTATGACAACATATGCATAACTGTTTAAAACATAGAAGATGAAGTGATTAAGTGCAAAGTCACTTGTGTAGCAGACAAAGTAAGCAGTACAAATGGTGCCATAGTTTGTCATGAATATTTGCTACATTCCTGTTTGGTCAAAGGATCATCACATGCTCTCTCTCTAAATAATACAGATAGATCCAATCAGTAGTTGTAATAAATGAGAACTGTTTTGTTTCAAATTATGCGGACATTAAGGGAAATCAGATAAGAAATATGACTTGTGAACTGGCAAACAGAAAGGAATATGAGGAAATTTAGTTTTTACAATTTATATAAAACAGTGGTTATCTTAGTTATGGCATAAAAAGTGTTACAATACAATTTGTGTCACTTGTAGTTGTACTGTTTATTTCGTATGTTGCAGCTGTTCGAGTATTTGGAGCCCCACAGACTGTTGTAAGAGTAGCAATGGCTGTAAGAGTGGTAGCACATAATACTGTAAACGCACTTTGCAGTTTCTACTTGGATCGAAAATTAAGAAAACTTCTGATTGCTCCGAGACTTGCTCATCTTATTAAACTTCTTCAAGGTAATGCACATATTAGACGATATCTTACCTCAGAAGCCTGATGGAAGTAAGTCCAAAATCTTCATTTTGAGAAATGGTGAGATTGTCGTATGCTGGTTCTTCTCCGACGTGTTGTCGAGGTGGGGAGGAGATACGGGAGTGACGTGACAAAATGGCTGTCGCTTGTGGATGGGGTGATGATAAGAAACTGTGGTGAAGTTTAAAAGAAAGACTGTTTTTAAAGTAACATTTGTTTATTACAGAAATAACAGTGAAAGTGTAACTGTGGTTCCCTCCTAGTTCTGTGATAGTGGTAACGGGAGAGTCATGATAGAAATTGATAGTTTAGAAATTCGTCCTGAGGCTTCGATGCGAGGAGAGTTATGATGCGTGATAGTAAAGTACGACTTGAATGAGAGGGAGGTAGGGGTAACAGGAGTGCCTGGGGAAAATCGGCTTGTTTTCATGTGTGTTGTGGGGTGGGCAGGATAACGAGAGAGATGGAATCGGGATGATGGTTGATTCTCTAGGTCGAAGGATCAAACACAGCGTACTGTGCGACTTATCGACGTTCGAGAACACATCCCTTTGGATTCGGAGGATCAACACAGCGCACTATGCGACTTACCGACTCCAAGAGGGGGAGGAATGGTGGCCTCTAGCGTTCGGAGGATCAACACAGCGTACTATGCGACTTACTGACACTGGGGGGGGGGGGGGGGTTTAGTGGCCTCTAGTGTTCGGAGGATCAACACAGCGAACTATGCGACTTACCGACACTAGAGGAGGGGTTTTCAGGAGAGGACTGTGGTTTATCGAACAAGCCGGGATAAGTGGGAAGTCGAAGTCAGGAAGAGAAGTGGGTGGGTTGGAGGTGGTGATGAGACTAGTAACGAGATGAGAATAACATAAGTTTAGGATACGTAAGAAGTGAGGAAGATTCGGCTGGTGTAAGAAAGAATACAAGAGACAGGGGCGCAGCTTGGCTCCCTGTTCCCGGAGTGGTGGCCATGTGTAGGCACGTCCGAACAAAAGACAACCATGATGTAGGCCCGGTTGGAAGACTGCTGCCAGTGACGGAGGACGCATTAGAGCTACCTCTTTGCAATCTGGCGAACGAGTGGCCTGGCCTTGTGTCCAAGCTATATTTATACCCCTCGGAACAATGGTGGTTGAGGACGCCGTTGACGTCACAGTGCCTGGGGGTATTTCTACTGCAAACGTGACTCGTTGCCGCGCGATCTTTGCTTTCTCCCTCACAAGAGGGAAAAAAAGCGAGCCAACCTGCTTTCTGAGAGAGAGAAAGCAGTGACTCTCGTTTGCGCGGGTAGGTTTGAACCGTTTAAAGTAGGATGCACGGGCATCGAGAATTGATATACACAACAAGATGAATGTTCTACTTTGCACACAGCTTTATGACTTAATTCCTTCGAATATCGAAAAATATGCAACTATCCATCCCTGCAGTTCGGGATTACCAACAAAAAAAAGCATAAAATACTATATATGAATTAGAAGTCCATGTTTTGGCACTTATTTCCTTTTGGCTTCTGGCGCATGATATGTTCTCATATATTTGTTCTTATACTATATCTTATTTGAAATCACATCATATACATGTAATCCCACTTCTGCACTCAGGCTATATTATATTAATTTGTCATGTACATTTAAAATACAAGATTAAAAATGTACAAAATTTTAGCACGACCTACTTTAGTCTATGGATCAGAAGTCTGGACTCTGACAAAAAAGATGTTCAACATACAACTATCAATGAAATGAAATTCATGAGGAAAATAGCACGATACACACTGTGGGATACAAAACGAAATACAGAAATTTTGGAAGAATTGAACGTCCAACCTATATTAAATTTTCTTCAAATCTGTAGACTTAATTGCAAACAGCATGTTGAGAGAATGCCAACAGAAAGATGGCCAAAGGCAGTGCTACATTATCCCCCTTCTGGACAACGATTTGTTGGAAGACCATTAAAAAGATGGCATGAGACCAGTGAGATCGCAACAGATCACTAGGTCTAGTGCTTCAATTGGATGGTGATGATGATGATTATTCATTTAAGAGTGAGCCATGTTGTTATTTAGTCAACTATCCAAAGACAGGTTGGAACCTTATAAGTCACGCCAATGAGGCATCGTTCGTGAGGCAACTAAGCCAGGAGATAATGGGGTTGAATGGCCATTCCTTTCTGTCTTGCCATTGCATACATCGATGACTAGTAACATATGGACTAATCAGACTTAAGATGTATACTAACAGTTGTTCTTTCTCTAACACATATTGTCAAAGAAGATGTACTGTCTGATAATATAATACAGTAGATGTACACACCCATATTAGCCAGAACCTCAGTCAGAAGTAAGAGCTGTGTTTTGATACCTATTTTCATCCTGTCGTGCTGCTTCTGCTGCTGCTGTCAACTATAGGTGTGCCACATTACTTACAAATGTCTTTTAAGGAATCTGGAGATTCATTGCTGCCCTCACATAAGCCTGCCATCAGTTCCTATCCTGATCAAGATTAATGCAGTCCCTGCCATCCTATCTCACCTCCCTCAAATCCATTATAGGTGTTCCACATACAAACAATAATAATTATGCTAGATTCCCACCTTAAAGTATGTCTGTTGACTTTCCCCTACCATATGCAGGGTTTGCATACAGAATCAGTAATAGGGAATATTGGAGTCACAGTATGAACTGGAATCCAAGTGGTCACTTGTATGTACATGGGTCTGAGCCATTAACACGTTAGTTTTAAGGAGTAGTAAAGTGATAATACACCGGTCCTGCTAGTGGAAGATATAGCGAATTATTTTTTGCATATGGCTCACCTGTTGTGTTTGAAATGCACAGGAAATGATTCAGCAGAAAGTGCCTGGCAATTCACAAGTGCTTTTAAACAGATTTATTCATGCCATCATTTCATTGGGTTTGATTTTGTACCCAAATGAGTCACTCTGTATTGTTATTTTGTTACTGGTTAATAGGCAAAATTTGTCAAGTCTTGCTTGCTGGTCACATTACAAATTGGTTATTGGTTGAGGTGAAGTTTGAGTCAGGAGGTCCGTGGAGTATGAATTAGAGCAGCTGAAGAAGGAAGTTTATGACTTTGTAAACTGAAGGAGAGTCTGTATGAATGTGATAATGTGTAATTCTAATACACTTACGGTCTTACTAATAAACCGTATATAGTTTTTATATGAGACAGAAAACGTTATTAATAAACCATGCATAAGCGATGGATGTATAAACAATCTGTAACTATACAATGGGAATTGCTTTGCAGTATGGTAGTTATATATATAAGAAACCCCTTGTTTAAGCGTTGTATATAGAGAAAAACTGGCTGCCCCTCTAACAGCTGTTCATATCGACTGTCATTTTATGATGTTGGATGCCTTGTAACCACAGAAGAACACACCAAAGAGCACGAAATAAGTAGAATATTATTGCTGTAGCTTATACTCTTTGACTGAAATATAGTGTGGTAATCGATTAGAGCCAGTTGTACTATCGATTCTTAACATGGCAGACTAGAGCGCTCTACCAAATGCAATAGAGAATCTCAGATATTCTATTACCTTTCGTAATGAAGTAATGACGAAATTATGATGTAGCTGTGTAACAGTTATACTGTTATACACGATGTATGTAGTGATTATTAGTAAGGAATTTACACACGACTTATAAACGAGCTACTCATTGTATAAATATAAGAGAGTTAAACGTATGTATATAGAGTTTTTATTAGTAAGACCGTTATTATTTTGATTATTGCATAAAACATATAATGAAAGTGTTTATACTGTCTGTTGACACACTTCATTTTTTTTTTCTTTTGATGTTAGAACAAGAATAGTCTTTCTTCAGTGAAAGTTTCAGTATATGTAATAAATATGTTCATGTTGATGCCCGTTTGTATAGGAGCAGTATTTCAGCCCAAGACAGGGTCTCCTTCTCCAGCAGAGTTGGAGTTGCGGGCGGCTCGAGCACTGGCACAGTTGCAGACGTTGGTTCCTAATTACATAGCTCGCTGGGCTGGCCCAGCATACCAAGCTGGCCTACTCACTCTCTTCAGCGCACTGCAGTCTCCTGCACTCAACAAACAGGTGACAGTCAACTTGATTCCTTAAAAATTCTCAGTTCACTCAACAAACCTAGAATGTAAGTAAAGAGCATAGGATATGAAGAAATAAGAAGGGAAGTTATTATGCAGTTTTTTGGTGTATCAGAAGTTTGTTGAATTACAGACATCTACAAGTTCAATCACCAGTACTTGAATTTGTTATATTTTGAAGTATTTGTTATATTTCTGGACATTTCCAGTATGATACATATATATAATACAGGTACTATATTTTCTCGAATACCCGCACACTTTTTTCTGTAATATACAAATAAAAAATACGGATGTGTTGCTTATTCGAAATTAAATTGGCAACATTGCTCGATTTTCCTTCCACGCAACTCTTAAGGTGGTAGTGCATGCCATTATCTTCTCACGCTGCTATTTCAATTGTTAAAATTGTTAAATGGCATTTGGATTAGCAGTACATGCGTCACATTCAAGTGTGTTAAGTGTGCCGACCAATCCATTCGAAGTTTTTCCATAGTGTTCTTCAACTGAATGTAATTAATTTTCAATGAAATAATGCCAGATAGAACTCCAATTACCACAGAATAATAGACACAGTACAACAGCAACAAGCATGTCTAACAGTAAAACTACAGGCAAGTTGCGACGTGACCTAATAGCAACTATAAATAAATAAATAAAATTATCAATAATTACATCACAATCACTGATCACTTAACAAACACACACCCACAATGATGCTCATTACAAAAAACGATCACTGAAACTGAATGTTGATATTGGTTGCTTTTAAATTTCGTAACGAATTTAATTGTTTATGAAAAGTGTTCATTATTAATAATAATTTAACTAATATTAAAGCAAAAATACAGTCGCATACACTGTTCGTTGAACTTTTAATTCCATATTATTATTTCTGCTTGATGGATCATATGCAGAAACTAAGAGGAAGGCAGAAAATAGGAAAAATTTGAAGAATGCTGGGTTTGCAGTGAAAGACCTGCCCTGGGACAGAATACTTATATATGTATTTCTGCTGGTAATATTTATGATCATTACTGTTCAATCAGAGGGGCACAGGCTAATTGGGATAATTGATAGATTTAAACTGATCTGAAAAATGTGGATCTTAGACAAAGAAGTGGAGTCACTGTTGCGTCATGTGTAGGAATTCATCATCTCAAAATCAGGAGGAAAAAAGGGAGGGGCATTGTGAGTTGTTTCACTAACATGTTTACCATAACTTGGCACGCGAAAAGAATTTAAATTTCGAGATTAACAAGATAGAAATGGCATAGGTTCGAACCCAAAAATTTGGGGCATATGAAATAAATTCTGTAACTTGGCGAACTACCTACAACTATTACAGGGAAGGAGTGAAAATGAATCTTGTAACGAATGTTTTCGCAGAACGTAGCACATAGTAAACTGAGCTTTGTCATGACTCTTGTTACTGCTTTTGAAATAGATTTCTTAACATGTTATGTGTTAGTTGTTCTCTCTTTGTCAATTTTTTTTTTTTTTTTTTTTTTTACCGATTGTATGTTTAAACATTGTATAAATACAGTATAAACGTGAAAATATTTTCAACTGAAATTGTATTTAGTAGATACTTTATTTTTCTATTTTTTTTTTTTCAGTTGGTGTACACGTTGTTGGACGTGTTAGCAGCAGAACTGTATCCAGACTTGGCAACTGGTGAAATATCACCACAGTAAAATTAGTGGTATGTTTATAGTTGCCGAGTAGAATAGTGTAAATCTGGTAATAGATCTCGTGATAAGCCTGGTGATATTGATTGTTGCTTATGTAGTCATATGATCTCATAGGTGCATTTATCAATATTATTAGAATATATATATATAATTGTTGTATAATAAATATATCTTTTTTTTACATACATTTTTATAGTGTGACATCTTTCTCCCATCTTTCCTTTTACATCTGAAATTCCATTCAAATTTCTCTCCTTAAAAAAATTGGTGATTTCGAAGAAAACTGTTTATGTTTCCCGTTCTTTGCCATTCCTTTTCTATATCACAACAGTTGATGCTTTCCATTAAGATGGACATATTCTTCCTCCCCAGTCATAGATACTTCATTTCACTATTAACCCAAATAATCCATCTAAGAGCTCCACACAGAAGCTGTAGATAAGTTTATCATCTTAGGTGTTATCCTTGGAGCATCATTTTAGATTTGCAACGAATATAAACAGGAAATGGGTAGTGGTGGTGGTGGTGGAAGTGGTTGTGGTGGTGAGATGATAGTAATTTGTTGTCCAGGAAGTAGTAAGCTAGTTTGTTGTCCAGGAAATTTATGTATGTTCTCCATATGTCTTGTAGCTTCCTGGTGTAATTTTAATGTAGTGTCGAAATGAGGAATGAAGTCGAGGTAGAAATTTTTTTAGATCCTTGAGTTTTCTTCTTCACATAAGATTACTTTGGTGATGTATCTATATAGAGATTTTATATAGATTTTATATACAGGCTGGCAGGCCATAAGACAATTAAATACACTCTTGTGGAATGAGAAGGTAACAAGGAAAACTAAGACAAGTATATATAAAACTATAATAGAAAGTATATGTACCTATGGATCTGAATCTTGGGAAATGAGAG
The DNA here is from genome assembly GCF_040183065.1 of Periplaneta americana. NCBI lineage: Eukaryota > Metazoa > Arthropoda > Insecta > Blattodea > Blattidae > Periplaneta > Periplaneta americana. Next base: position 62,215,126 of record NC_091125.1, on the reverse strand, counting down.
ACAGGATGAAGAAGAAATTGTTGGCTCTAGAAATGGATTACTGGCGCCGTAGTTGTCAAATTTCGAGGATGGACACATTAGGAATCAGGATGTCCGAAATATAATGCAGGTATCAGGAGATATCTTACAATCAGTGGAAACTAAACTCCTGATATGGTATGGGCATCTCCAGAGAATGTCAGCCGACCGCTGGCCTAATAAGGTCTTCAACTGGACTCCCCCGGAAAAAAAGAGAAGAGGAAGGCCAATGAAAAAATGGAGCAAGGAGGTTCAGGAGGATATGGTCTGCAGGGATCTACAAATGGGCGATTGGCAAAACTGGAGTACCTGGAAGTTGAGAAGCGGGAGACGGCGACAGCCGTAAAATTACTCGCAATACATAATATACAGGCTGTCCCTGAACTGCCATCCACTTTATTCAAATAAGCAATCCAAATCACGCATTTGGATAAACATGCTGGTTTATCGACTTTTAATACTTAATGAACCTTAATTGAATTTGGTATAACTTTCATCTCCCCTGGTACTTCTTCAAAACACATCCAACATGACAGACATGTGAGTAATGTCAGCATACTGCAGTATAACTTGAAGAAATGGACTGCGATTCTTGATATGCTGCTGAGCAGTCATGGCCATGAATTCGATTTTGGAATACTTTCCATGCTGTTTATGATTTAAAAAGTTTGGTTCCATCTTGCCTAAAACATGCAAGTTTTTAACGAAAACAGGACATCAATAGCAGTTGTAGGAAGAATATTTTGGAGAAGACCTGGCTGAAACTTAAAGCAATATCGCACTTTCAACTACTTAAAGAAATAATATCATTGTATCATAACCAGTGAGTTTCAAAATTTGAGCGTATGTCTTGTTTAATTTACTTGTTTTAATGAAATATTTTCTTTTAACAATAAATTATTCTTGTTTCTCTTTAGACTATTTTAGCTGAGTGAATTTCCCAGCTAATAGGTAGTCCTTTTGGAAGTCGTATTATACACATAGACACTAACTTCTTGCGTCCAACCAGCAAGAATTTTTGGGAGAAGACCATTAAATAGTATCATCACTATTATAATTTGTCTGTAATGGCTAATATGGAAATTCCACACTAACTACATGCAGTTAAATTAGCGAGACCTGTTGATTAGCTCAATATGTTACAGAAAGTTGTATAACAGAATACAAGCTTTGCTATTCAGTTTTCTATAATATCATACAACTTACCATGTTTGGAATAAGTCTTATAAATTAATCGTGATATCGTAATAACTTAATAAGAGGTAAATTCATATTAATGTATAATCTCATTCACTCCTGTCGATCACAGTTCAGAAGTATTGAATGTGGACAAAATGGAAGGCAGCCACACTGTTGAACGGAATTCAAATTTTAAAATTAGAACAGGGTCATTGTCTTGGACACCAGTTCAGCAGTGTTTGAGTTCTGTTTCACCATGACTTGTTATTAGTAAATATTTTCTTTTTATGTCATATTGTGTGTGAGAGAGACTTTTCGACTTACTGTGAAATATGGCTGTTCCATGTGAAGATAAAGACAGCCAATCTCATGACATCAATAAAGTAAGATTATCAAGTACATTACAGTAGTATTTCAAAAATAAATTTGCATTCCAGATAGTGACATGATTCCCAAACCATTTTCAATTAATTTATTATTTCATATTATATTATTACTGCAATATCAGTATTATTAAAACTACAGCAGAGCATTGATTATATTCTGTTATCATGGTTCTTATTTATATTAACCGTTTACTGTCAATAATTTCGACCTTAGATTGTTGTATTTTCTGTTGGATAGTGAAGAATTGCATGATATCGACAGTCATCAGTCTCACGTTCAAGCATTTTGTAATATTCCAGACCTAGGAAACCACAGTTCAGACAGTTGTATGATCATAAGTGAAAGTCGTTAGTTGTCTTTATGCAAAATGTTTCCAAAGGAAAGTGGTATTAGTGTGACAATACAAAGGTATGTATAAATATTACTTCCTTATAATTTAAAAGGATTATTGGCATACTTATCCTCCCATGCCTCATCTTCCAATCCTCTTTCTTTCAGTGTTCTAATTATTCCTTGTGTTCATGTCAACTTTGGTCTTCCCCTCTTCCTTTTCCCATTGGAATCCATCCATGCCCATTCAGCAGTCTATCTTCTGTCATCCATTTCAATCCTGAAAATAGGTGCAAGAAGATGTCCTAATAGCGTAATTCAGAAATACCATACAGTCTCTTATGTGGCAGTTAAAGCAATCATAAATAATAACAAAAAATAAATATACCCACAGAAACCCTCCATGATTACAAACGGCTATAATTTCGTAATGGTGTATATTAAGAACTTCTTACTAGTGTCATAAGCAAAGATGAGTCAAAGAATTCCTGTTTTGAATATTATTGTATGTCCAATGGCGGCAAAAGCAATAGATGGCAGAGAAGCGAATGGAAGCTTAAGAAATTGGAGAATAAAAGTAAATGTAAATAAAACTCAAGTCATAATTTTTACCAGAAGAAAGTCAGAAACACCAGATCACCTCAATCTCTTCTCCGAATGTATCTACTATAAACAATCTGACAAAAATCTCAGCATTACACTTGATAAACAACTTCGATTTCATCACCATGTTGAAGCAGCTCTTAACAAAGCATTAGCTAGATTCATTGATCTATATTCATTGTTGAAATCGCCATACATCAGACTTCTTTTGAAAAAAAATATCTACACTTCTGTTATCAGATCTAAAATGACCTATGGCTGCGCTAGTGGTGGCTGAAGCCTCTTTGTCTGAATAGTGCCAGAACATTCAAGTGAGAAACGAAAAGTAACGATAATGTATGTTTTATATCGTGAATATTATATATAGATAATAATAATAATAATAATAATAATAATAATAGACCTAGTAGTAAATTAATATAGTAAATTCACGGAACTTTGAAGTTTTCTAAACTGTTCTATACTTGAATTATATTTTCCTGTAATTTTCAGCAAAGAGTTGAATGACTTTCTGCCTAAAATTGGGGATCTTGCTACCACAAGTGAATTAAATCCATCATACCTTTCTTAGACTAATGCCAGATGCATTCAAAAAGAACACGAGAAAAACAGAAGAAAGAATTTTTAATATCACATCAACAGATCTATTTGTTTTTTGCATAAACATTTTAGCACCTTTTATTTACATATTTATGTTCAAATCTAGAATTAATATTTCCATATGTATTTACTTCTGTTTATCTTCATATGATGAAGAAAGTGTCTTATATAATGAAATATTTTATTCATAATTTATTGTTTCTCATCAACACAGCACAATTACGTGCATAATTATATGATGCCAGATACCACACTGTTTTCCCTATGCTCGCGCTCTTTTCAATAACGTATTTGCTGGAAAGAAAGTCAGCCCTGGCATGGAACAAATATTCGTTATTTAGTGCTGCCACCTCGAATCGAGTTGTCAACTGACTGGCACGGATAAGACCTTTCCCCTTGCTCTTTGCACCACCGTGAAAGTACATCGAATAGATTACAAAACCTTCTGCGCATGTCCATACAGAGGTAGTTGGCAATGGCTCGAATGACAAGGATATTACATTGTAAAGCCATACAGCAGTGCATGAGTAGGCGAATAGTATTGTTACTCTGACAAAGCATGGCACGGTAGTTCAAATCAATGTTCTGCTGGATTCACTCCATGATAAATCTATATTTTTTATAATATTTGTGATATAGCACTCTGAATGTAAGTTAAAAATAAGATTTAATTATATTTTATTTAGGCAGTGCCATGGCACGAGGGTACTACCCCTAAAGCTGTCCCTGTGGTTGCGAAATCTGGAGCAACACAAAATTCCAAATTATCGCAAGTCTTCATGCTATACAGAGAAAAGTATCTCTAACCATCACTGATGCAGACTGTAGAACCACCAATCTACAACTACAAAACATGCTTGAAATAGAATGATTCCACGACATCATACAGAAATTTACAGAAAACTTTCATAAAGACTTGCTGTACCACTCTAATCCTCTGATAAGAGCCCTGGCAACAACTGCATAAAATCACAACTACCATCATGATTGATCACCTCCTTGAAAATTTAAATGTTCCTGTTTGTTAACAATCTCTGTTAAAGTAAAAGCCTTTACAGGCTGACACTTATGTACCATACATGTCCCTGTTAATAAATAAATAAAATAATATAGGTTTCATTTGTTCAGGTTTGGTAGTCTTTTGTTATTAGTAGAGTGTGGAACTGGGATACTATAGCAGTCAATGTACGCAAGCATTGACTATAGCTTTTACACACTCGGTACTGGGCACACACTCCGGACATAAACTAAGGTAGTACAGTCTGGTTATGATTGAAAATAAAATACATACCTTATACATGCAAGGTTCCATCATCTTCGGTTTCGTTGCCGGCATTACAATGAACAACAAAATACACCCGAAGATTTGCGAACTGAAACGTCCTGCGGTGATCACTCAAACAGTTTTTATATTTTGAGAACGACTGTTCAACATCACAGGATGTCAATGGTGAATGCAAATACGACTGGTGTTTTGACATTGCACTTGTACACGTTACCAAATACAGTAGAGCGTCTTGTTTAGGCACAGTGAAAATGTAAAGAAAGTGCAGGTAACATGTGGAAGAGGACGAGCTGTACAATAAACGCGAGGGATGCATAAGGTTTTAGTTACAATAGTTATGGGGGAGCATTAATTGAAATTATATTTTCCAGAAACACAAAACAAAAGAACACAAATTGCATAACTTTATCATACACACATTTTAACAAACAAGCAATTGTAGTGTTGAAATAATTCAATATAACAAATCAAATTTTGCTACTTATATGATGTTGCTTTCAAGCAGCATTTTTTATGGTCATAAATTTCATTCTCTGTATGACTAACATAATATCACCGTCTTCTGTGGCCGAATCAACAAAACTACAGTATATTGGTCTGAAGTGACAACACTAGGTCTATTTCCTAAACATAATAATTATCCCTTCTCAAAGTTCAATTTATTCAGGTACAGTACAGAAGACGATGATATTATGTTAGTCATACAAAGAATGAAATTCATGACCTAAAAATGCTGCTGAAAACATCATATAGACTAAGCAGCAAAATTTGATTTGTTAGATTGAATTATTTCAACATTACAATTCCTTGTTTGTTAAAATGTGTATATGATAATGTTATGCAATTTGTGTTCTTTTATTTTGTGTGTTTTTTGGACAATATGTCAATTAGGCTTAATGTTAACTAATATAATTAATTGTAACTAAAACCTTGTGCATCCCTCGTGTTAATCGTACGGTCGACCTCCCCCACATGTTATCTGCACTTTGTTTAAGTTTTCACTTTGCCTAAACGAGATGCTCTACTGTACATGTAAACACTATGACAAACAATCTCGACACTAACGTCAGACAACTATTCACTATGACTGCGCACAGTACTGTGCTGGCTTAGGTTCGGTTCCTACAGCGCGCAATGGAATGGCTGACAGGTCATTTTGCGTTCTTAACAAAATGTACCTACAAGAGTAACATTGCATGTCTAAGCTCCATTCTGCATCAACCTATTGCTGCCGTAAATATATCCCAAGCCCGCCGTCCGTGGTGGGAATATAATGGTGAAGCAGTGCGCAGCCTCGTCCGTTCTCCTACTATGTGATGACGTCATGCGGGAAGCATTGCAGAGTCTCTCGCAGCTTGCTAGCTTAGCTCAGCTCAGCTCCGTAAGGTTTTGGAAGTGGGGTAGGTTAATTGATTATGAATACCAAGAAGCTGTATTAACTAATCCCTTCCCTACTAACGTCTTGTGATGCGCTCCCAAAGCATAGCCGTCTAGACATGACGTCTTTGTGACCCTGCGACTTTTATTGACAGTTTTCATTCAAGCTGTCAAATGCAGTTTTTTTCAAGCTGTCTATTTAGAGGGTTGTTATATGTTGTAAAACGATCTTTCGTGAAGAAGAGGAGTTATTTTCCTATAAATATACGCGAAAGGTTTTCCAGAATTCTAACTGTTTGAATAAAAGTGCATTGAAGTTCTGTCCTGCATTCCAAGTGGAATGAACAAAGTTTAAGAAAGGGAATCAGAATCGAGGTCTTGTAAGAGTTATTGGCAGTAAAGTGGCATGACAGAAAAGGTCTGTCTACGAAGCACAACATTCACATGGTGAGCATAAAGGAAAAAAGGGTAACAATGAAGGGGAATAAACAGTGGTGAAACTGAAGGGCGTAATAGAGTACAATAACGTTATGTTGTGGGTTGACTGTCAGGTCAGCGTCAGAATGAAGTCTTATATCCCTTCTCCATTATGGGAAAATACGTAAAAAAAACTACAGAAACGTTTCTTCAATATAATGTTTATGGTACTTTTCAGCTTTTCAATGTCTACGTAATTGCATGTAAGACCGTGAAGGGAAGCAAACCCAGGAAGGAAAGGATCTATACAAATCTTCAACTTGACCTGGAAGCACGCATTTTATAGAGGGTTACGACGACAATATTACAAGCAAACTGTTGGGCTTATTCCCCCCCTCCCGACATATACCTACCACCCACAGAAAAAGAAGCCAGCGAGAACCTGCAAAGTTTGTAAATCTCACAAGAAATTGTTTTGTACTGGAGTCTTTCGAAACTTAACATACTGTTCAAACTGTTACCAAATTATGAGTATAATATCACAATTTGTAGTAAAAGACCCATGTTTATTGCAAACGACTTCCACCTGCCTTTAAATGCCACTTACCGCACACCACCAATTCACTGTCTGCGCGTGGAGATTTAAATAGAGATTCCAGGCAAGAAGCCCGTCCTTTTAAATCTTACTGCATGAACTTAAAGATAGCAACAAGCAAACTTTAGAAAAGAGTCAATAATGAACATTTGTTAAAGGCAGTTGTCGAATTAATTACGTTCATTCTGGTGTACTGCTTTCGTTAGAAGATATCTTAAGTTCATGGACTCAACTCGGTTTGATCCATTCAGGGTGATGGGCAGAATACGTTCTGAATCAGACCTTCGATTTCAGGCTGGCTTTAAAGAGGCTGAAAATGTGAATTGCAACAAATGTCAAGTGTAGCATGATGAAGTGTCCCTAAAAGAAGGCAAATTCGAAAGAAAAAAACGCATTTTCGATAAAATGTGGACTTAACGCGTTTTGATTCCGAGCTCCTCAAATACGTTCAATAAAGTTTCATCGTCAACATTTTTACATTACTTAAAAAAAAACACATCAGTTTTTCATTCCAGTGATTCTGCATATTTCTTTTAGTGCTCCTGCACACAATTTTAATATCTGAATATTTTTTACACAAATTAAGTCCACAATTTCCACATCTGACATTAATTTTCGTAATGTGAACGGCTTTCTTGTTAGCAGCTAGTACTTGAAATAGACCTTGATTCACCCTCACTAACCACTTCTGTATTATCTTCCTCACTACCACTTTCTTTCTTCAACTCCGCCGGTAAATCAATTTCCAATGGCACTATAATATCACTTTTACCCAAAACATTAAGGCTGCTATTATCCACAAAACAACTCATGTCTATGTTCTGTATCCCTGAATACAACTAGATTTGAATAAACACCAATAAAGAAAGAACAAATTTACCAACTCAAGTTTCTACACTGCAAGTAAATGGTAAAGTGGAGAATTGAAACAGTAAACGACTTTAACGGCATTACAAACAGTTACAACAATGGACAAAAATCACAGAATTCAAACTAGAGAATGTTTAAAAGTGTAGGTCATATGAAATGCCAAGGGTGGGTAAAATCTGTCCACTAACAAATACTTCAAATTATTAGTCTGCTATATTTGAAATCTGAAACAGAACACATGTGTGCATACTTTATCATGTTAGAGACAAATAGAGTAACTTAAAGGTGAAAGCTGTCAGATTTCATTAATTCAAAAAAAATTTAGAAAATAATAAGGGTGGGCAATTTTTTCCCAACCGTGATAATGCTAGGGTTAAGCGAGAAAATAATTATTTTATGCCCATTGATTGACGCCTTTTTTGCTCCTCTATTGACATTCGAGACAATTGAATCCTTCCGTTTACTGAAGCCTTTTCTGTCTGGAAGTTGTTAAAAGATAACACAGCTTTAACATTTTATGAGACATGTAATTAAGTCCTTTTAGCTTAGAAAGTTTTGAAGAACTATGAGAAAATTATTCCCTTCTGCGGAGCGACTCATATGTGAAACATTTTAACAATATGATACACAGGAACATACTAGTTAATACTTATTATAATTCTGTAATTACTCACGTTTCGTTATTTAGGTCTAATGCACTATCCTCTGATACATGTTCGTCTGAATTGGTTTTGGAAGTGGCCTGAAGAGGACATGAACTATTAGCAATGATGTCATGAATTTCTTTTCTCCTTCTCCGTTTTTCACATCTGTCCAATCTCAGATTATCTGTTGATTTTCGTTTCAAGCAAGATTGCGCCAGAGCTTTTGTGGGTACAGCGTCTACTTTCAGATTACGACTGCTTTTTGGTTCATAATTTAGGAGTTTCTGCTTTAAAGGTACTTCGTAACTTGACTCCTCAAAATGAAGTCAACATATTCGAGCTGAAACAACATTAAATCTTAAGATTTTTACGCCCTTTTCTTTTCGCTCAAAGCAATCTATGGAATAAGTCAAACAATAAGTTTAACATGAAAATATATTTTGCAAATGAGTTGCGAAGCAAATAAAATTTAGTAACATGCGAGAAAACTCATCGTGCTGTAAATTGACTTCATCCTCCCTTCTACAAGCCTGCAACCATTGTCTTGCCAAGTCTTCATTCTTCGGAAACCTATAATATTTTACGTCAGTTCCTTTTGTTTTTCGATTGTAAATCAAAAAACCAGATACTGCATATCCAGGCATACTAATAGCATGTGTCACATTAATAGCATTACTGATACAAGAATAACATTCAATATAATATTATATATATATATATATATATATATATATATATATATATATAAAAACAAAGAATTAACACCGTGCACGTACACACAACAGCTGTTTGTTTTGTTCCTCGAGCACTGCGGTGCAAATTAGCACGCCGCTGCTGCTTCCCAAGTGACGACATGCGCAGTAGAAAACGAGTTTGAGTCAACCGTCTGCTACACCATTATATTCTCACCACGCCGCCGTCTGTTGGTTCATAATTCCGTAGCGATACACATAAGAGAGAAGTTAATCAACAATATATTCTCCTTCACTATTTATAACAGCTTGCCAATGCTGGAGTAGTTTTCCGATTCCACGCCTGTAGAAATCGCATGGTTTTGAGTTAAAGAAGTCGTCAAGCCATGTTCGGAGTGCATTCCAAAAAGGAAGTTCCTTGAAGGTTGTTCGATAGAGTGGAAAAGGTGAAAATTTGAAGTCGCAAGATCAGGTGAATAAGGTGGGTGTGAAATGACTTCACAACCTAACTCCTGGATAGTGTTTTGTGTCAGGTTAGCAGAGTGCAGACTGGCGTTATCATGGAGTAGCATTACTTCATTCAGTCTTGTTGGTCGTTTTTCTTGGATTTGCATGTGCAAGACGTCTCAGTTGATGACAATAAATGTCGGCAGTGATGGTTACACTTCGGGGAAGCAATTCGTAGTATAGTACACCCTCGAAGTTCCCCCAGATGCATAACATTATATTTTATGAATGCGCAAAGGCCTTTGTATGGGGAGTTGCTTTTTTGTTCGGGCTCAGTCATTCCTTTCTTTTCCTTATATTAGCATAAAGACATTTGTTGTTCACGAGCCAAGCAAAGATGCACAGATTTCCCTGAATGCCTCCCTAACAGCGTGCTTCAAATCTTCAATTGTCTGGTATCGATGTTTCGAGACATGCTGCTTAATTATTCCCCACAGGGAAATCACATCGCCTTTGCTGTGGAAAATTTCACACAGGACATGGTGCTGCGACAGTGATGGTGCCCATACTGATGTTCTGGATCACTAAACAAGCTGGAACATAAAGTATCAACCATTGTCACACATCTGCTCAGGAGCGAATCTAGCTACTTGGCATCTCTAGGCAGGGAAAAATATTTCCGCCTCATATTTTGCCCTATATGAGTCATTTGGATCAACTGAAATAATTGATTCCACGTCATTATTACTGTTTCTAATATAGGAAACGCCTGATTCAGATACACCACACACTCCACTATTTTCGGTACTCTTCGCCACATTCTTACACTCTGATGTATCTGAACTCGAACTGGAACAAGCTGGCTGGGTTTGTTTTTTAAATAGCACATCTATTTTTGCACTTTTTCTCACAATTTCCTCTTTTTTATTGCCTTGTCTTTCGCGAGTTTCCAGTATTGTTTAGTCAACTGTCCGAAGACATGTCTGGACCCACAAGTGACACCATCAAGACATCACTCATGAGGCAATTAGGCCAGGAGATAATGGGGTAGTTCCTTTCCCCCTCCATTGCATACATCGCTGACTAGCTACATATTACACTAGTCAGACTTCAGATGTATATAAACAACTGTTCTTCCTCCGACACACATCGTCAGGTGAGATGTACTGCCTGATAATACCTTTGCACTCGCGCGAAAGATCTGAAAGCTTCGAGACCGTTGAGATTTAAACGGTAGATAACGGTTTGTCAGACGTATATTCCACTTGCAAAACATTTCTCTCTTTGTCAGTCAGTTGCTTGCTCGCTATAATATGCGCTTGTAGTAGTCTCCCTATATTATGTTACGGAAGTACCGGTATTCAGTTGTAGCATTTTTAAGTGTGTGTAATACTGTACCATAAAAGTCGTGTAACTTATATAGAGTTAAAGTGCGTGCGTGTCAGTGGCGTATACTGGTTAAAGGGTTTGGGCTACCGCTGACCCTATTATTACACAAAATATATCTAACAATTACTTTAATTTTAATTACTATGGTAAAACTAATAATACAAAATTATTACATTATGTTATATTATAAACTTTTTCTTTTGTAATTTCCTTGGGCTACCGCCGGTAGCCCTGGTGCGTGTATATATGATATTGGTATTTAAATTGTGTATATATATATATATATATATATATATATATATATATATATATATATTTTTTATTTATTTATTTATTTATTTAGATCGTGTATATAGAGTTAGAGTGCATGTGTGTATATATAACATTTCAGTTGTGTATATACAGTTAGTTTTAAGTGTTTATAAGTTGCAATTAGATCTATTGTTACGGAACTTCTTGAAAATGCCAGGCATATCCCACTTAGACTTCCCCGAATTAAGCCCGATATAGAACATTTGGTCGATAGTGAAGCGATGGGTTGCTTCCAGAAACATAGATTGTAAATTAAATTCAGAAAGAGAACTATATGAGCAGAAATTTAACAGTAGCTAAAACAACTCGATTGGCGTCCTCTTTGTGAAAATGTTAAAAAAAAAATAGAACAAGATTAGGGCCTATATGGACCAGGAAGTACTGTTTGATGACGTCATAGACCCAATTATCATAAATCTCGATTATATCAGCTATGACGATGAAATGGAAGGGATAACAGACTAGCAGCTCAAGGTAAGAGGTCAATGTTTTCAATTAGATGTTTAGAGCGTATTTGTTGTTGTTTGCACTTGCCTTCCGCTTCTCTCCTGTGACGTCGGCCAGGCTTTCAGATCTTTTTGCGCGAGCTGGTACATATTACCAGACAGAACCTCAATCAGAGGTGTTTCCGATATTGAGAACCACTTAGCTTTTTCCGACTGTTACTCATTATAATATATTTAAAATATAAAATATCACCTAGGTATAAAACAACTGCACTCTTTACTGTTTCAAATTAAACTGAACTGCTAAGCATCCAGCTGCTACAATGGCTGGCGGTTTTTTCTTTGAAATGAAATCTGAATGGGCATTATTGAGTGTTGAAGCTGGTTACTCTTACGACAGAGTTAGCGGCGTCTCTCCTCATCACAAAGCTTACGATTGCGAGCAACGAGATTTGCCTTCCTAACGTTATCGTAATAGAATACCAGTAAGTTCTTTAAGTTTAAAGGCTGGTTCACAATAAACCGGGAACAAAAACAACAACGAGAACAGAAATATTATTAAAATAAACGCATTTAAATGTGAGTATTCACAATTAACTATTGCGAATGCTCACATTTAAATACATTCATTTTAACATTATTTCCGTTCTCGTTTTTATTGTCGTTTCCGTTTCCGGTTTATTGTGAACCAGCCTTATCACGTGAGACTTTCACGGTGAAAGAGCATAACATTGAAAAAAGTGCTATGGTCACGGTCGCATTGTGACACTATTATTGAAAAGCTGTTCTTTTTTCCGTTGGCAGACCATTGATTAAATTTGAACCGACTGTTGCCAGTGTTACCGGTATTCATATCCTTTTCATTGTGCGTTTAAGTTCATGTAATCTTTTAAAGAGTTATGAATAAAAAAAAAAAATTAACAGTAATACGGTAACTTAAAAACAGCTCCCTTAAATCTGCAGCCCTAGGTCTAAATACTCCCCTGAGTCATTCCACGTCAAATCGCACAGCAATAAAATACGACCTTCTCGTAAATGGTCGAATTTTTTTTCATGAATTGCAGACATCAAATAAGGAGACCCGTATTGTTTTATTTTGACAATTATTAATTATTTGTGTAGTTATAACTATTTGAAATTACGCAAATTATCCGCGCAATGTTACATAAACTCACTTGGAACTCTGTGTCTACATATAATTGAGATTTGCGTTTGGCGCATTTGAAAGACTAAATACAACACTTTTTATTACTTTAGACCTACCACAAATAAATTTAAAATTTGGCCTAATTTTTTAATCATTTCTTTTTCAAAGCAAAATTACTATATTAAATGGCCAAGTTAAAAATTTGAATATATATATATATATATATATATACATACCCTGATATATTATCTGTAAACTACTGCACTTAGAAATGTGGGATCTGCACACATACATTTGTAACAATTTATTTTCCGGAGGCATGCACGCACTCGCGATTCCCAGCTAATGAACTGCTTGCGGCTGTAGCCTAGAAGGCTGCCCGCGGAAAGTTTTACGAAACCCCCCGTTGCACACTACAAAACAAATAATGCATTCATTCATCAAATGATTAATACCTTAAAGAAAAGTAAATATCTTATCTAAAGTTATTTTATTATTGTCAGCTCAGTTAAGAGGGGGAGCCCTTCACAATTTTGGATGTTTATACTGTAATATAGCCAAGTGTTTAACTATAGCAAGGCTGGGTTAGGCAGTAAACAGATGGCAGGAGACAAAATATAGAAGAGAATAATAATCAGTCAGGGTTTGAATTTCATGGAGTGACGTGACTTCTATACAACATGAGTGACGGTAAAGATCGTGTAATATATAACAAGTGTTTAAATCCATTTAACCTTCCTAATCACGTTTTTAAAAAAGAAAAGTACACTAAGACGCGTAAGTCGCGATTTATTGATAAAGCTCAATTTAAAGGAGTCTTTGAATGTCTGAATATGCGATTCGTTCCGCAAAAAAATCTATCAACTTCGGACAGGTCAGGTGAAATTATATGTGAAGCCGGTAGTTCTTGTGATATTAATAAACATGGATCAAATGAAAGTGCGGACAAAGAAAGTGATTATCCCAGTTCTTCTTTTAGCAGCTCTATGGATACAGCGCTAGAAATCCATAATATTAAGGAATTAAACAAGAGTTTGATGTCAATAGAATCCCCTATCAAGAAAACTACAACAAAAACGACACCCTCGTGAAAAGTTTCAAAAAGTAAAAGGCTCCCTAGCAAGTAAAGTTTTTCATGTAGAGGATGCATTGTCATCCCTTCAAAAGTCAGCCATATTTTATTTTTGACGGAATGCAAAGAAAATATACAACCTGAAAATTACATAGTTATTGCAGACTTTTCTGAAAATTATTCATTTGTAATACAAGATTCAGTACAAGGTGTGCATTGGAACAAATGCCAAGCCACAATACATCCTTTCGTAGTATATTTCAAAGAAGATACAGAAATTCGTCACGAAAGTATTGTTGTCATCTCAGAAAGCATGAAACATGACACCGATTCTTTTAACTTTTTTCAATCCGAAGCAATCAATTTCTTAAATCAAAAATTCAACGATATGAAAAAAAAATCATTTACTTTTCCGATGGATCAGGTTTACAATACAAAAACAAAAATAATTTAAAAAACAATTGCTTACATGAAGACGATTATGGAATTAGCGCTGAATGACACTTCTTTGCAACGTCGCATGGTAAAGGTCCATGTGATGACATTGGAGGAACTTTTAAAAGACTTTCCACGAGAGCGAGCCTATACAAGATTCTGTAAAAAAAAAAAAAAGTTTGATTGGTCACAAAAAACATTTCTAACGTGTCATTTATATTTTGTCCATTGAATAAACACAAAAACCACACCGAAAATTTGCAGGCCAGATACCGCAATCTAAAACCAATAACTGGTAGGCCTACAGTAAAATTACATTCTTTCATTCCATTGTCAAAAACTGAATATTTAGTAAAACAATTTTCTTTCGAGAAAGAACGTAGACGAATGAAAATTTAAAGTGTAGTGTGAATGAAAACAAACGTTTAAAAAGCATAATGTACAAATATTTGAAGATATCATAACAAGTAAATTAGCAGGGTTTCCTCGAGTGACGTGATCCGTACTGGGTGTAATGTTGCAAAGTTCACTCGATCATCCAGCGCCGGTAAACCTCACAGCGCGCTTCAACGCTTCCCGTCCACTGCTGCTGCACCGACCGCTACACATTGTTTCGTAAGTAATTAAATTTCCATTGAACTATTGGAGATCCCATTGTGATTTTTTCTGGAATTATTAAGAATACTTCAGTGCACAAAGTAGGCATTTTTTTTTTAATACGGCTATTTCACATTGATATCTAACTTTAAAAAATTGAACCATAAAAAATATTTGTAATAATTATATTAAAATTAGTTAGTAAATATTTAACAAAAGACAGTAATTTAAGCTTTTAATTGTATTTTCCAAACAATTTTTAACATCAATATCCTCAGAAATATGACGCTTTAAATGTTGCATTGTGCGACATTTTTAATGAATTTTAACATGCAATATTTTAAAAACATGTGGACTTAGGAGGAAATAAAAATACACTCGTTGGTTTATTAGACCCATAGAGTTGGTAAAAAAAATATAAACGCAATCAGAAATATGAAGGTCAGAATTTGTGTAATTTTGTGCGATTTGACGTGGTATGACTCCCCTGCATCTGCTATGACATGTTCAAAATGGATGCACATCAACATACAAACAAGGGGGAGGGGTGACAAGACTTTCGGACCTAACTGTAGAGAGCCGAGGGTGAGATTTATAATTTTTATTCATTCGTCAGCAACTCAGGATAAAAAGGGTCGAAAAATACGCAAACCGCTCAACTGACTGCAAAATGTTGCACAATTAATATTAGCTGCTGTTACTGCAGTAATAAATTGAACCTTAAAAGAACCGAACAAGTTAAATAGTTTCGACTTCTATGACAATGACATGAAATTACTATAAGTACATATTAAATAGTTTCAACTTATTGATATTGACAAGTTGCAAAAGACCAAAACACGCATTCCACCATGATGAATCGTGCAGCAAACGCGGTTTTTTTTTAAAGTGCTTCATGCCCATGCCTTTGCTGCAGCAAAATGAGGGTCGAAAAAAAAAAAACGTAAGTAGGTCCACTGACTGCAAAATGGTGAACAATTAATATTGGCTTCTATTACTGCAGTAATAAATTTAACATTAAAAGAACCGAACATGTTAAATAGTTTCGACTTCCATTATAATGACATAGAATTATTATTACTAGACGATTTTAACAATAATAATATTGCAAAAGACGTCTTTTTTTTATCCTCTCAGCAAAAGACCAAAACACGCATTCCCCATGGTGGATCGTGCAGCAAATAAAGCGATGTTTTGATTTGCTACACGGTTGCTGCAAATTTAATAAAAAAACGGTCTTGCTGCAGCGACGGTTTTTTTTAAAGCAAGACGTAAAGCGCTACAGCAAGACCGTTCTTTTATTACATTTGTTTCACCGTCGCGGGAGCAGCGCTGCAGCAACCGTGCAGAAAATCAAAACATCGCTTTACGAGTTTGTTGCACGATCCATCATGGCGGAATGCATGTTTTTGGTCTTTTGCAACGTTTATTATTATTAAAATCGTCTAGTGATAATAATTCTATGTCATTATCATGGAAGTCGAAACTATTTAACATGTTCAGTTCTTTTAAGGTTAAATTTATTACTGCAGTAATAGATGTCAATATTAATTGTCCACCATTTTGCAGTCAGCTGACCTAATTGCGTTTTTTTTTCGACCCTCATTTTGCTGCAGCAAAGGCATGAAGCGCTTTAAAAAAACGCACGGTATTTGGAGTTCCTGCACGGTTGCTGCAGCCGCATTGTTCGAAGGCTGCAGCCAAGGTAAAGCAAAACGTATAAAAGAACAGATTTCCTGCTCTGCGCTTCCTTCGCGCGCGCGAGCAAAAAAAAAAAAAACTCAACGATAACAAGTGACCAGAATGTATCGTCATAAGCACGTGACCAAAAGAATCGTAGAAGAGGAAACTGCATAATAGGTTTACAAAATAACCTTCAACTGAACATTACGAGGTATATGCCGAGTACAGGTAAGTCAAAATGCCTGAATTCAGAGTAGTGTGACTGGAATTACATCATTTTGTGGTAACATCAAGTACTGCAGTGTAAATCATATTATCTCAATATACATTTGCATAGGACGTAGAGTTGTTTTAAGGAAAACTGGACGAATACTGTATGTTATAGGCCTATCATGAATGTGAAGGATGTATTATTTTATTTCGCTATGTCTGTGTTTTCCTCCTGAGTAGGTGGAAATGCAGAAGCCTGCAGTATCGATGGCCTTGACTGGATGATTTTATTTCGCAGTCTCTATGCTTGACTCCTGTGTAGATGGAAATGCAGAAGTCTGCAGTACCGATGACCTTGACTGTATGGAAGTTACAACGCGAGAGGCAGGAGAGTGGAAAAGCAATCTGGCAGTAGCAGATTCAATTGATTGAATATTGAGGATTGCAAGTTCGGTCGGCGCTGTGGATCGGGTTCCAGCATAGCCCAGATGGAAAGAGCACTCAGCGCACCAAGCTGAGGGTCCTGGGTTCGATTCCCGGTGCAAGAACGAATTTTTCTCTGCTAAGAAGTATCTAAGTGATGACTACATAAAGTCATTGACATTCAATAGAAGATGCGAAGTCCTCTAATAAGAATATAATATATATCCATTTTGAATCTTGCGTACACTACTTTTAACACTTGAATATAATTAATTGATTAGCTAGCGGACTTACTCGTGTTAATTATGTAAGATTTGTGCGGCTTACAGCTGTTTCAGTGCTTCACGCACCATCCTCAGAGCCTACTAGATCTCGACGTCATCTCGAACTTCTCTGCCTGTTATGTGGGTGTGTTTGATTGTTGAAAGGTGTTGAAGAGTGGAGTCAAATAGTGTGTGTGTACTGAAATTGATCTGTGTGTTGAGAATTTGATCGGGTGTGTTTTAGTGTGTTTGTATATTTCGTATTGTTCTAGTGTGTTGAGTTTTTGGTTCTTGGGTTGTAACCATAACATAGCCAATGCTAACCATACATACAATAACATAAATGCGGACATGGAAATCCTACACATACAACCCAAGAACCAAAAACTCAACACACTAGAACAATACGAAATATACAAACACACTAAAACACACCCCGATCAAATTCTCAACACACAGATCAATTTCAGTACACACACACTATTTGACTCCACTCTTCAACACCTTTCAACAATCAAACATACCCACATAACAGGCAGAGAAGTTCGAGATGACGCCGAGATCTAGTAGGCTCTGAGGATGGTGCGTGAAGCACTGAAATAGCTGTAAGCCACACAAATCTTACATAATTAACACGAGTAAGTCCGCTAGCTAATCAATTAATAATATATATGTTTGTTGGAATGGCCATAAAAGTCATTTAAATATGCGCTCCTGCAAACATGACATATATATGTCTAAAATGCAGTTAGTAGGCCATTACGATACAAAGGAAAAGAGTATGGTCGGTGCTCTGGATTAGGTTCCAGCATAGATCAGATGGAAAGAGCACTCAACACGCCAAGCTGAGGGTCATGGGTTCGATTCTCGGTGCTGGAACGAATTTTTCTCTGCTAATAAGTATCTAAGTGATGACTCTATTCACATTCAATAGAGGATGGCGAGGTCCTCTAATAAGAATATATATATATATATATATTAGGGTGTATCGAAAAAAAAATTGAAAACTGAAGGTGGCTAGTGCGGAAAAGTTGCGACTTGTGGCAGAAAGACAGCAGGAGAAAGAAAAACAAATTTAGTCAATATCTTGTGTCATCAATATTGAAAATTCGTATTTATAATACACTTGTAAAACTTATTATGACTGTCTGCATGTGTATACAACTACCCCGTCAGCCAGATCTTTTAAAAGTAAGCAAATAGAGTACAAGAAAGGAAGCATCTGGTCCAGTATGTTTTTGCTGCAATTAGGATGGAGTGAGAGAAGAGAGGGATGCTGACTTTCAGGGTAGCGTCTGCCCAGCATTTGTATTTGGTAAGAAGCTATGCTGGCTAGATTTGTATCACTATTGTTCCTGTGAAATAGTGTATCATTTTAGTGGTAGATGTAATAGCTTTTATGCCCCGCGTTGTCATGATTGTAAACAAATAATTGTGTACTCACTGTGTTGATAAGAGTCCTTTGTTCGGTGCACCAGGACAGATAAGAGAGTCGCAGCTTCCAGCCTATATTGATGTGATACCACATTTTCTTTGGATCAGAGAGTTATACACTTCAGTAAAAGACATTGCTCATGCAACTGCCGTCAAACGTACCAAGGTTTGGAAAACAGCATGTCTTCCTACCATCAGCAAGCATAGAGTAGTGGAAATGATAAAATTGTACCATAGTAAATGTCAGAATATTCTCAAATCGCACAAACGAAGTGGGCCAACACCAAAGGCGCATGAGGAGACGTTTATTAATAAAACTCGAAAATTATTTGATATATGCACGCCTCTGTGAATGTGAGTTAAGTAGGAAAGTTCTGTTGGTAGAACTACCCTTCTTAATAGGCCAGAGAAATTAACAAAATATGACGATTGCTAATATGACGACCAAGACACTATTTAAGAGGTAAGAGAGAAAAGTGAAGAGGCTCATTCGCCATAGATCTGAAGAAGTACGACTTCGATTCTGAGGAAGAGATAAAATACATCAGTTACAAGCTCTGAGTCTTCGCCTTCACACCACTTGAAACAGCAGTTAAGCAGTGCGGATTCTGACTTCGAATCTAAGCCATCTGCTGCTCAGGCTCACTTGCCAAAATTACCATCAGCAGCCTTGAGAACAGGCTCAGTGTCTGGGATAGAAGTTACAGATCTGCTATGTTACACTCAGGCAGTTGAAAGATGTGTAAAAGTGGTAACTGATTCAGGTAAATCAGTGTGTGAACAAGAAGCTAGAGATCACTACATTCGAGCAAGACTGCGATCAAGAAAAAAAATGCCATATTTCGAAACAGAGTCTGACTATGCAGTGTAAAACTAACATTTGACACTGCACTATACTACTACGGGTGGGTGGAAGGATGGAGCTGGAAGTGCAGTCACCTCCTCATGGTGAGTCCTGAGTTATTTCTGAGTGTAAATTTGAAGGTATAAGTGAAGAGCTGCACTACAAAAAATATGAAAACACACTTAGCGTATTAGGCTCTCGAAACTTTAGAGCTGATGTGGAGACACAGGATATTGTCAAATTACTATTTTCTCTTTTTCTGCCACAAGTCGGAACTTTTCCGCACTAGCCACCTTCATTTTTCGTGGGGGGGGGGGGGAAATTCGGTACACCCTAGTAGGCATATGTCAGTGTTAACAGTTCTCAAGAACTTTTGTTGGAATGAAGTCATTTAAATACGCACTCATGCATATATGACATGTCTAAAAGTAGAACCCCTATTATCCGACACCCTATTAACTGATTGACGGATTATCCGACTGTCTTTCTGTCACTCTTTTTCTTTTTGCTACAGAAACACATGAAGTATCACTGTACGTTATATTAGTACGTATTTTTTTCTAGAGAGTGTTATTACAAGCCTTTACACTTATCCAGTTTGGTCTACTGTTCGAGTTGCCGTACTGTACAACTTCTATATAAAATGTATTCCATGAATGTCAAAGGAAAACTTTTTGTGATAAGTATTGAAAAAATGCAAATTTTAGGATTTGGGGAAAGAGAAACTGTGGCTCATCTCGGATCAGAATACTAGACTGATGTTACAACTGTGCGCGATTTAATAAAAATTAAGGATAGAGTGTATAGAGTATGTAAATCTACAACATGAGACCTCTACTATTCCTATGTTTCCACTGGCAGTCATTACAAGGAGTATCCTTGCCCCTTAAAAACACGTCGTTGATAACCGAACTTAAATTAGGAACTTGATTCACTACCTAGCGTTTTAAATACAAGACCACGGAGGAAATTACGAAACTTCAAGCATTATTCATTTAATTTAAGACAATATTTTATGGTACGGATTATCCGATTTTTTCGATTAACCATTCTGCCCACTCCCTTCATTACCACGGATAATAGAGGTTCTACTGTAGTAGGTCATTATGATACAAAAGAGAAGAGTTCGGCCAGCAATGTGGATCGGATTCCAGCATAGCTCAGATGGAAAGAGCATTCAGTGCGCCAAGCTGAGGGTCCTGGATTCGATTCCCGGTGCCGAAACGAATTTTTCTCTGCTAATACGTATTGGCCATATGGCCTATAAGCATTGATACAAGGTCCAAAAGTCCAGTGTAGCCAGTTTAGCGACTTTGTCTTAATAATTTTTCAGCAACAAAATTAATGAAACTTTTGTATTTGAATATAATTTTCCGACTTTTCAGTGATGCATAACGACCTTTCCCACAATTTGATTGGCAATGCTTACCACAGGCAGGATTGCCAGATTGGGTGAAATGTCGGGAATTGGACTACTCCGGACCGAAGCCCCGTTTGTGATTAATTTTTATTAAGACTATTTGCTAATTTTTGGGCTACTACTGTTAGAAATTTTGGCGAGTGAAATTTGGACGGATGAAATCTCCTTGTCACTTTTATACATTAGCCTATTATTTGGTCGTTTTTCTTTGAATTTATATTGGCATGACATGAGTTTTCCATCTCTAAATCAATGATTTCCTTGTAATAACTTACTACACGATAATTGAAATCTGCGTGAATCATCTCCCATGTTAAACCATTGTGTTACAGCTCCACATATATTTGAGAAGTCTTCCCATCCACTTTGTCACTTACGCTTTCTTATTGTGTGCGCTGTGCTTAATTATTCACAATATAACTTATGATAGATAATTCAGCGATGTTAAGTTAAACTATTGCACATTCTTTTAAATTTTGTTTTATAGTGTGGTGCTCGACAGAAGAAATCATCCAAAACTCAGGTGGTCGTTGCTCTGGAGCAGAAGAAAGTAGCATTTACAGAATTTTGTATTGGCGTTATATTGCCTCTACCACTTAGATAGGAGATGTCCACTGCTGTAGAGTAATGGCTAGCGTGTCTGATAATGAAATGAGCTGGCCCGGGTTCAGATACTGGTTGGGGTTTTTTTCCGGAGTTTTCCCTCAACCAACTGAAGCAGAATTGCTGGGTATCTTTCAGTGTTGGACCTCAGATTCATTTCACCATCATTAATTCACATATCATCATCATCACCCATACCATAGCCTGGGTTAAGTTCATGGTGCGGTGTGCTATACTTGTACAAGAGTGCGGCCATTCGGCTATCTAATCATTCACAGAATAGGAGTGGTAAGCACAATAAACCTCAGGTTGCAGTGCAAGCCTTCGGATCCCTCCACCGTAAAAGAGAAAAAATAAAGATAAGAGATAATGTGAAATGTTAAAATATTGGAAGATTTTTTTCCTCTAAAAGGCGACTTTCATAGAAATTGTTGCGAATTTTTGTTAAAACAGTCTGGCAATTCTGACCAGAGGAAGAAGCAGAATGCCAGGCACTGCTCTGACTGGATACATTTTCATTGATTATCCAAGGCTTGGGTTTCAAACCAATAAAACACAATATGTACGGTACTAGGAATTTTATTTAATACTGTACTAGTGTATTTTATTCCACGTTATGATCTCTTAAGGTCTTTGTACCCTGTGACTGTTACGCGGAAAACCTCAACATTGAATGACTGAATTAATAAATAATTAATTAATTAACTGGATTTTTTGTTCAGAGACTTATGAACTATCAACCTGTGAACTATTAATGTAATTAATTTCTTCCAGAGTGTTAAGTGGATTCTACAACATAGAAGGAAGTGTAGCAATTTAATAATGCTTGTATGTCTTGGATTTGTGTCAACCATTGTGTTGATATGCTTCACATCAATCCATTTTGTTACAGGTAAGGTAAGATAGTAATGTATTCAGCATATAAAATTACTTTTTCTTTTTAACAGAATGAAGCTTTTGTTATCCATGTTTTGAATAAGCGGATTTTGACATTACTTTTTTCTACTAAATACGAGTACCAACATTTTGTTACAATAAAACTTTTATGACTATTCACTGAGTTGCGTTACTTACTAATAAACAATAAATTGTATGTAACCAGAAAATAAATTAAAACCATTTCCTTCGTAAAGAAGCTACAGTAATAATTTGAGTTGTTATTAAAGAATACATCAATATTCTGGTAACATTTCCTATGATATCTTTAACTTTTTAGAATCTAATAACAATTCAAATGTTCTTGTTTCTTCATCCCTTTTTCTTTCTTTCAAGAAATAAGCTTCTTTCAAATCAGAATCAGGCATTATTTTCTTTCTCCATGCAACGACTCTTTTACAGGAGGATCTACACACAAAGATATCCATGATAAGTTGCATTATTGTTGGGATCTTATTGAATAAATCTACTTTACCTACTCTGCAATGAGCCTATTACTAGTAATAAAGAACCAACATTTTAGGCTTATGCTTAGAGCCGTAGACTAAATTCCTAGAATATTAGAGAACTCCATTTAAAAGTATCACTGTTCAAACTGGTTTATAATTTAAAGAAAAAAGAATTCAGCCTCATCCTAAACTGAGCTTTTTTACATGTCTCGAAAAAAATATACCTAAAGTCATTTCAAAGCCCGAGGTAGCTAGGCCAACCTAGGCCTCCTCACATGAGGATAGCGCCACAGTGTAAGCAACACTGCGTTCCTCCTGGACTTATTTGTTAAGGGTGTGACAGAAAATACACGATAAAAAAATTCAATTGACATTGCAATATTTTGGGGATCATGGTTTCCCTGAGTCACAAAGGCAAATGCTGGATTGCAAATTTACATTCCATTATTCATCATTGCGTTAATCACCAATATCATAAACATTAATAAAAATTTATACCGGTTAATTAGTTACATGAACACAAACTATCTACGACACAATAGAAACAGGAATTAATAGTGTAAACGGCCTTTGATATACCAACAGATTCTAAACATGCAATATTACACAGATGTTAAAGCGTGTATAAATAAACTTTAAAAAATGCACAGTGTGGCCAACACAAAAAATTATCTTCGTACACATTCTACACTATATTGACATTAGTTTGGAGTGATTTATTAAAGGTTGTATTCAAGACGAATTTAGGAAAATGTTAAATGCATTGTCCTTGCACCAAAAACGGATGTTCCCTGAACCAAATGATCCTATTTTAATTATTTGCATGTAATAACTAAGAAACATATTAAAATAATTATCTTTGCACCAATGAGTGCTCTCTAGACCAAAATGATCGTATTTTAATTATTTAAATACAATTTTAATTAAAAAACATGTTAAACGATTTATCCTTCTACCAAACACAGATGTTCACAGGACTAAATGTACTATTTTAATTATGTTGTTGTTTGCTAATGCTGAATTTCTGATAATGAAATCATTAATTCTCTTGCTCTCCAGTATTTTTCACTCAAGGACGCCAAGTTGATAGTGGCTGGACAGTGTATTCTTCCTTGGTTATCTAGGGATGTTTTGAGTTGAGACAGATTCCCACCCTTTATTTTTGGAAATTTGGAGATGATGATTTGTTATAATTTTTTGGTATTGTGAAGTAATAATTCTTTTTGTTGCATAATAGGATACTTGTGTAGCAGGTTTTTGAATAATACCACAGCCCTTTTTGGCAAGATAATCAGCAGTGTCATTACCAGTCAATCCGCAATGTGCTGGTATCCATTGAAAAACTATTTTTTTCCATAGGTTTTTGAGGTGAAATAGACATTTCCAGCACTCATGAATTTGTTGACTTTTCGGTGTTAAAGTGGATGTTATAGCTAAAATGGCTGCTTTTGAGTCAGAAAGAATTACTGCTTGCTGGAATTGAGCTGTTCTGTACAGAAGATTTTGAAGTGTTGTACATATGGCCTCGAATTCTCCATCAAAATTTGTAGTACCAAATCCAAGGGGTTTGTAAAAGGAGAACAGATGGCATGTAGCTCCAGCACCTGCTCCGATTTGTTTGTTGGCAAGGAGCCATCAGTAAAAATATGTAGCCATTGTTGTTCTGGGAATCTTGTACCAGTATGGATTGTTTCTAAGGCTAATGATTTCATTACGTCTTTTGGAGTGTCATCTTTTTTAACATTCTCCAGTAGAGAAATGTTAAATATCTAGCATTTGTATTGGGTTTACTTTAAGAAGTATATTTTCTTTGTTAGGAGGGAGATTTATCTGTTTTTTGATATCGTGAACTTTAGAGAGAAAACTTTCCTGTGTTTTGAGATTTGTTGTAAATTTTTTTGCCTGCCAAGTGTTGAAAGGGAGTCTAATTAATTTTTCATGCTATATAACAGCAGTCTTTTCTAGTTCGTATTGAAGAGGCTGTTGGTTTGTTAGTATTTCCATAGCTGTTATTTTAATTATGTAATTACTAATTACTTTATAGTTTAATCTGGATTGTATGAGGTTATGACATATATTATTAATTGTAGGCCATAAGTGATTGGTCATATAAGGGCTCATACACTGGGGTGAAGGTCGGGGTTTTGAATGGCCCACAAGCCACAAGTCGTGCTAAATATATTACTTTGCTAATAATTCAGTATGGATTGTTGTGCACTATACACAACTGTTACCCATTAAGTATATAACTTTCTCAGTGACCTCAGCGTGTCTTTCAAGTGGTGTGTTATAATTCTGAGGTTATTTTTAATTATTTAAGTGCGTTTTCTCTTCCACATGTGGTGTCGGAGGATATCGAAGTTGCACCTTATTCTGTAGTGTAGGTTGGACATTAATAAATGATGTGTCCCATTTTTAACGTACTATAAACTAGATGACACTTTACCGATGATCATGGCAGACAGCATTCAGGCTCTGCTGCCTCCTAGAGGAGTGGTAGTGCATGTGGGACTTTGAATACGATTTGTGCTTTGTTAATTTTAGTGGATAAGTATAAGTTGGGATTGATAATTTCGGGTAGTATTCTCTGAAATAGGTTCTATATGTTAACGTTAGTTACATAGGCCAATTTTTTTCTTTTATACAGTACATATTTCAAAATGAGAAAACAGAAGTCTCAATTATCCCGAAACACTTCTGACTCAAGACAAAACAAAATTCGAAGATTTAATAAGAGTGAAGAAGAATGGGAGATTCGTTTACGAACTAAAAATGCAATCATTTCAGCGGCTCAACCAAGAGAAACTAGCATCAAACACTTTGATCGACTTGCCCATAACAGAGTTCGAAGTTACCAGGCTCAAGAAAGAGGAAACAGTGTTGAACGTTCTCAGAGAATTGATGAACGAGAGTGTATTGATTTAGTATGCAGCAATAGTACATTAGCTTAGCATTCCATTATGATCCAAATATTGATTATGCTCATTTGAATTGTGTTCAGATAAATGAAATGGATAAACTATGCAATTAATGTAAGCAAAAAAATGAGGTAATGAGCCAAATGGATTATGTTGTGCTGTTGGAAAAGTTGTTCCTCTTGAGATTCACCCACAACCAATTAAAAACTTACTTATCGGAGTACATTCTTTATCAATACACTTTTTAAATAATATGTGACAATACAATACATTATTCCAAGTGACATCGTTTGGGGCAAAAGAAATAAATAAAGTCAATTTTATGCCAACATTTGAAGTTCAAGCATAGGTTATAATTTAATTGGAAGTTGTCTTCCGGCTGAGAGTAAGGACCCTCATTTCTTACAAGTATATTTTATTTCAGACGCTGACCAATTGTCTATTAGGTCTAATGTAGTATCAAGCTTAAAAGTAGAATTGACGAACAACTCCAGAAATTATTTCAGGATTATAACTGTTACTTTCATAGTTTTAAATAGAACTTCGAAAATGATTCAGGAGCAAATGACTTGCAGCTGATAATAAGCTACTAATCACTAAGTAATTACAAAACTGTATTTGAAAATGTAATAGAGTTAAGTCAGTAATATTTATATTTAACAAATACAGCGAAGCACATGGGTATGGCTAGTTCTTAATAAAGAAAACTGTCCAAAATAGAACTGCAGTGAATTGGAACAGAATGATAAATCGGCTTGTAGCAGTTGCATTGAAACTAATAACTCATATTTATTATCACTGCAAGGATAAATAAAAGGTGAACTTAGCAATGAATGGGAAAAGGTAAAGGGCCGTAGTTTTCAACCATCTGTGTTAAGCTATTTCCATAGGTATTACATGAAAAATCAGGCGATGTTATTTTCTGTAAAATATATAACTTAAGGAGATATTTTAGAAATAGCAATTAAATTTTTCTGTGTGTGTTAAAGATGTTTTTGTAGTGCTGTGCTCCATATGCAATGTTGTATTTTAGTTTCTCGATTGTTGATGCAATCTCTGAAACAATTAGTGCGACTGTACAAGGCAGATATAGCGTGTCAGTTTAAATGTTATGATTTCTTTTGGGCAACGAATATGACAATTATTCGCTATTCTAAAATTCCAGTGCTTTTATTTGACATACCGGTATTTTTTTTGTGACTGAATTTGTTCACGATTAAACTCCACGAGCCTCCATTACCAAAATGTACTGTAATCGTTATTTAATGAGCTGATTATTGTGAATGCACAAGTGACATATGGGAACATTGATCTGTATCATACTTGTACTCCGTATTTTGAAGCGAGAAAGGTATTTGCATCCCCTTCTTGTTTACATCAGGACCAAACCAAGAGAAATTATGTTTGGATTTCTTTAAAGAAATACTGTCAGGTCCTATCCGACATTGAGATAGCTGCAAAAGCCTACCTTTTCGGTAAAATGAGCACACCCTAGTTAGTAGTTATATTATCTCATTGAATTACGCAATATACATATTATTTACACACTTTTCTTTTTATGTATGATTTACAGTGCTCCAATCAGGAAATGCATGCGACAGCAGGGTGGCGTGCAGGGGGAACTATCGCTTGCAGGCGGATTCTAGATTTGTGATTGGCTGGAGATAAGATGAACCTCTGAACTATATCAGACTTGAAAACATTAACCTCGCACTACGATTTAGTACCTGATTGTTGCTTTCTTAGTGAGTAGTAGGAAATCTCGCTCCTAGATGTCGAAAAGAAATAAATGAGATAAGAAAATGGCTCAAGAAGTAAACTTCAGATAGCCTACTACAATACTGCATAACATTGTTGAAAGAAGAATAGAAGAAAAATCTTTAATGAGAAAGTAATGCACCAGGAGTAAGTAAAAGTGGTTATTTACAACCATACTTGCAGTGAAAATGTGAGTCAACATTTACAATTGGAAACATCATTTCACACTGGAATAATCCTCTACCTGTTGAAGGGGATAGTTATGTAGGACGTGTTGTACAACACACTATGGTACCTTATGGAGGTAGGGTTCAATTAATGGTCCTTTCATTTCCCTAGAAAATATGAATACATATTTAATCTCATAGATTACCACTTGAATTTAATTAAAATGCACATGCATGTAAATGCATGTTTATGTAATGTCCTTGCATGTGTGCATTAATTTACACATAGCCTACATTACATGTCAAGACACGCATAGTATGATTATGTAATTCTTTTGCATATGTGTTTGAATTACACATATATTACATGTCAAGACACGAATAGCATGTTTATGTATCTTTTTTTCTTTTGCATAATTTGTGCTTGAATTTACACTTATATTAGGCCTACATGTCAAGACATGAACAGCTAGTTGTTTCTTTAACATTTTTTTTTCATAGTTTATTAGATAATACGGCAGTAATGGATAGAAAGTGGAATGAGAATGTTTTAGGAAGCGTTTATGCTACGGGAGGATTTGTCCAAAAGTTTATTCATTCGCAATAAGTATCATAGACTGAATAACTTTATGATATCTTTAATGTTAACTTTCGCAGTTTACCTGGATGACTAGTTTCGAAGTGGTACCCCTCATTATCCGAAGCTTAGCGAAGATCACGCACTATCTTCTGGTTTCCTGTTGTAATGAGGTATGTTCATGATTATGTCGAAAAGGGTGTGTGTTTTGAAATTCAGATGTGTTTTTGTATGTTTATAAATTTCATATTGTTCTAGGGTGCTAAGTTTCTGGGTTTTTAGTTGGATGTGTAGTATTTTCATATCAGTGTCTATGTTGCTGTAGTTGCGATTGAAGTTTGTGATGTATTCTGCGTAGGTTGAAGTGTTGTGTGATTTGGTTTTGGCTGTGGTATGTTCCTTGTAAATGTGTTTGAAATAATCTTCCAGTCTGTCCAATGTAGAAGTCGTAACTATTACATGATAGTTTGTATACACATGTTAAGTTGTATTTGTTTGTATGTCTTGTCTGTGTGTTAAGATGTTTTTGTAGTGTGTTCTGTATGCAATGTTGTATTTTAGTTCCTTGAATGATGATGTAATCTTGTATGTGTTCTTGTTTTCGTATGTTACAGTACCGTACTGTGATGTATTTGTTTTATTCTAGTGTTTGTTTGCGTTTAGAGTTTCTTATGATGTTGTCTATTATGTTAGTGTTGCATCCATTTTGCTGTGCTATGTAGGTATTTGATGGTGTGTACTTCTTCTTTATAGCTTTGTTGACTCAAATTGACTCATGTTGATAAGTCTGTGTTTCATAGATCGAAATTCTGCGTGTTTGTGCTGTGTGGGATGATAATAGACATCATAAGAAACACTAAACGCAAACAAACACAAGAACAAAGCAAATACATCACACTAACATAGAAAACAAGAACACATACAAGCTTGTATCAACATTCAAGAAACTAACAACATTGCATACAGAACACACTACAAAAATATCTTAACACAGACAAGACACACAAAGAAATACAACTTAACAGGTGTATACAAACTATTGCAATAGTTGCAACAACTTCTACGTTGAAGAGAATGGAAGATCATTCCAAACACGTTACAAGGAATATATCACAGCCATAACCAAACTACACAATTCAACCTATGCAGAACACATAACAAACTCCAATCACAATTACAGGAACATAGACATTAACATGAAAATACTAAACATCCAACCAAAAAACCAGAAACTTTAACATCCTAGAACAATATGAAATTTAACAACATACAAAGACACACCCACATCACATCCTGAACACTCAACTTTTCGACACAATCATGAACACACCTCACCACAACAGGAAAGCAAAAGACAGCACGGGATCTTCACTAGGCTTCGGTTAATGAAGGATACCACTCGAAACTAGTCAGCCAGGTAAATTGCAAAAGTTAACACAGTAAAGATATCATAAAGTTATTCAGTGATTGTAAATGTTAAAAGAGTGTATCGAACAATGAATAATAATATCATAGAATCTGCCAGAGAGCAAAACCCAGTCTCTTTGACGGTTGAGTTGTTTGAACTTTTTCCATTGCTAATTTAAAAAAATTGTAGCACAACTTTTCGAAGAGTGGATCTCTCTTCGTTGTCAGGTGAAAACCTACTGTGGGGATCATTACAAACAGCTAGCCTGTCTGACTGATGGATCAGTTTCAGTTTAGTAGGAGCCATCTTCAAAACTAGTGATGTCCTTGCATCTTCAGGTTTCTTCAGTTGTTTTGTTGGGGGATGCGTTTATGTTATGTAGTGTGGAGTCAAATAGTTTGTGTTTTCTGAAATTCAGTTGTCAGTTGAGGATTTGTTGTGGGTGTTTCTTTCGTGTCTGAATATTTCACACTGTTCTTGTGTATTTAGTTTCGGTTTTTCAGTTGGATATGTAGTATTTTTATGTCTGTGTCTATGTTGCTGTAGCTGTGATTGGCATTTGTGATGTATTCTGTATATGTGGATGTGTTGTGTGATTTAGTTATGGCTGTGATGTGTTCTTTGTAATGTGTTTGAAATTATCTCCCTCTCTATCCGACGTAGATGTTGTTGCTGCTATTGTATGTGAGTATGTATAGACCTGTTAGATTGTATTTTTATTTGTGTGTTGAGCTGCTTTTGTAGAGTGTTTTGTTTTTGTCACATAATCAAAACAACTATGTTTAAGGCGTACAGATAAACTCAATTGGATTGGACAGTGGGTTACCATATGTGGGAAACCGTGAAGCAGCATTAATCAAGTTCAATGTCACACTGGAAGACGATGAAATTTTGCAATCTGTCAGTTGGGACGTAAATGATGGAGCTGGACACTATGAGTGGACAAGGAATGGAACACATCAAGGTCAGTAGCAGTGTTCTATTAATGTATAGACACTTTAATACTTAAGGAATAGACATAAAGGTCTATTTATGACACATTATGAATTTCTACCGCTTGGAGTAGTGGTCAGAGTGCCTGACTGAAAGTTGTGTACCAGGGATCGAATCCTAGTTGGGAGAACTTACCTAGTTGAGGCTTTTTCCATGGTTTTTCCTTCGAATAGATTACTGGCTCATTTTGCCAGCATAATCATCATCATTTACAGAAAGCAACGGGAAACTACTGTATCTATCATCCATTTCTCTAGTTCAGTTGTAGCTGTCAGATCACCAATGATCATTCCAGCCAGGCACTTAAAGAAGAATAATAATTGAAGTACGCCCCCAAACAATGCTGTATAGCACATTTTTTATGAATTTGAATTTTTAATGAACATCGATGTATAGCACACCCTATACATGGAAAACACACTGGAATGTCGAATATCCATCCTCAGTTGGCAGTAATAGTCAGACATTTGAATCACTTCAGTGGAAGAATGATGTATAGCAAACAAGATGGCGGATGCAGGCAGTATGCATGTTTCACCAAGCGATCTCAGTATGTCGAGAAAACGCAAAATTAACATGTCTGAGTGGAATGATATCAAACGAAAGAAGCTACGGAACTCTGGAAAGCCATACAAAAGTCAGAGAGACAAAGAGGTGCCTGGAAAAACCTCTCAAATAATGTGAGTGGAACAACGCTTTATAATGTTATTCCTACTGCAGTACACAAAATTTATGTTTGCTTGATTGCTATTTATGATATTCGTGTTCCTATAAATTTATGTGCTATTTTTATGTTCTTTTCAAGTATTATGACTGATATTGAACGTACTATGAAAGATGGATCATAATTTTAATATTATGGATCAGCAGTATGTAGGCTACATAGACATAATCTAACCCTATTTTATTAATAATTATTTTAAAGTTCATTATTTGGGATTTTAATAGAATACCATACTATTTTACTCTCAGGCTCGGGTGTGTGGCCCAGAAAAATGCAGAAAGGAAAGGTGTTCTACTCTGACACTGGAAATAAAAGTTGCATTACAGTATATGAGAAATATCACAGACTTAGCTACTTATAATGAACAATCAATAGCCTTGGTAAAATGTATTGTCATGTCAGAACCAGCAAGACGGAAAAAGGGAAAAAGTGATACAATTCTCGAAAATTAGCTTCATTCTGAGAAAAGGAAGAGTCAATCAGTCTGTAGACTTCGTCCCTCCTCTAAATCTTCCCACTCTTTACAATAGACTACTTCCAATAGCAAGGAAAAGAAGGAAAACTTGAAGGACACATGCCAGTATCGGTATCTGAAATAAGAGTGCAGGGAATTCTGTGAGCTAATGCCCTCAATGTGACGTGATCAGTTTGTGAAATTGGAAAAAAGAAGTGTGTTCTGTTTGAAATATATTAATTTTATTAAAACTGCAAATTATATTAGTTTTGAAGTTTGTAAAATTCCATTTGGATTAAGGAGTGTGTGCTGTCACAAGTAATAATTACGGTATTTACATGCTACAGAACTTTAAAGAGTTATATGCATTATGTTATCTTTGTGCCTTTTCTTTGTTTTTAATGTTTATAAGATCACAAATCCATGTCTTATTAGTAAGTGTTCATCAATAGAAAACATACAGCACACTAAGTAACATACATCGTTGTTCAACTGATGTTCCTTATAAAACTACTTCAGTTTTGAAACATTCAATAATAGAAGCTGATTAAGAGTTCATATGTATTGTGATATTGTAATGTGCCTGATATACGGGTTAAATTATTGTTTATTTTATGATAATATGTTGTTGTTGTTGTTGTTATCTAATGCCGGGCTTTGGCAACGAAGCCATTAGTGTTCTTGCTCTCCAATATTTCTCTGTGGTGGATGATAATATTGTTTTATGTCTCTACTGTAAAAAAATGGAAAATGTTATACACACTGTTGTTCGAGGGCGTACTTCAATTACTATTTCTTTCTATATTAAATCCCAATGGCATATGCAAGTTTCAGAGTGTAACCTTATACTCGCTGATTGCTACAATCAAATTATCAATCATTATCTGAATTTAATTTCACGAATTATAGCCATGTCGCTGTTATTTCTGGCAGCCAATCATGTTGCAGCTCGGCTACACTTCAATGTTTGTGTCTTGTTCTTGGCCGCTGATGACGTTATGCACTTCCACTGTTGCCAAATTTAGTAAACAGCTGTTAATTAATATACTGTCCTGATTGGCGGCAAGCAGGTATATAGAATGTACAACAATGCAGCCAGCTTAAGACATAAACAAAGAGTAGGAGCCACACTGGAAATAACAGCGAAGCAGCTACAGTTGTTCAACAACACATTGTTTTCCTTAAGTGAAGAATGCTACATAGCTATGCCATTATGATATCTAACGCCACTTAATGACTTCTGTGGTTAGAATTTCACCATAAATATGTGAGCTTGAATAATTATTGTTTGAGAAAGTTAAGAGATAACATTTGCAAATTCCTGAATGTTATTACGCTACTGTCAAAAATATCAATGCATGCCATCTTACATTGCCAAGTTGAATTATAATTATGATAATTTTTGTTGTCATATATGGTGCCTTTCACTGTCGAGTTGCCCGTTGCATGGCAGCCGGCGATAGCAACCAATGATAGCCGTCACCAGCAAATTGAAGGCAAAACCCCCGCTGCACAGCGGCCGGCGATAGCAACCGATGTTACTCTCACAGCCAGTTCAGTACAAATACAAATACAAATACACAATGTACGATGAAAATGATCATGTACAATTGAGTAAAATTGGAAATAAAAATAATCACGTACCTTATAATATGAGATGTTGGAAATGTTCTCCTTCATCCACACATTTGTGGTATCTTTTTAGGAAATGTGTATTTACACGTATTAATTCATCTTCCGAAATTGAGTCAATTTCATGCCTGATACTTGCTTTCAATTCTTCTAATGTGTGGGAATTCATTGCATATACTTTATTTTTCAAGTGCCCCCATAGATAAAAGTCGCAAACAGATTGGGGGATCGTGGTGGCCATAATTCTTTACTAATGCTTTGTTCTTGAGGTATTTCATAAGTTAGCAAGTTTGTTTACATAGATACGTTATCACGAACATAGACTGACATTTGAGAGAAACATTCCGCAGTATTTGAAGTATTTTCGTATCTTCTGCCCCACAAAGGCTATGAATTTCTCCATTTAAAACAAATATTTCAGTGCTAAGCAGGACTGGAGATCTATTAACCCTTTGCAGCACAAATTAATTTTTTATGATTTTCATTTCATGGATCATCATAACAAAGCTTCGATCAATTTTTTTCAACATTTTAACTCTGCACACAATTTCAAAACATAGATGGCACCTCTATGTATACTTAAGAGGTGGTTACTTGGTGGAATATCTGTGCCGTAAATTTAGAAAGAAAGAAACAACCACTATGCTGCAAAGAGTTAACTGAAGTTTTACATGAGCAGCCATATTATTCTCTTAATTTTTTTGGTTAAGTCCACACTTCCATATTTGATGGAAAGGAATTATACATCATGAAATACGAGACGGCCTATCAGGTACCTAACATGGATGGATAGGAATACTATTTGTTCCAGCTCGTACAATGAAGTTTAGATTGAAAAAAGAACCTCCGGAGCATTCGTGCTCACGAGCACATTTTAACTCACATGACAAGAGCACCAAATGCCATTAAAAGAGCATCAGGTTTAGAACGCAAATTGAAAAGTCCAGAGCTTAGAAAGTTTCTTATAAAATACACAAATTTTGAAACACCAGAAGAATCAACATTTAGAAAAATATGTTTGTGTGTGTTACAAAGAAATTCTAGGAAAGATCAGAGGAAAATGAGAAAATAAAAATATGAGTAAGCATGGACGATTCACCAGACTCTAGCGGTAAGAAAGTGGGAAATGTTGTGGTAGATTTGCTAGAAAATATTGAAATAGTTTCAAGTGGTGTTTTCTATTAGCATGTAGAGAAATATCAGCATCGAATCATGTAATGATGGCTTGCTTATTCAGTGAATCTCTCTCCTCTTCTGATATCATGCATTGTTCTGAGACGACTGACATTGGTTTGTGATGAAAAATTTGGAGAAAGTCTTCATTGTTCACTGCAACAGCAAGCTATTTGAACCGACTACTGTCTCAACATGATTGGCGAGTAATTTTTTATAATAGGTATTTAAAATTTTGTGATATTGAAACAAAATATTTTTTAGAATTTTTGTACATATTTTCCATTTTTATGCATATTTTCCATTTTTTTTAGCACATAAGAAAATTAATATTTTAAAGTTTTTCTAGCACATAAAAATCCGTTCCCTAGCAATTACTTAAAAAAAAAAAAAAAAGTACAAATTGCTCTTGTGCTATGAAAACAAAGAAGAGACTCGAACACTGTGACTTCCTTTTAAAGTTCGTGCTTGTTTTATGCATTTGTAACCTATAGTGGAAATAGCTCAGACAAGACAGATTGACAAATTCTCGTTATTTCCTCATGAATGGGAACATAATTCACATGGTTACACATCATTTGTATTCTGTAAATATGTTATTGGAGATCACCAACTGAAGTAACACATGAAACTAAATTTAAAACTCGAAACTTATTATGTATAGGCAAAAGAAACTAAAGATATGTAACAGTAATAAATGAGACATTAAGGCTTCTTATATGCACAGTAGATAAGCAGCGATCTTAGTACGACCTCCTCACTAAACTATCTAAACAAAATCGTCTAATAGAATTGAACGTTATATCATATACGAGAATTTAAGAGAAAATAACTATGTTTGTTAAAATATTTCAGTAAGCAGAATTACAGTAACCTGATAATACTTTCACTTTTCAAATTTGTTCCCTTCTATTTCAAAATGAAATGAATTTGGAGAAGGAGAAGATAGCAAGCGTTGTAAAAACAAGAATGGTACCGGTAGATATGTTTTAAAATGAGAGGAAAATCGGTATATAAAGAAAGCAAGTCGGAAAAAAACTAAAACAAAAAGAAATGCAAAGAATTTAAAGTATGAAGGCAAAAGAGAGGAAATTAGGAATCAAAAAATAAAACATCTCTGAGGTAGAAGAGAAATAATGAATGTTTTGAACAATATACAGTAATAATGATTGATTTGATATGTCAGCTATAATTCATGAAGATCCTGTGGAAAGTAATTATCTTAAGGAACTTCACATTCCTTTTGATTCTGTAATGTCTGTTCTTATAAATATTATCAAGGATTCTCTTCAAATATTACATCATTATCTCTATTTCAATTAATCAACTTATATTTGCCTTCAACAATTAACTTTCTTTTTTCTTTAATGTATCACATCACATTATTATACATGTTTATTGTATTCAGGACCCTTGTGGTCACTCAAAATTCTTTTAGCTGATGTCT
The DNA here is from genome assembly GCF_040183065.1 of Periplaneta americana. NCBI lineage: Eukaryota > Metazoa > Arthropoda > Insecta > Blattodea > Blattidae > Periplaneta > Periplaneta americana. The sequence goes on along the minus strand of NC_091125.1, from coordinate 62,178,768 downwards.
ATAATTTAGATTTATTTAGATGCTATACTGGCAGCAGTGCTATTGTTGATATTTATTCAACTGTCCGAAGAGAGGTTTGAACCTCATGACATCAATAAGGCAACTAAGCTAGAAGATAGTGGAATAAGGTGCCCAGTTACTTTGTCACTCCATTGCATACATCGCTGACTAGTAACATATTACACTAATTAGACTTCCGATGTATAGGCCTACAAACAATTGTTCTTCTTCTGACACATATCAAGTGAAACGTACTGCCTGATAATGTACATATGAGCCAGACCTCAGTTAAAGGTAACAAGGTTATTAAGAAGATAATTCAATTTGATTACTTCAACAAATGTGTCACTTATACTCTATGAGATGATGGTGGAATTCAAATTAAGTCTTTTAAAACATGTAAGAAAGAGAGTAGGGCTATCGGTATTTATAAATATAGTTGGCATAAGTGTTTGAATATGCTTCAAAGCCTAGTGGCTTTGGACAATGAAGCACAAGACTTCGAAACTATTCAAGCAAGGTAAATCCTAAAGATTAACACAAGAAAGAAGTTAGAAATTTAATCAGTGATATATAAATGTTAAAAGAGTATATGGAAAAAATATAAATGACTAAATTACTACTATCATCATATTTTACTACCCTTGCACGACCAAATTAAAAATAAATTATAAATTAACTATCTACTTCCAAGCATGTATTCCTAAAAAGAAAAGTACCCATAACACAGTAACACAATGTTTACATAGCATGAACTGTGGAAGTAATTACATGTAATCTACGAAAAAAAAAAGGGCCATTGATAGATGTAAATTACTGATGTGCTGTATTTCGGGCTGTTATTTAGATTGTCGTTCAACGAAGTAATAATCTTTCAAATATATGTGCAGAACAACTTCACAGAGCATCATAGAACCTGAATACTGTAATAAATATATTTAATATAATAAGACACTTCAACAACTGATGTATTTTTTTTTAGTTATTAACTACTAGTGTACCTTTCTAGGAATGTGTTTACATCGATCGAAGTGAACCTTAAGCTGTAAACAAAAATATAACTATTACATACAAGTATACTGTACTAGTGAGATTTTAAGTGCTTCAGGTATAAAAGTGCGTTTTAATAAGAACAAATTGTAATTGAACTCCATAGATTCGTACTTTGTGTTGTGAATCATCTCATGTTATTCTAATGATAGTTTTGTGTTGAAGTAATTGTGCTAACTTAAATGCATTCACATTTAATATTATGTTCACAGTTTCTGGTATTCTTTCTGGAGCTCTGAATACAAGTGTTGAAAATGGCGAACTATTTTTTTCGTCTGCTAAGGTCACGAATGCAGGAAATTACACTCTTACTGTGACCACAAATCTGGGAACTGACACAGCCAATTATACCTTCATCGTTTTTTGTAAGTAAACACTTTTAGTATAATTTGAATATTTCATTAACATTCATTATCACGGAAAAAAACATTTTGATTAGGCTAATTAGCATAATGCCTTTGAGTATGTACATTTTAAAGAGGATTAATTATTTTTTAGACTTCACATTCACATGAGAAGAGGGACAACATTGCCTTAATACTACCAGCATTGATAGTCAGAAGTACTGGTAGTTTACACCAGACATATAACAAAGTACAGTTTTCAGAATTAAATATAGACCTTCACTTGATATCTTTTATAGTATTAAATTAAATGCGTGGTTATCAAACAAAAAGTTTTGGTAGGTACCTTGTGTAAAGAATGGCTTGGTAATTTGTATGTGCCGTTGTATTTTATTACCGGTATATAAATATACAAAGAGTCTAAGTAAAATTATTTTTTTTAGTACCGGTAGGTTATTTTACGATGCTTTATCAACATCTTAGGTTATTTAGCGTCTGAATGAGATGAAGGTGATAATGCCAGTGAAATGAGTCCGGGTCCAGCACCGAAAATTACCCAGCATTTGCTCATTTTGGGTTGAGGAAAAACCCCGGAAAAAACCTCAACCAGGTAACTTTCCCCGACCGGGAATCGAACCTGGGCCACCTGGTTTCGCGGCCAGACATGCTAACTGCTACTCCACAGGTGTGGACAAGTAAAATGAGGAAAAATGTTTTATTAATCAATTTGATTGTAAACATCTTATTAATATGAAAATATGTAAGTACCAGAAGGAAAACAGCCAGATTTCTCCCTAATGGTAGAGATCTACATTGCTAAATCTTGCAGGTAGATGGTCTGTATATGATAAAAATTAAAACTTCCTTCTTCAAGACTAGTTTGAAAGTTTGATGTACCGTATCTATGGTATTTCTATAGTAGGTATATTTATAATAAAATTTACACTAAAGTTACTTAAACTATAAAGTCGCAGTAGTTAACATATTCCTGAATTATAAATATTCAAAATACTGCGATAATGTACTAAATACTGCAGTTAGTATTTCACTGCAATAAAATTTGACTAAAGCTGACTCAAATAAGAGATTATAAACGAACTATGCTTACATGTTTTATTTCGAAAATTCGTGTGCCACAACGTAAATAATCGCTTTTATAGTATCATATGCGACTCTTGCATTGTTACCTTTTCAAGAAATAAGCTTGCACTGAAAACTCAGAAAAACAAAAGCGTGTAAGGATAATAAAAATACTGGGGAATTAAAGTCTCCAGCAAGATAGAGCTGATTTGAAAATGCAGACAAGGAAAAGCAGGAGAGAGTGTTAACTGTTTATGATCGAGGCATATTTTACAATCATGTTCTCAGTAGTCATCAGAGATGAACTTTGATTGGCTCCACTTTAGTTCAAGTCTTCAATTTTGTACGGTACAACAGCTCATGCGCAGAGATTGGAGTGAGAAAGACAGGAGAAGAATGGGACAGAGATAGAAAGAGAGGAAGAGAGTGACAACAATATAGAGATGGACATATACAGAGAGATTAAATGAGGTCTGGACATGAGCGACGGGATTTTCACTGTGCGCTGCTGACGCATTCACAGCAGGGAACGGATTATCTAGAGTCACGGAGATACAACCATACAAGTTTCCGTAACAATGACGCAAACATGCACGTATTCTTCCTGGCTCGTGTTAAGGTTAGTGAATCAGTCTCCAAGTGATTGGTAAGTGACACAGTACATATGGTGTATTATACTGCGTTTTCTTGTGCATTTAAAGTAAAAGTGTGAATAAGTGTAAACTGTATAATGGCTAATCAAATGTTTTCAACAGAATAACATGTATATATTTATGATTCATATGTGTTAACTGAGTCTGCCAGCCAAGTATGAAGGTAGTTTGAAAAACGATTTTCGGATATAAAACTTCCATCACGTACGACACTCCATAATCTTTACAATAAATTTCGGGTAATAGAAAGAGTTTAGCCTAAAAAACAAAACAGCCAGCATAGGATTCTCACAGAAGGAACATTAGGTGACATTGGTTATCAATTGGGAACAGTTTCCTAGGAAATCATTTAGGGGCATTTCACAAATATGAATTTCTTATGGCTCTGTGCAAAAAGCTACTAAATTATTAAAGCTGCAGCCATATCAAATAACTAAGACACATGCTCTTCAGCCGGGTGATCCTGCACGTAGGCGCGCATTTTGTGAGTGGATGCTGAATAATATTCATAACAGACTAATAGACCCACATTTAATATTTTTCTCAAACGAGGCATGGTTCCACCTTCATGGTTATGTGTGTTCACAAAACAATCATTATTGGAGTGCTGATAAACCTGATATCGTTCTTGAAGTACCCTCCATGACGAAGTACTCCACGCACCGTGGCAGATCTGAAAGTAATATATGTTACGAAATTAAAAGCATTACCGGTAATAGACCAGAACTACAGAGAGAGATGGGACATTTCATAAAGAGGTGTCAGAAGTGTGTGGACAATTAAGGCAGTCAGTTTGAGCACCTCCATCAATAAAGTTGGTAAGTAGGACACTTTTTAAAATACAGTAGTTACAGAAACTTGTATGGTTGTATCACCGCAACTCTACACTGTCCATTCCCTGCTGCGAGTGCGTCAGCAGTGCATAGTGAAAACCCTGTCACTCCTGTACAGACATCATCTGATCTCTCTGTAGTAAAAAAAAAAAAATGAAAGGACAGTCAGAGACAAGCATACAGAAAGTAGGACAAAAGGGAAGATAGAGGCAGAAGTATGGATACAATCAAATTCACAGAAACAGATGAACATACAGATATGCTAGGACAGCTCACACGCCCACACCCATCTATTATGAAAGTCCTCATTTTTTTGTCTTTTTTTTATTATTTTTTTTATAATGGCCATTGAAGTTTAGGAGAAAATCCACAAACGATTAGGGAAAACACGGGAATTTTACTGGAAGCAAGTAAAGAGATAGGTTTGGAAGTAAATCCCGAAAAAAACAAAGTATATGATTATGTCTCGTGACGAGAATATTGTACGAAATGGAAATATATCTTTTGAAGAGGTGGAGAAGTTCAAATATCTGGGAGCAACAGTAACAAATATAAATGATACTCGGGAGGAAATTAAACACAGAATAAATATAGGAAATGCCTGTTATTATTCGGTTGAGAAGCTTTTATCATCCAGTCTGCTGTCGAAAAATCTGAAAGTTAGAATTTATAAAACAGTTATATTACTGGTTGTTCTTTATGGTTGTGAAACTTGGACTCTCACTTTGAGAGAGGAACAAAGATTAAGGGTGTTTGGGACTAAGGTGCTTAGGAAAATATTTGGGGCTAAGACGGATGAAGTTACAGGAGAATGGAGAAAGTTACACAACACAGAATTGCACGCATTGTATTCTTCACCTGACATAATTAGGAACATTAAATCCAGACATTTGAGATGGGCAGGGCATGTAGCACGTATGGGCGAATCCAGAAATGCATATAGAGTGTTAGTTGGGAGGCCGGAGGGAAAAAGACCTTTAGGGAGGCCGAGACGTAGATGGGAAGATAATATTAAAATGGATTTGAGGGAGGTAGGATATGATGATAGAGACTGGATTAATCTTGTTCAGGATAGGGACCAATGGTGGGCTTATGTGAGGGTGGCAATGAACCTCCGGGTTCCTTAAAAATCCAGTAAGTAAGTAAGTAATGGCCATTGAAGGTTGTGGCAGTTTACAGCAGATATGCTTTTCCCTTGTCAGGACATAAATTTCTGCAGCATCTCAACATTGAATAATAGAAGGTTCAAACTTTATCCTCATGCCATAAAATACAACTCAAAAAGGAAAATGTGCTTATAACATAACAAAACTTTTAAACAGTAATGATTGAGGGATCTGTCCTATAAAAGAATTGTGTTCTTTTTACCAAACTAAATTGCTGCGAAGAGTTTACTAGAGTGCTTTTGTATAAATGTTATTATTGAAGGATACCTTAGGTCGAAAGTAAAAGAAAAAAAAAGATATGTAAAGAATCAACTTGTGTTTATGAGGGAGTTAGATAGAGAGAGAGTGTATGTGGTAGAAAAAATATTGACTTTTAGTGGGAAAATTATCATGACTGATTTATTACTAACAATATGGTGTCAATAAATGTTGTTTGGCTTATGTTCACATATATAACACATTGGCCATCCTCATGTTAAAAACGGTAACTTGTGGAAGAGAACAATCACCAGGAATGGCACTGTCGATTGATAATGCCCTGCTAGTTGCTACATCAATTCAAATGAGAGTTATAACGTGATTTCTTATGCAGTCGCTAGATGGCAGCATAGTGAAACTGATAAAAGTTGTTGCCTTCAAAGTCTATATATATATAATATCATGTGATCTGGACTTATGTATAGTCGGGGTTAAATTGTCCCATGTCATACCTCTTTTCAAAATGTATCTTTTTCTTTAATGTACTGACATCACATGTGGATAATGCGAGCTGCTTGGTATCCTACATATGTACAAGCCAATGGTGATTGGAGCCCCACGAAAGATCCTGGTGAGCTCAGCCAGACTCAGTCGAGCCTGGCTCATGGTGGCCCACACATGGATGAATTTGGTTCATTGAAACCAGAGCTGAGCCAGACTCGTACGTGTATGGGCTCCTTAAGGCAACATAAGATGTCACATCGACAATGGACAGGCATTTATGCTATGCTGAAGACTAATTTAAAACCACGATCGTTACTTTGATATAGTATTAAAACTGGTGTTTACCATTATGTGAACTTTGTATGTTTTCATTGAAGAAAGTGAACTTCTCATGGATGAAAACTACTGAAGATAAATGTCAGTAGCCTTGACACTTTTCAGAAGGAAAACAGCTATATTCCGAAAAAGGACATATATAGAGTATTGTCGCTCTCAATCATTTATGTCAATGTTGCCAAACACTACGAATTGGTGACATAATAGAAATGCAATCCGTACATCACTATCACAGAGAGAGGGGTAGAGTAGGTATCTCTCAGGTAATGCAGTGAACGACAGCACAGAGACGGACAGTGACCAGGAAACAAAAACAATATAATATTCTTCTGCTTACTAGCTACATACATCTGTGTTAACTTTTCCTCCTTGTATTCAGTATTTTTTTTATTATTAATAAAAGAAAATATATTTCCTTATTCACCATGAAAGAAAACACGTACTTTTCGTCAGTAATATTTTTAAATTAGAAGAAACATACCAAGCTGATCATGAAGTTAGAAATTACACTGCATAAGTCGAAGAAACGCCGAAGTATTTTATCTTAAGACACAGAAGGCGATACTTCTTATTGTTTATTTATTTCATTGTTTATTAATGAAATATTAAACCTACTGGAAAGGTCGTGGTAATCTTTGTGACAAGAAGAATAATGACATCGTACATTATTATTTTATACTCCATTTAACATTTTACACCAAATTAAGCAACTCATATTTTCTGCATCAGCACGAAAAAAAAAAAAAAAACTGTTCCTGTAATGCTTTTTAAAATTTACGTTTTTGCGCATTTATGTTTTCTGTTTTCAAAGAGACATTTCGAAATACAGTAGCCAACACCCTTACAGTATTACAAGAGTACATTTACTTCTATCTGCTTGCTTCTAATGCAATTAAGGAGTAAGAAGAGGATGGGGGTATGATGCCATTGTTAGCTTGAGTAGAGGTAGAGGCAAGTGTTGCAACATAGCTTTTGGTGATCACTGATTTATGTAAATAACGGAAAGGAATCTATTCACGGCTGGGCATGGGGAGCGAATGCAGACTCTAAACGGGGATGCTTAATATTCATCCATGACGACATCAATGCTGCATGGTGTTTGGCGGGGAAGAAAGTGGTTGAAGAGAAGTCATATGGCTCCCCATGAGAGAGTAGAATCCGCTCTTGGTCCCCAGCCCTGACATACGTGGTGCATGGTGCATGTTACAGAATATATCTGTGTGTTACGAATAATATTGCAATATATTTTATTCCTAAAATGTTTCATATTTTTACTTAATTTTCAGATTATCCTGGATCTGTATCTGGTGCTGACATACCATCAAGTCAAAAGCCTGATTGTAAATGGGAAATATTTCTATTTATACCGGCTGTTGCACCTTACCCAAACATCAGCTGTGTGTTTGACGGAGATGATGGTACACTTGTTCCACTTGCTACATTAACGAACTTTGAGGAGATTATTACAGATTTCAAAAATGGAACATTTGGCTATGAAATGTTTGCAGGTGTCCCAGTAAGTTCTGTTTATCTTTCAGTCTTTTGTATTTCATTAAGGTACATAGTCCTATAACTGATCTGAGACTAAGCCTGATATTGTGGCAGAAGTCTATCTTTTACTTTTCTTTTATACACCAGTAATTTATAGTTTTAAATACCATCACCAGTAATAAAGGGGAAACTCTGACAATAAATATGTCTGAGGTAAATGGTAACATTATCGATTTGATTGTTGGGTGAATATCAAACTGTCACATTTCACATCATTCTGTTTTTAAAGTAAATTCAAATGTGAATCAAATCCGCTAAATATAAACATTTATTTATTTTCCATCAACAATGAAATCAGATATAATTGATATCAAATAAGCGCACATTAGTTCGTTTTTTTTTTTGTAAAACTCGTATAACACTAAATTACCGGCATTAATAATTATTTTAAAATTATATATTAAATTTATTCTTTCGGCCGCCCTAGGAAATTGGCCGCCTGCATGCACATATGCACCGCACACCTATTAAAACCGGTCCTGTCATCCAGTGCTGATGAGACATACCTGACTTGCATCATTCTGTATTGTTTATTGCGAATTTGCTGAAAACCAGTGCTTGCTATTATTATTATCATCATCATCATCATCATCATCATCATTATCATTATTAACACAGTACCATATTCAATTTGTTTCAGATTCAAGATATCCCACTGGAATCATTTTATGCATGCGATTTTTGGATACAAGACACTAAACACTTTGTTCTGAGAAGGAAAGATTTTAAAGGTACAGTAAAATAGTTACAACTTAAAGCTTTTTTTTTTATCTTGTTTGTTATGTAGTCAACTGTTCGAAGACAGGTCTGAACCTCACAATGAGTCCCTTTAACTGCAAAGTCATTCACGATTCTCAACTGTGTGTTTCGAGTGTTTTATGTTGATACCGGTACCAAAGTCTAATCAGTGGTTCCCAAAGTGGGGGTCGTGAAATTATTTACGAAGTATTACAAAATGTTTTATTGGCATACATTTATTTTGTATTTAGAAACATAAACAAAACAACGTTGAACATAAGAATAAAAAAAAGTTACATCAGTTATAAATTAAAAAATAATAAATGTGTATTTTTCAGATTTTACTTGAAGCAAGTAAAGCGATCAGTTTGGAAGTAAATCCCGAAAAGACAAAGTATATGATTATGTCTCGTGACCAGAATATTGTACGAAATGGAAATATAAAAATTGGAGATTTATCCTTCGAAGAGGTGGAAAAATTCAAATATCTTGGAGCAACAGTAACAAATATAAATGACACTCGGGAGGAAATTAAACGCAGAATAAATATGGGAAATGCGTGTTATTATTCTGTTGAAAAGCTCTTATCATCCAGTCTGCTGTCCAAAAATCTGAAAGTTAGAATTTATACAACAGTTATATTACCGGTTGTTCTGTATGGTTGTGAAACTTGGACTCTCACTCTGAGAGAGGAACATAGGTTAAGGGTGTTTGAGAATAAGGTGCTTAGGAAAATATTTGGGGCTAAGCAGGATGAAGTTACAGGAGAATGGAGAAAGTTACACAACGCAGAACTGCATGCATTGTATTCTTCACCTGACATAATTAGGAACATTAAATCCAGACGTTTGAGATGGGCAGGGCATGTAGCACATATGGGCGAATCCAGCATATAGAGTGTTAGTTGGGAGACCGGAGGGAAAAAGACCTTTAGGGAGGCCGAGACGTAGATGGGAAGATAATATTAAAATGGATTTGAGGGAGGTGGGATATGATGATGGAGACTGGATTGGTCTTGCACGGGATGGGGACCGATGGCGGGCTTGTGTGGGGGCAGCAATGAACCTTCGGGTTCCTTAAAAGCCATTTGTAAGTAAGTAAGTATTTTTCAGAAAGCAGCTTTTTAAATATGGACTCCATATTCCTTAAACACAATGATATCATTTTCAAATTCAAGGAAATTTCTCGCTTTTGTTTTGATGATGATCACAGACAAATTTATTTTACATAAATACGAGGTTGCAAATATTACAAAAAATTGAAGAACTACGTACTTTTGCAAGCTCGAGGTATTCTTGCATTCTTTTGATCCAAAACTGTTCTGTGATCTTCGGAAAAAAAAAAGTCTTAATTTAAACTTTCCAAATATAGGCACATATTTCAATGAGTTTTTCCTTCATATTTTCTGGAATTTCAGCCAGTGAAACGAAAATGTCTAAAAACGAATTCACTATCCATATGTCACTATCGTAATAATTGTTTTGACCTTTTTTCGGAAAATACTAAAAAAAAAAAAAAGTGTTGTTTAAAATTGTGGAAACTTAATTGCTTGTCAGCAAAAACAAACTCAATATTATCTGTCTAGCTAAATTTTCTATAATTTCTTTAATACACCGGAATGAATCTAATTTCTTTTTGTCTAGTGATATTGACCAGAAATCAAGTTTCTTTATATTTCCGCTGAGTTTATCCCTGGCTGTTGTTATATTAACATCTTGGCCTTGCAAACTACTATTCAAAATATTTAAGAATTCGGAAATATGAGCAAGGAAGACCAATCTAAGAAACCGAACAGAACTGGGAAATAAGTTTGCATATCCTGATTCTCGTCTTGCATGTACCGGTACAATAAAAGCTCTGCTCTTAATTGTAAAGCTCTTTTCAACACATTACTCCACGAAAATTGTCTTACTATAAAGAATATTTTCATATAACGAACCCATGGGTTCACAAATTTTGCTGAAAATACGAGTTTGCAAAGCTCTTCTTATGATGAAATTTACCACTTTGTATTGAATTATTACTGCATACCATGGTGTAATAGTTTGAAGTATTAGAAATGATGTTTACTAAATATTTCATGTCATAGTTACACCATATACTTCTATTTTTGTTGTTCTTTGGGTGGTATCCTATGGTTTAGAGTAAAATTATCATTATTTTCAATTTTACAAGAATCTGTATTTTTCGAATTGTTTTAGGTACCAGTATGTACTGGTACGGTGGTGGAGGGGTAGGGAGATCACAAAAGAAAGTCTTACACAGAAGTACATCGCACCTTCAAAAGGTTTGGGAACCACTGGTCTAATACATAACATTCATGCTCACGCAACTCCAACATCTTTTCTGCCACCATTCGACAGCTGTTGCGACAGTAGCTTCCAAGTGGTTAGCAAGCTAAAGCAATAGGTCATAGGACTGCTACGTCAGCACGCGCTTATAAAAGAACATGGATTGTTAATAACATTTTAATAATGTCTGGATAAAGGAACTATGTATAGTGCTGTAAATTGCAGTGACAACAAACTAAAATCTCCTAATCTTTTGTCTTTTAAGACCAAGAGTGATCATAAAGTCATAACTCATAATCATAATCAATACATCACATGGTAGTATTGTGTTCTATAAAACACTTATTAGTTATGAGCAGAGACTGGAAGTTTAGGCATTATGAATCATTAAAATAGGCAGGCAAAAAGGCATTATAAATAGCTACAATACGCAATAAAAGGCAATTACAAAAACCTTGCGCTAGACCCACAACCTTGCACTTTCCACAAAGAGATTTTGGCAGCAAGAAGAGCTTTACATAAGTTGAATGCAAATTGAGATTTTCGACTCGATGTTGCAATTACTGTTGGAAGCAAAGAAATCCCAGTAGCCTTGGAAAGTACATTTTTGTGTTTGGTTGTACTGATATGTTGCGATATGAAATATTTCTTTCCGTAGTTCACTGACTGACTGCTCACATATTTTGCATGTAAGTACTTTACCGTCAGTACAAAATACGTCGGATCCAAAAGTATTAACGTAACTTTGCAATTTACTGCGTAAAGAAACACTGAAGTTCGGCATCTTGCTGCTAGCTACAACAACATAGCAATGACAACTGAAAGAAAAATAACGTTAGATCCGCACTCATTGTTGCCTTGTCAAATAAACACAAAATTAAAACGCTTATCGTTATACATTTTTGCACTGCAGCACTCATTGTTGCAAAGAGAATATGAACTGACTGAAAGACAATAATATACATTCATTGAAGTCACTTTCATTGTAGCGGTTATAGAAATAAATTAAAATATACCTGTAGGCAATTTTTAATAATAAATTAATAAATAATAGATAATAATCAAATAAAGGCAAAAAAAAGCATTTATTTTGTAAATTAGGTATTTATATAAAAAAAAAAGGCAGAAAAGGGCAACATAAAACTGTGACGTTTCAATCACAAAGGTATAATTCGTACAGATTTACTTTCAAAATGAAGATAGATTTATCACATTTAAAAAGGCATTCTGACAAAGTTCTGGTCTTTGGTTATGAGTTACCTATTTGTATGTTAGGAAGAATAGTTTTAAATGCATATGGAAAAAGACGTGCAATCGGTGTAATATTATTTTTAATATTATTGTCTGTCTGTCTGTGTGTGTGTTTGTGTGCGCGCAAGCCCACTTCAGTTGTGTGATTCGTGTTCCGCATATTGCGGATAGTTGGCAGGACTGTGACCCATTTTCAAGTTGGACACCACTTTGGCAGGTCATGCTATGCATTAATGGGCCGACTTTTGGTAGTTTAAATGTAAAGTTTTTAAGTCAGATTCACACGAGTAAACTCATTGGGCTCAAAGGCATTGCTGTGATATTTGTTCTAGTTGATTACGTAATTATATTAAGAGAGTCGCATTATATGTTTTTGAGGGGATTAACATTTTGGTTTGCTGTATTGAGTCTAGGGTGTGTTGTGAATAGAAAAAAGTTGCGGAACACTGCTTTATGGTGCCTAGTCCCTGTCGGAAGTACACCTTTTATATATATTTTCGAAGTATTAATGGCAAATTTGCTATTTTTCTAAACACGATATGAAAATACGATATTTGAAACAATTGGAAAACTAATAATTAAGGCTGTCACGAAAGAATGTGATTTGTAGGCAGGGTCGATAGTGGACCATTACAGTGAAGTATAATAGCATAACAAGGAGATGCAGCACCACTCAAAACACTAACTCTTACAAAGAGATAGAAACGGTGGTTGGTCAATCAGTTTCTGTCACTGTTTGCTCCTTGTGCTGTATTATAATACTGTGTCGGTGCTGTGCTGTGTTGAACTGCGGTTGTTTAATGTTCAGCCACATCTGCACAGTAATAGTGCAAGCTATAATGGCTAGCCAGTTGCCGGTAATTCAGACCTGAAATATTATAAGGTCAGAAGAGGAAACCCTTTAGGAACAATTTGTTACCTGATGTGGATGCTTCATAATGTAAGTACATTCTTTCAAAAATCCTGCAAGCATTTGATGCTTTATGTTAGGTTGCTAACTTAAAATAATGATCTATTATGTCAAATCATCTGTTATTGCTCCATATATACCTTATTTTCTGGCACAAACTTAGAACCAATCAGTGGTTGGGGTGCAGAAGAATTTTGCAGTATATTTGTTGATATGTGGAGTCTTCTAGTATGAACTGAGGATTATTAATTCATATTAGCCTCTTCGAAGCAGTCTCCTCGTTAGTTGAAAACAATGCATCATCTCTGGAAGTAGAAAGCTCACTTGTTGAAGCCCAATGAGTGCCATTTTCAGTCAAGTATTACGAATCTTCTTCCCTTAATTGGAAAGAAGAAACAATGACTGTGGTGAATCTAGTGAATAGGTAGGGTTCGGACAGAACAATATTGTTTTTGGCCATAATTTCACTCACAGACAATGAATGGTAGAATTTAGCAGGAACATTGCACATTGTTGTATTGAACAGTTGTCTTCGAACTCTTTCCTCAGGCTGTTTTCATTGCACGTTTCCTCAGAAATGCAGTAGCAACTGATTCTCCTGCCTTCGTAAACAGCAGAGGGGGTTTGGGGAAAACCAGGCAGCTCCAATTTTTTTCATTTTTGAGTTATTTATGCACAGAGGGCAAAAAAAATACGCTCTATCGTTTGGTCGAAGAACCAAGTAGTTCCAAGAATTACATTCACAGTTACAATGCATTTTAGACCTGCCTCTTCTGTACATGCTTATTGTTTGGCGGTAAGTTTTTCTTCATTATCTCGAAAAGTACTGAATTCGAACTGCCTGGTTTTTCCCCCAAACCCCTCAATTTGTTTAACATGAGTCTGATTTTCATTGGTTTTGTTTGATGAAAGGCATTTAGAACTATCAGCATTTTTAATGGAGATCACATTACTTTCGATTTTTGAATTTCATCTTTAACAGAGGTTATACTACTTTTGATTTCTTAATTTCGAAAATTACTTTCACTCTTATGTCTTGTTTATCATTTGCTCGAGAAACGCTTCTTTATAGCTTTCGTGAGTATGTGTAGGAGAATTTGATGCTTACTTCCTGTTCTTTCATCTTATGTGCTGAAAAACCACTTTTACTTATTCGACATTGCATCTCCTTGATTTGATAGCATTTTCAACTTTCAGGCAGTCAGGAAAATATTGATAGACTCTTGTGAATTGGAAATGTTACAGTTAGTGGAAAAACGTGTCCTGAGCCTCAACAAATGGACAACCTTACATATACTATGGTGAGTGGAGAAGAAGCATGTCGTGGAGGTTATACAGTGACCACAAACATGAATTATTCTTGTACTGAAGATCCAAAATTAGCACCTCAGAAGACAGTGAAATGTGAGAGAGGAGGAAAGTGGATAGAAGTAGACAAAATACCATGGCCAAATTGTGATAGCAGTGATTCCTCAGGTACCAGCAGTCATTCCTCAGGTACTGGTAAGTTTGATAGTATTACGAGTTTTTCTTTCCACATACAAGATTTTTATGTTAAATTGAACAAAATGAAAGGAAATAATGATTTGGCATAAAATAGTATATTCCTGGGAATCGGAGGTGGATTACATATTGTAAGGTTTCATTATAGTTGCATTAAATATTTCAACAGAGCGGGTAGAAGAGAAAGTGACGATACTTCCACTAGTCCAGCGGTTCATCGCAGAGCGGCGCTCGCTCTGCTTTCTGTTCTCGGTTTCAGGAGCGCTATTCGAGTCAATGGAGATGTTTTTGAAATACCCACTAGATAAAAGTATATTATAGTTTATCATAACATTTTACTTATTTAAAAAATGTAATACTACTACATTAACTACTCTTGAGTTATATCATTCACTCCTGAATCGTAAATACGAGTATAATAATCAACAGTAAACTGGAACATTCTGTCAGCTTCAGAGAGAAGAACGCAAAAAAAAAAAAAAAGTACAGCTTCGCAAAACTGAACATTTTTGTGTTGTTGTAAGTACATTTTGACACAAAATTATAGTTTTCGATATACAAGAAAGTATAATATAATATATCAAATGGGACATTATATTTTCACCAATACTTTTTTACTACTGCCAGAGCGGGTAGAAGACGTTACTTCCTCTAGTTCAGTGGATCGTAGCCGAGTGGCGCTAGCCCTATTTTCAGTGCCCAGTTTCAAGATCGCTATTCAAGTGAATGAAAAAGGTTTTTAAAAATAACCCATTAGATAATAATGTATTGTAAAGTACTTAGTTACAATATTTTACTTCTTTAAAAATGTAATATTACTATATTAACAAATTGTGAGTTATATAACACAACCCTGAATAGTAAATATAATAATTAACCGAAAAATGGAACATTGTGCCTGCTTCAGCCAGAAATACGCAAAAAAAAAAGTACAGCATCGCAAAACTGAACATTTTTATGGCATTATAAAGTACGCATTGACATGAAATTATAGTTTTTATACACAAGAAAGATTGTAATATAATGAAGGAGACACTTTATCTTCACCAATAGTTTTTATCTACTATTTAGTCATTAGTTGCAGTTGTATCTGGTTTATACGTAATTCAGGGGAACAAAAAATATTACGTGCAACTTAGACTCATAAATTAAGCTTCGATATTATATCTATGATAATGTAAGTTTTGACCTTTTGAAATACCTAGGTTATTTTGTGTTTTGTAAAATTAAAACAATTTGGTAGCACTGTATTAAGTAGTTTATGCTACTTATTGGAGAATATTAAATTAACGACTTTTCCATGAGGTCTATTACTTTCTCATATGCTCGATTAGAAATCTCTTATGATGTGGAAACGTAATAAACAACTGTAATACAATTGTAAACTAGATTAAGTTCTAGCCTAGATGCAAAGTAGAATTATACTGTACTTTTGTTATCGAAATAACTTTTACGTTAATTACGACTAAAGTGCTATTATAAAAAATAAAATAATTAATAATTAAACATGCATATTTAATGAAGTAGAAGCTAGGTGCTTGGATTCAATTAGGAGTTCACAATTAGCACTTTAATACAGCACATTTTTTAACAGGCACATAGATTGAAAAATCTTCACAAGTATAAAGTCTATGGTAATCATCACAAGATAATCATTTTCTAATTCCAAAATATCGCTCTAGAGGATCCTAGTTATGTTTTTCTGTCTGAATATATTTAAATCTGCTATCCCACAAGAATTAATATATTTCGCTAGTGCTCTGAATTGTCACTCTAAATAATTCAAGGGTTCTTTCTTAGGCAAACGTGTTCTTTATATTGTCAATTACGTGTCATATATTTTCTAAAATCGTGTAATGCTAGAATCCTATGTACAGGGCAGACGAGGGAGTCTTTGAGTTCAACGTATATGCATGGTCGTTCATTCACCTTTGAATTCTTTTGTATTTTCACTTTCCTCGAACCCATCACAGTTTATGACTCTAAAAAATGTATCGATTTTGAAAAACTCACACTAAACAGCTGAAATGCTGATCTGGAGTTCATTCAATGGAAGGAATTACGGTCAATGTAACTAGACATAATTTTGGGCATTCAGGTGTGGAGTAATGGTACATAAATGTATACAAGCGCATGATCAACTAAGGTGTTCTTCTGATTTTCGAGTGTCACATCCAATTATTTTTTACTCGGATATTTAACGATGCTGCATCAACTGCTGGATTATTTAGCGTCAATGGAATTGGTCATAGCCAGATGGTACTTGGTAAGGATACATTGTTATGAGAACGGATTGATGTCCTCTTCGTTGGATATTTTCTCTTCTTTTCTTTTTTTAAGATATCGAGGCAAGTTTGGGAAAATATGTGTTATAGCATACGGTTTTGGTCGCCAGTTCTTGCGTGGAAGTCCTACCTCTTTACTGGCAATAATAAATTTATCGGCTCTTACAATCAAAAATCGCCCTCGGTAGCGCAGTTGATATAGCGCTGGCTTTCAATGCTCGAGGTTGCGGGTTCGATCCCGGCCGAGATCGATGGCATTTAAGTGTGTTTAAATGCGACAGGCTCATGTCAGTAGATTTAATGGCATGTAAAAAAAACTCCTGTGGGACAAAATTCCGATATACCGGCGAAGCTGATATAACCTCTGCAGTTGCGAGCGTCGTTAAATAAATCATAATTTTAAAAAATCACAATCAAAACCGCAGAAAAATGGATATCACAGATATAAGAACGAGCATACAGTTTTCTGTGTTCGTGGAATTGCTCTACACCACTTCTGAAAAATAGTCTAGTCTATGGATGGATAAAAGAAAGTCTCTTCCTTACAGATTATAGAGTATCTATAATTGGATTTACATCAAGAACAAAACAATTAGGCTTATTACTACTCGCTCACATAAACGGCACAATAAAAATCACCCGAACACCACAAGAAATATCTTCTTAATTCCATAGCAGAACGAGTTTTACATGCTCTGTCCACAGTATTAAGAGGAAAACTGCAATCTTGGAACGATCGCCACGCCAATGTTTCGCTCAGTTGCCGCGGCGACACTAGGGGGTTTAAAAGTCCCATTACACCCTTGCCGAGTTACCACACTTTCTATTCTAAACGCTCTGATTTCAATGCATTAAAAATGATTGTAGTTCTC
Organism: Periplaneta americana; assembly: GCF_040183065.1. NCBI lineage: Eukaryota > Metazoa > Arthropoda > Insecta > Blattodea > Blattidae > Periplaneta > Periplaneta americana. The sequence goes on along the minus strand of NC_091125.1, from coordinate 62,161,203 downwards.
AGGTTCTATTATTGTCATTTAGTCCATTTACACCAAATCACTAATGCCTATACTAGAATTAACGAATGTTTGTACTTCTGACAGTTAACATTATGAGTGAGGTGGGGGCATGTTGCTATAGCAACCCCCAATCACAGTCTGTTCCCCTCTCACCCTGCTGCCGCCAACCTTCAACAAGCATGCGAAGCATTGCCAGTTCAACAAAATATACACACGTGCTTTATGAGTCGGTTGGTTTTCTGTTCGTTGTTTCTAGTTTTATCTGCCTTTTTATCTCAGTGTTTCGTAGTAATTGTTGTAGGGAGTTATTATAAGTATGTGTGTGTCGTATGTTGTTAGGCTTATTAGTGTTTATTTAGTTTTTACGGTTTATTTGGCACAGTCAAGCCTTAAAGGTAAAAGAGGGCGGCCACGTCTTCATTCTCCAAAAAGAAAAACTGTAAGGTTCGACAAAGGAACACCGATTTGTGGCCAAGCCTGTGAAATGGTATGTTCTCTTAGGGCTTATTTTGAATTAGAAAGACAGAATGAGGGTCCGCTAATTGATGTTAATAAAGTGTTGGAGAGAACTACTGCTGCTCTAAACATTTCCAGAAATACTGTCATCAATATTGGAAAGGAAAAGTGCGAAAAAGAAAAGGAACATCCTGAGAACTAGGTGGAGTGTTTCGACACCACAGTCACACATTAAACGTTCTTATATACATGATATTTTTAATGTGTCAGAGTTGCTTGATGTATTCATATTTCATTTGTTAAAAGTAAGACAATTCACTTCTTTCCTTAGAAAATACGTAATTAATTAGTACATGAAGTCTCTCGCGCCATTTTTTAATTATTTTTTTATATATTTTTAGTATTGAAATGTGTTGTAGATTATCAGTGTTCGTGTACCGGTTTTATAACATTGTTATTTAAATACTAAATATATCGCACATTTTCACGTTATTCGTTCATTGTTGAGGCTCCCTGTCTTGCTCGCAAACGGTCAAAATTTGAAGTGTGGTTTCGTTCCTGCAAATACAAATTTAAATCCATATTACTTGTTTACGAATTCATTTATTTCGGTGTATAATTATTTAGCCCTTTGTGAATAAATGTACTTTAAAAAGGAACAAAAATACTTGTTGTTTCAAATAATAGCAGAACATAATTCGTTTATGTAACAAAATTTACCCAGTCCTCAGAATATTACATTTATTGTTAATGTTATTATTATTATTATTATTATTATTATTATTATTATTATTATTATTATTATTGGCGGCCGGGTAGCTCAGTTGGTAGAGCAGCTGGCTACAGACTGGAAGTCCGGGGTTCGATCCCAGGTGGCGACAGGATTTTTTCTCGTTGCCAAACTTTCAGAACAGCCCCAAGGTTCACTCAGCCTCCTATAAAATTGAGTACCGGGTCTTTCCCGGGGGTAAAAGGCGGCCAGAGCGTGGTGCCGACCACACCACCTCATTCTAGTGCCGAGGTCATGGAAAGCATGGGGCTCTACCTCCATGCCCCCCATGTGCCTTCATGGCATGTTACGGGGATACCTTTACCTTTTACCTTTATTATTATTATCATTATTATTATTATTATTATTATTATTATTATTATTATTATTATTAAAAGTGGTGGTATGGCAGTGACAGTAGTGGTATTAGTATATAGTGTGATAGTACTGATCGATCAAAATTTGTTGTGTGTAGTTCCGTGAACTTTTGCTACTTTTAATTTTGCGACAATGTCTTTTAGTCAGACATCTCTAGTAACAATCTTGGATTCAAGATACCTGCATTAGAAATTAGAATTCGAGCCTAATTTAATGCAACGTGAGATAAGATATAGTTCTGAATTTGAAATCTGCTGTCCCGTCCGTCTCTCACTGCAATGCGGCAACAGCGCACTCCCCCCTGCGACTCCACATACAACTGTCAGAAGTACAAACATTCGTTAATTCTAGTATAAAAGTTTCCAATTTGCCAAACATTCTGTTTCATTTCATTCAGCCAGAGGTTGTTTCTGCGGCAGGCGCAAGTGTGCAGTATATGTGCCACAATAACTACCTACAGCCCATCTGAATAGTTCATCGTTCCAAGTGCATCTTGGCCATAAGAGATTCCATTTGGACTGAATACACGATAGCTAGCTTTATTTTGTACTGACGAGAACGTTACACTGCCGCATTGTTGTGTGAGGTGTGATTATACTTTTAAAAGTTTGAATTAATGAAATGTGGGTTTTCAGATGAGGGGATAAATATGCTTTTAACCAGTCATTTAACTACTAGAATCTAGCATTGATGAAATTGGTGATAGAAAAATTGTATTTGGCGAGATGAGTCCGAGATTCGTCATGGGAAAACCTCGGAAAAACCCAATGAGGTAATCAAATCAATAGATATTCGAACTTACGTCCAAGCACGGCCCTCGGATCTGTAGACAAATGTACTATTGGCTGAGCTATGCTAGTGGCTTGAGAAAATAAAGAAAAAACATTTTGGGAGCAGAGAAACTCTTGATCAGTAATAAAGCACGACCACAGCCACAACTGCAACTTTCTTTTGAATATGAAGACAAAAATCAAGAATATACGAGATATTTTAGTTTAGCCAATTATACCAAAATACTAGAGCCATGCTTGCTCTTCAGTATGGAACAATCAATATTGTCTGATACTGAATTCAATGACTTAATTTGTGTAGAGCAGTCGATAAACGCTAGAAGATGAAAAATTACATCACGTGTTTTTACAAACTTCAAGTTTTTGGTGATTTCTGGAATAGGATTTATCTCTAAGTAGATAATCAGCACTCCTTGAAAATTTCAAAGCACAATGAACAAGTACAGAAAAACTTGTATATTTTATCATGCCTGATCAGTGCAGTTTGTTTCTCAGCCAAGTAAGTGTTACCTTTTCATGAACACGAAGACGAAATTGGTGAATGGTGGTTAGATTTGTACACCTATATTTTGCCTTAAAACTGAAGAAAACACAACATGGAAAAGGTGAAAATTAGTTGAGTTAGGATTGAAACGCCGAACTTTGGAACAGAATGTAGTCGCCATTTTTAAAAATTAAAACAGGTACCGTGCGTTTTTTTTAAAGCGCTTCACTGAAGCACTTCATGCCTTTGCTGCAGCAAAATGAGGGTCGAAAAAAAACGTAAGTAGGTCAACTGACTGCAAAATGGTGGACAATTAATATTGGCTTCTATTTCTGCCGTAATAAATTTAACCCTAAAAGAACCAAACATGTTAAATAATTTCGACTTCCATGATAATGACATGGAATTATTATTACTAGACGATTTTGACAATAATAAACGTTGCAAAAGACCAAAATACACATTCCGCCATGATGGATCGTGCAGCAAACTCGTAAAGCAAAGTTCTGATTTGCTGCACGCTTGCTACAGCGCTGCTGCAGCGACGGTGAAGCAAATGTAATAAAAGAACGGTCTTGCTGCAGCGCTTTATGTCTTGCTTTAAAAAAAACGCAAGGGTAGACCTATTATTAGGCAAGTTGAAAAATGGATGGTCTTAATATAAAGTAGAATGATGGGACTTTCAGATGCTTATATTGTAATATTTCCTCTAAGTCATATATACTGAGAAAAAATATTCAAAACGTTAAATTTTTGACTGCATGAAGCTGTATGTACCCCCTTATAATCATTATTCAAATAAGTTTCTTATTTTTGTCCTAAAATAGTATTCTTGTCTCAAAAAAACTGATTAGATTTAACTTGTTGGAAGTACATAACCTCAAATTCAGAATGAGTTAATTACAGCAGTTAGTGCCCCTTGAAACAAGGATCCTGGCCCAGGTCGATGGCGTTTAAGTGTGCTTAAATGCGATAGGCTCATGTCAGTAGATTTACTGGCATGTACAAGAACTTCTGCGAGACAAAATTCTGGCACACCAGTGATGCTGATATAACCTCTGCAGTTGCGAGCATTGTTAAATAAACCATAATTTAAAAAAAAAAATTTCAGACAAGGCCACTTTTAGAGGCATTGTAGAGCACTGCAGAAATGCTGCCTGCTTGTGAATAATAGATATAAATGGAGAATTCACACACAGCCACAGAACAGTAGCGTTGTGGATGGTTTGAATAGTTTGCTTTGCCACTGGTGGCAGCCACCAAAAGTAGTGTTTCCCATCGTGATATCAAGAGAATTCAATTGTAGGTTTCACACGAGGCTACAGCCACACCACTATTTCAGTGGCGTGTCTGTGGCTCTGCTACGGATGATTGTTGGGCCACCAACTCCCTACATCGCCACGACAGTATACAGACTGTTGTATCATGGTGTCTTTTTTTTATTTCATTGGTAATTCCATCTAGAAGCTCTTGAAATGACTTCTTAAACAAGCGAAAATAGGGGGAAAAAAAACTTTTTATCATACTGATGTAAATCATCAAATAAAGTGTGAATTAGTCTTCGATTCAGTCTTTCCAAAACCAATGGATGGACTCAGATGCTTCTTCCATTTCTTGGTCTATTCTTTCTCAGTATGAGAAGCATTACCAAAAGTATATCTCCGTCTATGCCTATGTTCATTGGAAGACTGAACAATTCTATGCAAAAAATCTGGTGTATTAACCAAGGCTTCAAACATGTGTTTGAGTCCACACCTGTGGAGTATCAGTCAGCGCGTCTGGCCGCAAAATCAGGTGGCCCGGGTTCGAATCCCGGTCGGGGCAAGTTACCTGGTTGAGGTTTTTTCCGGGGTTTTCCCTCAACCCAATACGAGCAAATGCTGGGTAACTTTCGGTGCTGGACCCTGGACTCATGTCACTGGCATTACCACCTTCATTCCATTCAGACGCTAAATAACCTAGATGTTGATACAGCGTCGTAAAATAACCCAATTAAAAAAAAAACAACATGTGTTTGCAGCGCTTCAGACGTGTGTTCACAGTGCCACCAATAAACCACTAAGTGGTGCTGCTAAGTGGTCCCGTCTGAAGAGGCCCTTAGTGCCCTTATTGATGCTGCTATTAGACAAAAAATAGAACAGGCTTATTTTGTTTGCATTATGTCGACAGCACTTTAAAAACATAAGAAAAATTTATATCATGTGATGTATGTACTGATAAATAGTGAGACGTCCTGCTTTGTTACATGGAGAATTTAGTCATTGGATATGGAATAGAGCAAAAAAAATAAATTGAAATTCAAACCTAAAATGGTGTTTGGTAATGGCTGGTGGTACTGGATGTCTGCACCTACAAGTTCAACATAAATACCCTCGTGCACTCTACATGTACGCTTATGGTATGACCTCTATTAATCTTGGTACTGCAATATTATAAAATGTAGTTTCTTCTTTACTACCCTACCAGGAATCAGCTAAATTTGCACCAGCGAGATTTAATTTTTCATATCTACTCGTATTTAACATATTTATTTACCAATTCCGTTCAGATTCAGCTAAATATAATTTTTTTGGGGAATTTTGTTGATAAGTCAGAAGACTTCTTCTTGCTCTTCTTCTTCTTCTTTTCCTTCTCCTTCTAATGGCCAACATTGGAGGATGAGTCCAGGTGTCCAATAGAGTGCATTGATGTTCCCTGCTGCTTGTAATTTTTTTATCAAGACCAGAGCCGACTAGTAGGTGGTTATTGCTCATTTTGGTGTTGGGTTCTCTTACTTGTGACGTATATGCAGTGAGTGCGAGGCTTGTACAGCTAGTGACATCTTCTGAGTGCATGTGTAGCTGGTTGTGCTGCGTATGGGGAATTCATTGTAAAGGCATTGCTAGTGTTCAGTCGTTGTAAGCTTCGAAAGTTAACATATCTTTGTGATGACTTCTAACCAATCCGTGCCTAATTTCTTGTCAGTATGGGGAGAATCTTTTCCTTTTTGTGTTGTGTGGTGTAGAGGCAAAAATGTTTACAGTAGTTTGTGACAAGAAAATGCATTGTATTATAAAAGTTTAATCTACAACGGCACTATTCTTCATGCTATGCAAGTGAATATGACAAATATCAGGGAGATGAACGTGATGAGACGATAAAACAGTTAAAGAAGACTGCTGATCATCAAATTAGCGAATATTTTGTTCATTTGAGCTTCAAAAACACACTATATATAGCGAAAAATCTAAGGTCATTCACTGATGGGGATTTTACTGTTATTGTGATGGCTGCAGAGGAAAAATGTTCAAATCTTCTAGAAGATTTTGGAAGTGTAAGCTTGCCTTCAAAGACAGTAATCAGAATTCAAAAATCCAGAAAATCATCGTAATAAAGTTCATCTAGTGCATTAATATTTAATAGTCACACTTTCTTGAAACAGAAGAGCAATGTTTACTTTAATTTCACAAAGAAAAATTTGTTTCAGTTTTGCTGTGAATAATATCATGTGCTTAAATTTACCGTAATAGAAGTGTTACTCAGTTCATTTTTGAAAAGATCATTATTATAATGTAATCCTAATTATTATTTATCCGTTACACAACTTCAAACAGTTTCTTTACAATTATTTTTATTTGTGCTCCGTCTGGATTAACTTGAGTGCATGTTTTATAGTTCGAGTTATAATTTTAATCTCCTGGACAACATTTATGCCCACCCCTACATTGCTTCATGACCTTGTCAACCCTTCCTGAACCACCAGCCCTACAATGATCTTAACTCGTTCAGAAAGCATACAGTTAGAAGTGCAAGATACTGCAAAAGGACAAAGCATATAGTTGTCTTACCCAGATCTATACGTTTAGTTAAAAACTGTCTAAAGATACTTGAAATGACAGCATTCTTTTTATTCTTAGTTTCGTCAAATTTCGTAAAAATTTATTAGAGTCTGTGGCTTATGAGCTATAATGCCATGGCTCAGTAGGTGCTGTGTATTAAGTTTATCACATACAAGCTGCAGTACTTAAGGCACACCTTGATTTGCCTCGCGAACAGTAAAAAAAATATAATATAATGCAATAATAATAATAAACATTAAAAACCTTTCCCCCTTTTTTTTTTTTTTTTTTCTAGCAATAGAAATTCTGATTGTGTATTTTCTGTAAAATACTCTATTGCAGCATCACAGTAAAGATGTACCGGTACCTCCTGTATTTTCATATAGCCTAATAAGTAAAAGTGTAGTTTTGTAAATTGAAGGTAAAAAGCAAGTATATTTTGTGATGACTTTATGCAAATACTGATACATTATTGACAGTACCGTATATTTTTTTCTTTATTTTCAGGAGTCGTCTTTTGTGCAATGCGGTTTCTACATATGCTAACTTTTTGCGCCACAATCTTGATTACTTCAAGGATTATGCATTCCCATGAAAATGAATGAAAAAAGGAAGAATTATATTCGTGTATTCACAATACTTCTCGATCTGTGATATAAATCTGAAACATGCTGTTCAGATTAATTTTATGTTCACACATACGCAAACACACACACACACACACATTGGTGTAAATGGAGTAAGTACCATTATAAAACAAACTCTTATTACAGTTCTTTTATTATATATCTGCCAGTAAGTGACCGGTAAATTTCAAGAAGCTTATCTTGATCATGGGCATCAGAGCATTAAAAAGAATTGCAAACTTCTGATGTTGCACAGAGGCAGAGATATAATAAGAGATCTGTACAGGTGATCTCATAGTTAATGGACAAATAGGAGGAAAGGTGACAGTTATGTCCAATTCTCTCTCTCTCTCTCTCTCTCTCTCTCTCTCTCTATATATATATATATTTTTTTTTTTTTTCTGAAAAAGAAACCTTCAACTGTGTCATGTTGAGATTCTTTTCGAAACTTTGCACACTGAAAGGTCTTGTTAAGAAAAGGCATATAACAAAAAATTAGCCCATTGCCTACACTGCCAGGCCCTTCTTTTGGAAGTACATTATCGGTTCAAATAAGTTGAGTAGTTTCATACTAGGTAGACATCACGCACTTCGCCAGCATATGATGTTTATGTCGCATTGCAATGATAGGAAGGAAGTTGGGAATGGAGCTGTATCACTGAACTGCATATTGAAAGTCATTCCGATATTATATTTGCAAATGTTGTCATACTCGTCGTTTTAAATTTATGAAACAGTATTATTAAAATAAAACGAGATAATATTTTGACACATAATGGACATCCATCAGATGAGTGCATTTACACAGTGGTACTAATGATCTTAAATATACACGATAATTAAGAGTATGAAACTAAATAATCGAAACAGTGCTTATTTATGTATGGTAATAGCAACATACTTAAATTGTATGTACCAGTACAGTTATCTGTACATATTCGTATACTCTACTACAGAGCTTTCCAATTATCAGTACCGTTTTATTCTTCGGCCGCTGGGTGGCACAATGCTTGAGCAACCACAGGCAACCGGGCCCTTAAACTCATGGTGCTTCACTGAATTAAAACTTACATGCATACTTACTAACCATAATATGTTGTATTTAACATGAATTATTATATGTTATATTAATTACAGAATTTTGTACTCACCCTCATGACAGTGGCTGCTGGAAGTGTTGACCATTTCCTTAACATTTCTCTCACGAAAATATTTCGTAGCAAGTTGAACGTTTAATGGATTCATTGATATTGTAGACATAATAAAACATGGATAGGTCTGCATCAGTATGCGACAATATGAAATTTTATACTGACTGAAATAAATACTTGTATGCATGCTTTTGCTTGCAGGGTACCTGATACGATAAGCTAGCGACTATAATGTTGACACAGGAAGGGAGGGAGCACTTCAGGTCTTGGAAAGCCAACCGTACCAGTACAGTCATTGGGATACTCAAGCGATTTTCAGTATTTTTACACCTCTTTTTGAGTACCTTGCAGTTCACATAATAAGCCAATTTTTTGGTATTTGCTCTCTCATTCCAACATCTTCCTTTGTACAAAAATTGAATAAAATCTACAACATGACAGATTTTTTTAAGGTTCCCTTATGAGGAACATCTAAATAGCCTAACAATAAATGGAAAAGAGTGATGGAACGGAGAAAAATTCTCTCCGGCGCCGGGATTTGAACCCGGGTTTTCAGCTCTACGTGCTGATGCTTTATCCACTAAGCCACGCCGGATACAACCCCGACGCCGTTTAGAATCGTCTCAGATTAAGCTCCATCTCTTGGGTTCCCTCTAGTGGCCGCCCTCTGCACTACGTCATAGATGTCTATGAACGCAGGACCGAAGTCCATACATGTGTTGAGGTGCACTCGAATGAGTGACTGGTTGGCCGGGATCCGACGGTATAGGCGCCGTCTTAAATCACAAAGTGATTTATTACGCATATCATATATATTTTTTGATGTACCGAAGTACATATGATATTTCCATGCAGATATTCTGCGTCATCATGTGATGAAAGAGTGATGGAACGGAGAAAAATTCTCTCCGGCGCCGGGATTTGAACCCGGGTTTTCAGCTCTACGTGCTGATGCTTTATCCACTAAGCCACGCCAGATACAACCCCGACGCCGTTTAGAATCGTCTCAGATTAAGCTCCATCTCTTGGGTTCCCTCTAGTGGCCGCCCTCTGCACTACGTCATAGATGTCTATTTAACGCAGGACCGAAGTCCATACATGTGTTGAGGTGCACTCGAATGAGTGACTGGTTGGCCGGGATCCGACGGTATAGGCGCCGTCTTAAATCACAAAGTGATTTATTACGCATATCATATATATTTTTTGATGTACCGAAGTACATATGATATTTCCATGCAGATATTCTGCGTCACCATGTGATGAAAGAGTGATGGAACGGAGAAAAATTCTCTCCGGCGCCGGGATTTGAACCCGGGTTTTCAGCTCTACGTGCTGATGCTTTATCCACTAAGCCACGCCGAATTTTTCTCCGTTCCATCACTCTTTCATCACATGATGACGCAGAATATCTGCATGGAAATATCATATGTACTTCAGTACATCAAAAAATATATATGATATGCGTAATAAATTACTTTGTGATTTAAGACGGCGCCTATACCGTCGGATCCCGGCCAACCAGTCACTCATTCGAGTGCACCTCAACACATGTATGGACTTCGGTCCTGCGTTCATAGACATCTATGACGTAGTGCAGAGGGCGGCCACTAGAGGGAACCCAAGAGATGGAGCTTAATCTGAGACGATTCTAAACGGCGTCGGGGTTGTATCCGGCGTGGCTTAGTGGATAAAGCATCAGCACGTAGAGCTGAAAACCCGGGTTCAAATCCCGGCGCCGGAGAGAATTTTTCTCCGTTCCATCACTCTTTCATCACATGATGACGCAGAATATCTGCATGGAAATATCATATGTACTTCGGTACATCAAAAAATATAAATAAATGGAAAACTTTAAGATGAATTTTTTATTTTTTATACAATTATATCTTTATCCCCATTGCTGTGGAGACCTTCGGTCCTTGGAGTCATGATGCTAAAGTTTTGGTCTCTCAAATTGGCCAAATTTTGATCTCCATTACTGGTGATCGCCGTTGCACTACTTATTTGCGGCAACACTTAAGTATTGCCATTCAACGCGGAAGTGCGATGAGCATTTTAGGTACTCTTCCCGAATCCAGCCCTTTGGACGAACTCTTTCTTCTGTAAAATTTATCAAGTATTCTGTGTGTAATATTTGTATTTAGTATTATGAATTTAATATTAGCACATCTTGTAACATTGTATTAAATCAAACTTATTAGTATATACCTACATGATATAGTTGCTGTGTATACATGATTTAAAATAAAAGTAAATGTTTAAATGCTGTGTTTGTCATGAATGTTAGAGAGATGTGGGTGTACTGTATTGATTGTACATTGAGACTCTGAATAATTGATAACTCTGAATTGGAAAAACTATTTGGCTCTCTTGTATCAAATGGTTGTTTCAGTAAGACTGGGTGCATACAGAATCAGATGCGGTGTAGTTCTTTGCAACACAGTATTTTGTTTTCTAGTGTCTCACAACATCTCGTGGCAGCTTAACCTGGTGGAGCTCATACATATTTTTCTACATAAATGCTCTCTCCGGGTCTGTTAGACTTAATCTAGGTATTTAAAAAAATAATCGTAAGTTTTTTTAAGTAAAAGAGAATTTAATTATGTTTTTACATAATAATGCAGAACATGTAAACTACTTGCTCTGGGTCTCAGAGCTCTGCCGGGTTAACACTGTCTGCTCTCGACAACTGATCTCCTGATTGTGTGGGTTTGGAAAACTCCAGCCTAGAAAATGACGTTATGGTGCATTTTCATTATTTTGGAAGAAGAGCAGAACATTTCACATTTTATCAGGGATTAGAAAACTACACTAATATGTTTAACATGCTTTTAAACGTAAAATTATTTTTGACAGCATTTGGGTACATTTCACATCTATCATGGTTGCAAAGATCTATTGTCTCTAATGATTGGGTATCTTCTTGAAAATTTTCTACGTCGAGTTTGTGGACATGGCTGTTCATGCATGCGCAGTATGCTGCACCATCTGCTAGCAACCAAGTACAAGCTCGAGACTGTCTTGTCGAGTGATTTTGTGTGCATCACATTATAAGAAATTAATGGGCCTCAGGTACCATCAGACAAAATGTTGTATCGCATCATGAGTGATTCTGTGTACACCTGGCCTAGTGGGGCTTGACTCTTTCAGAAGTATTAACCGGCAAAGAGAAGAGGTGAGGTCTAATCAGAAAATAAATTGAGCAGATTATATTAGCCATGAAATGAATCTGAAGTTCATTGTGATCGGGACGAGAAAGACTGAGAGAAACTAAGTGAGAATGAAAAAAAAAAAATTATCGTTTATTTAACGACGCAACTGCCGAGTTTATATTTATGTCGGTGTGCCGGAATTTTGTCCCGCAGGAGTTCTTATACATGCCAGTATATCTACTGACATCAACTTGTCGCATTTAAGCGAATATATATATATATATATATATATATATATATATATATATATATATATATATATAGGGTGATTTGTAATTATGTATTATGAAGTATTGCAGAGTAGTCTTTATTCCAAAATAAACAGATTTTGTTATATAAACATAGCCGTGAGTGCTTTGTTATTGAGATTGGCAACATTGTGGGAAACAATATGGGCTGGCATTACATCGAAGCTGTTCATGCATCAGTCACTCGGACGACACTCTACAGTACACATTGAGTACGAATGAAGCAAGAGAAATGCTACAGTCAACAGGTGCTGCGTATTTGTGCCTTCTGCAGACTGAAGTGCCACAACAAATGTACCTCTGGTGGTATGGTTCAACATGTGGCTACTTCAAGATGAAGCATTTGCACATTACCATCGTGCAGTGAAACGTCATTTGAATGAACAATATCCAGTTAGATGGATTGGACGCAATAGGCCTATTGCATGGCCGGCATGATCTCCTGATCTCACTCCCTGCGACTTCTGGTTGTGAGGTACATGAAGCAGTGATGATATCCAAAAACGTTAACAACCAGTTCTTTCATGTGTACCTATGTTAAACATGATTATGTCCATAATAATTGCAAATATTACCTAGAAATAATTTAACAACCAGTTCGTCCAAACTGGTGCGAATCAGCCGAATATCACCACTGACATGAAGGGACTAGTTTACTTTCAACGACACACCACGAGAGAGCATATATTGAATGCAATTGTGTCTGCAGGGAATACAATTCGAGACATGACTAATATCGTCCAATTGCAAGACATTCATGGTGAAGGAGGGCGAAATTGTGTTGTGATGTGAATGGTGGACATTTCGATCATCTTCTGTGAACTTGCAAAGTAAATAACCACGTCAATAAACAGCACTCTCAGAAAAGTACTTGTTGTCTCTTTCTAGCTGTTGCGATCTTTATCTCCATTACGAAGTGGGCATCACCGTAAGTTTATATTACAAGATATGTTTAATTTTTAGTATAGAATACTCTGCACTGCTTTATAATACACAATTACGAATCACTCTGTATTTAAAAAATGAGTGTGTAGCCTATACTTTTGATAGACGTGAAACTTCTTAAGCGGTAAATTTGTAGTACCGGTAATCTTTTGAAATGTTTGTGCGACGAGAGACGATAAATGAGTAGCATTTTTTCAAAACGTGTTTTTTTTCCCCCCCATTTTTAAAAGGTTGAACATTTATCATTCTGTGAAATCAGTAGAATGTACCAGCAGTATCTAAAATTAGTTTTACAATAAAACCCACTCACTTTAACATTAAGCTTTTGCATGATGAAAATGTTAATCCTAATCTAATATTTATGTTTAATGTAAGTAATTCGTTCCTGCATCATTAGACTTAAAAATAAATTTGATCTTTGATTTAATTAAAAATAAATAATCTGATTTCAATAATAAACGTCATTTGATTTAAATCATGACCAACTCTGATCATAGCTCCGTACTTATTTAGTATTGACTCTTCATCCATGTACAGTCTGAGACAAAAAATAACCGGCTGCCATAACTCCCCTTTGGAAAACTTCGGCTGAGTCTGTAAGAACGTAGGTTTACACGTGAAGGAATTTCTTATGCACGACTCCGCTCTGTTTTTCCTTTGTTTTGTTTTTTTGTTGCTTTTTCTGTCTGTTTATAGGTCAAGTATGATGAATAATCTGTAACGAAGATATATTCAAGGGTCCACACTTGTGGAATAACGGCTAGTGCGTCTGGTCGCGGAACCAGGTGGCCTGGGTTCGATTCCCGGTCGGGGCAACTTACCTGGTTGAGGTTTTTTTTTCCAGGGTTTCCCCTCAACCCAATATGAGCAAATGCTGGGTAACTTTCGGTGCTGGACCCCGGATTCTTTTCACCGGCATTATCACCATCTCATCCAGACGCTAAATAACCAAAAATGTTGATAAAGCGTCGTAAAATAATCTAATATATATATATATATATATATATATATATATAATTTTTTTTTTTCAAGGAGTAAATTAGGTGTGAACTACGCACTGCCCGAAATGGACTTAGACAAATTCACGCTACAGGAGAGTGGTAAGTTTTTGTGTCTAAGGCTGTACATTTCCATGTGCTCAGTTGACATTCAAACAGCAGAAGTACTATTGGATTTTGTGAGTGGTAGTCCTCAATGTAATAATGTACGTGGATTAATACAAATCGCTTTCTCCTTTTAGAAAATTAGAACACGAGAGTCGATTCATAAATCATGGCAATCATATTATATCTTTGGAACATGTAACGCTATGTTATGTGTCTGTGTGCATTGGTGGCTAGTTAACAGTACGCTCAAACGTTAGTGTGCTGCTGGTTGTGCTCCAAGATGGATGTAAGTAAAGTTGAACGTGAAAATAGCAGTTCTTCATGGTAGAAATGCTCGTCAATGTCATGCGGATAAGTGTTGGGTGTTGGGTGATAGTGCGTTGCCATTGATTACCGGTACCTACATGAATTTTTTCCGAGGTTTCCCAATCATAAAACAAAAGTCGGGTAATCTATCTCGTCAAATGCCCTCTCGCTATCACTAATTCCATCGACGCTAAATAACCTGATTAATACAATGTCGGTTCCACCGCTGTGGAGTAACAGTGTAGCTGATCGTGAAACGGGCGGGCCCGGGTTCAAATCCTGGTGGGTACAAGCTACTTGGTTGAGGTTTCTTCCAGGGTTTTTCTCAACCCATTAAGATCAAATGCTGGGTAACTTTCGCTTCTGGACTCATTTTGCTGGTATTATCAACCTCATCTCATTCAGACGCTAAATAATCATAGTAGTTGATGAAACGTCGTATAATAACCAATTAAAAATACATAACCGTTAAATAGTTAATTAAAAAAAATAAAGACGTCTTGTTGCAATTGCGCATCTGATTCCATGTTCTTTACATAAGTATCCGAGATGAGTTACTGTGTCCACTCAGCGCATTTGTCTTGTTTCTGTCCGTGTAGTTGATGGGACTGTAAAATTCCAGTTACTACATAAATAAGAACAGGTATGATATAAAGGGCATCCATGTCGTACTCCTCTCCATATTTCACTTCCTTTTGACACTCCTTCTCCTATAATGACTGACTCGTTTCATATAAAGGTTACTGAACAGCCCCCTCTCTTTCCAATCCACGCCAATTTTCTTTAGGATCCCCATCAGTTTATTCCAGTCCATTCTATCAAACGCCTTTTCTAGATCCATAAAATACTATATACACTTCTTTATTATTCTCTAAGTATTTTCGCCGATTGTTCTTAGCAGTGCAATTGCATCTCTCGTACCTTTTCCCTTCCTCAAGCCAAACTGTTCTTCCATCTTAGAATATAAACGTCGATTCAGTATTCGCAGAAGAATTTTTGCCGAGTGTGATATCAGGCTGATAGTTCTGAACTCCTTACATTTCTTGGCATTATTTTTCTTCGGTATTGGAAGCAACACTGTCTCCGTGAAATCTTCAGGCCATTCGCCTTTCTCATATATTTCGTTGCATAATGATAGAATTTCCTTCTTGTCTTCACCCAAGCATTTCACTAATTCAATGGGGATTCCATCAACTCCTGTTGCTTTCCCATTCTTCATTTCCTTAAGCACTAGTTCAACTTTTTTCCTTAAAATAGAAAATTCTTTTTCGTCTTCTGATACGGGTTCTTCGTCTTCTATAGCCAAATCATCTGGACGATTTTCTGTCTCGTATAACTCTTCTACATATATTGTCCATATGTTCAGTATTCCTGGTCTGTCTGTTATTTCATTTCCGATTTCGTCCTCTATCAACCACATGGATTTGTTTTTCTTGTTTGTGAAGTCCAAACATTTTATTTCGCGGTACATTAAATCATATCTTGCTTTTCTTTCTAAATCCTCTATTCTTTTATATTTCTCTTTCATCCAATCTTCCTTCACCTTATCGGTTTCTCTTATTAGTTCGTTCTTAAATTTCCTGTAGTTTCTTCATTACATAGGCCTATTACATCTGTATGAATGGAGTTTCAAAGACAGAACTATATATAACAGAATACAAGTACAAATGAACATTCATATCTAAATACATGCACAATAAATTTTATTGAAATGTATTTCTCATGCTGTATTATAGGGAATGTGTTTGGTTTTATCTAATATTTTGTAATTACTGATGTTTTTCGAGAGCTGGCCATAGGGAATGTGTTTGGTTTTGTCTAATAGGCCTACTATATAATTGCTGTTGTGTTTCGATAGCTTGGCCGGTCACAACATTATATGCAGTAAACCAGAAAAGTCCATTTGATACTGGCAAGGAAAAAAGGGGTGTGTATGGGTTAGTAGTTGTGCAGCTCTCGTAGAATTCACTTATTTTCCTCGTGAAAATGCGTAGTATAGGACTATTAACTTTTACTGAAACATTAGTGCGGTACTGTGATTGAACCAATAAAGATGTAGTTTACTGTATTGTGAGTGCAAAAGTGAAAAAAAGAAGACTACATTGTGTTAAGTACGAGTGTTTGGATAGCAGTGAGTGGAAAAACTGTGATCGCCCATTGAGTACAGGTACGCGACAAATGTTTTTCAACATAGCTATAACTATGGGGCGGATGTTTATGACCTAAAAATCTAATTAAAATGATCATTAAAATGCCTTTAAAGTAATGGAAAAATGACATGAAATTAAAAGAAAATGATATTTAAATATTATTCAAAGTACTTGAACCACAACTTCTTAAAAACTAGTCATCTTGTTTCAATGACTGCCCTGCAAATCTCTGCGAGAGCAGGCAACTAAATGGAATTTGACTAAGATAAAGGAAAGGGGTATGCAACAAAATGAAGGTTTTAAGGAAAAACTATAGATTTTAATGAGGGTTTACAATGTGTTTCAATCAGGGGTGATCCATGTCAGTGCCTTCATTCTTCGTCTCCTCTTCATTCTGCTCTTCACTTTTGTTACCAGACCCTCCAGATAAGGGAGTGTGAATGACAAAACAAATTGTGGGCGCAGCGTGCATTCTTGCAATCTTTGTATTAAAAATAATGTCTACTACAGTACATCCCTTCTGAAACATATTGGGGACACAACGTTCTATTGTCCAGGAAATTATGAAACTCTCTCCCCTTCCAAACATAAATTCTAAAGACACCCTCGTACCGACAAAAGAACAGTGGCGGTCAAAGTCCTTATTTAAACTAAGCTGTTGTCAGGCTTTTTTATATTACTTCTGTTGTATGAGGTGAAGCCTTCAATGGAATGAGGGATAGACTTTAGAGTTTGTTCCAAACTACAGAACTTAAACTTCACTGTTATTCACTTAATCAGTAGGTAATTACTACTGATCTGTTTGCTTAGAAAAATATTTAACAGGCCTGTCTGTAAATAAAAAAAAATAAAATGCATTCGAAATGATTTAAAAGTTCTACAAAGTATTAAAAAATGCCGAAAAAAATATAAAAGTAGACTTATTAGTTCAAAAACGTAAAAA
The DNA here is from genome assembly GCF_040183065.1 of Periplaneta americana. Classification (NCBI taxonomy): domain Eukaryota; kingdom Metazoa; phylum Arthropoda; class Insecta; order Blattodea; family Blattidae; genus Periplaneta; species Periplaneta americana. Next base: position 62,143,820 of record NC_091125.1, on the reverse strand, counting down.
AATGCAATATAATAAATTAATTTTTTACGTTGATATTATCATAGAAAGGATTTCTATACTAATAGGCATCGTTCTAATGTGAAAAATAAGATGAATTTTCATCAATATCCGCCCCCTAGCTGTAACTTACGTTATAATGCATGCAGTTTTCCTCCTGCCCTACTGAATATACTGAGAAACTGACTCACTCCACATCACCCCAACTCAAATCTTCTCGCATAACACCGGCCATCCCGGTCGGGACAAGTTACCTGGTTTAGGTTTTTTCCAGGGTTCTCCCTCAACAAATATAAGCAAATGTTGGGTAACTATCGGTGCTGGACCCCGGACTCATTTCACCGGCATTAACATCTTCACTTCATTCAGACGCTAAATAACCTGAGATATTGATACAGGGTCGTAAAATAACGTACTAAAAACACCAGCCAAGTTATCTGAACACAACAATAAACTTCGTAAAAAAATATGGACCAGATGTTATTACTGTTAGCGTTCTCATTGGTTGAATAAGGCCCACCACACAACTGCCCTCTGCCTATGGTGTTTAGAAGGTGAACTCCGTTTAGTCGAACGGTAATGTGAGACGAGGGCTGTTGAGCTGTTGAGTTTTGCATTTGAAGCGGTAAGTAATGATCATTGAGTTACATTTATGCCTGTAAGTATATATAGATGAGGAGGCGAGACCTGATAGGTGAGCTATAGGGGAAAGAATGAGCAACCACAAAGAGAGTTTGTTTCATGGTGGTTAATATTATACGAATCTATCGACACGGAAGTTCGTCTCACAAGGGAACGTTCAACACTGGAAGGTTGGATAGGACCTTCAAATTTTGTACACCGAAAGGTTGCATTTATAACAAATTTTCCAAATCGATCATAGGACAGTTAAACAGTACTTAGAATATTATAGTAGTTTGGTGGTTTGGAAGAAGGCAAGGTCTATTAGTAGACTACCTGTGTCGCGAGACAATGTGTCGATACCTATAAGACGAGAAATTTCAATATGCAAATCTATATTTTGCACGATCGTATTTTTTTGCTGTATTTACAGCAATTGTGTTAGGTCTTGAAAGTTCGAATTCTCACACAGTAACTTATTCCTAGGGAAACCATTCTTCATAACATAAAACTCGTTTAGGCACAGTGAAAACGTAAGCAAAGTGCTGCTAACGTGTGGGAGGAGGACGAGCGGTACGATAAACAAGGGATTACCAAGGTTTTAGTGACGTTTGTGGCGGAGCATTAATTGAAATATTTTCCAAAAACACAAAACAGAAGATCACAAATTGCATAACGTTATCATATACACATTTTAACAAACCAGCAATTGTAACGTTGAAATAATTCAATATAACAAATCAAATTTTGCTACTTATATGATGTTGCTTTCAAGCAGCAGTTTTTACGGTCATGAATTTCATTCTCTGTATGACTAACATAATATCACCATCTTCTGTGGCCGAATTAACAAAACTACAGTTTATTGGCCTGAAGTGGTCAGGTACTGTGCCTGAATAAATTGAACTTTGAGAAGGGATAATAACGTCTAGGAAATAGTGTTGTCACTTCAGACCAATATACTGTAGTTTTCTTAATTCGGCTAGAGAAGACGGTGATATTATGTTAGTCATACAGAGAATGAAATTCATGACCGTAAAAATGCTGCTTGAAAGCAACATCATATAAGTAGCAAAATTTGATTTGTTATATTGAATTATTTTGACGTTACAATTGCTTGTTTGTTAAAATGTGTGTATGATAACGTTATGCAGTTTGTTTTCTCCTGTTTTGTGTGTTTTTGGAAAATGCAATTTCAATTAATGCTCCGCCATAAATGTTGTAACTAAAACCTTGTGCATCCCTCGTGTTTATCGTACGGCTTGTCCTCCCCCCGCACATTATCTGCACTTTGTTTACGTTTTCACTGCGCCTAAACGAGACGCTCTACTGTAATAGAAGATATCCGATGATAGAAAACATTAAGATAGGCTATATGGATCATATGCTGAGATTAAGAGGAAGGCCGAAAATAGGAAAGCTTGGAGAATGCTGGGTCTGTAGTGAAATACCTTACATTGGATAGAAAACTAAATTGAAATGAATGAATCGTATTGTAACTGACTGATATTTTATTACCAAATAGAAAACAGTCGTTAAATACAATAAAACATGCCTAAATAATTCCATTCTTATATATTATCGTGTGGATTGAATGTGCTGGCAAAACTAACTCGATGTTACCTTTGAGACCTGCAGTTATGCAGGTAGACATATCAAAATTCAATCTGAAACACAGAAAATATCCTTACTTGTATTCTTAAACTCTGAATTCATTACTGATATGATGTGGTTTTGGGTTTTTACAAAGTGGGAATCATGTTCATGGAAAGGTGATTTTATTGTTTTGGAAATTCATATCACAAGAAGGATAATAATAATAATAATAATAATAATAATAATAATATTATTATTATTATAATTATAATTGAGTATTATACCCCGACAAGGCGAAATTCTGACAGCTTTGTAGTTCGACGAGGTGACTGTTAATTTTACGAAAAGATATGATGACGTCACAGCGTGTTGCACATATTTTCCGCGCCAGAAGTTCGCTTTGCTGGGTAGTACAACTGATATGATGTAATTTCTGAGTAAATATCATCTTCGAATAAGCATATTATTGTTCATAAAAAAGTTATTAGTAAAAATCGTTTAATCGTGACCTACTTCTACAAATGTTGCCTTAGCAACGAATCACCTATTTATCTGTATATTGACAATGCGGGGTATCAGTTATCATTAAGATATAACGTTTCAAAATTTTCAAGAAATGTAGGTGTAAACTTACTTGTTCACGAGCACGATGACAATGTCATGTTGTGGGGTTATAAATGAAGAACTTAGAAGTCCTTTGGAGTTGGCGCTTATTAACTGGATGCGTTGAGATTCCGGAGGCACAAACTTAGAAAAATGAGCCAAGGCGTAAAAAGTAGGCTGCTTGTAGAACTCATCTGCTGTGGCGTTCACTATGATTGGAGCGTTTACATTGTTATATGCCCAGTTTGGTCCTCCGTCCAGATTTAGAGCCATATTCCAGTCGACCCATCCGATTGACCAGTTGTTAATATTCTGAATCATAACACGCACAGAACATAATATGCATTAGTATTTTGAGGTTCTGGTTGCTGGTTGATATGTACAGTAGTGGAAAAAATAACCGGACCGACGTTTGTAGCTGATTTCAGAGCCATGTTCACTCCAGAGCACGATAGACTGGTAACTAAGACTTTCGTGGTTCGAATCCTGCCTGGGAAGGAAACTTTTTTGTTCCTGGTTCAAATTTATTCCCAATAATTTTCGATTGCTGGTAAAATTCATGTTCTGGGAATAATAAGTTAATTAAATAGTAAAATATTGCTGCAATAGTGCTTCATTTATGATCTTTTGTTATATCTCTGCCGGTGAGTGACCGTTAAATTTCAAGTGACTTCGTTTTGTCATAGGCATCAGATAAACCTTCTGCTTTTTCTTTTTCCTCCTCACAGCAAACTATGACGTTGCACAGACGCAGAGATATAATAAAAGATATGCTAATTTATCATTATAGTCTGTCCACATTTTGTCATGCCAGTTCGTGAAGTCATACTTTCTAGAATAAATGTAAATAATATCTACCTCTATAATTGATTCGGCGTAAATTTCAGCGTGATCCCAAAGACCGAGCGATACGGCAACTCCACCGCTTAAAGGAACTGCAATATTGAGAAATATCCACAAATTAAGAAAAAGCTCGAATAATCAACAATCAAAACATTATTCATAAAACTAATACAGACTTATTGAAGAGAGTAAGCTCAGTCAGTAAAGTTACTGGACATCAGTGACTACTTCATGGTCAGTTACGTGGATATCGCGTTCTCAATGTAAAGAGGCCAAACCTGATGTCTGTTACTCTTTCTAGTACCCCTATAAGACTTCACTGCAATTATTCGGAGAAGTTTATGATGGGGAAGATGAAGTGTGTTGATGGAATGGTAGAGATAAACGGGAGTTCCCCGATAAAAACCTTCTGTAGTATCTGCTTTATTCACCACAAATTCCATTACGACCTAACAAGGAGTCGAACCCGGGCCACATAAATGGAAGGCCAGCGCTTCTAACGCTTGAGCCACAGGATCGGGATGTATTATACCTGCGTCTTCAGGTAAACAAACGGGTGAGAAAACGATCTGCTCTGAGGTCGTTACACTGACTGAAATAAGTCCAAGCTACATCGTTTTTTAAACAACCACCATTGATTTCTCTCTGATTTAGCCTAAGTATACAGGATGGAAATGAAATAACCTTGTAGATTGAAAGGGACGATAGGGTACACGTAAATGAATAGAAAAACCTATAATACGTTTTGTGATTAAATGAACGATTAATTAGAAAATTTAGTTTGAAGTTTCAGCAGTCCGGTAACATCACCGCTAATACACTGTACTCGTGATACAGAAGTAAGAGTTCGACGAACTCGGTGTGTCTCGGTAGGTGAGTTGCTCTCTGCCAAGATGTTGCCACTTGGATCGTCCAATGGTTTGAAATTGGAGGTTTTTAAAATTAAATTTACACCAAAACCGTCCACACTCTTTAAATACGACAGAAGAATAAATGATCATTTATTATATTTCCTATCGATATGGACAAAAATCAAGATTCTACTCGTAATAGTTACCAAATAAGGGATTGTTAAACATTTGAAAAAGAAAACTTTTCTTTCTAAAAAAACTATGAACTTTCCACCAATATGATATTATAGTTTTTTGTTACATACAACATGAGCTATTCGCTTTGGAAATCTGCAAGACTATTTAACTTTCATTCTGTATAATAGTCTGGCAAATGATCAAAATTGTGATGCGGACTTCGATATTAATGTGTCGTCTGGGTAGAGATTGTAGAAGACTATGACGGAACGTCGTTGAAATGAACGGGATGAACTGTAGGCTGTACACGACTTGAGACCGAAACTAGTGTTTTTTTTTCGGTGTTATAAGTTGTCTTTTTTCGGTGTTTTAAGTTGTCTTTTTTTGGTGTTATAAGGTGTCTTTTTTCGGTGTTATAAGTTGTCTTTTTTCGATGTTATAAGTTGTATTTTTTCGGTGTTACAAGTTGTCTTTGATATAGGAGTTCATTCCGGCTCCCAACCGGGGACACGCATATCATACATATTTGCATTGCCGGCGTAAACTGCGTCAGTATCGTTCCGTAACCTTCCGCGTAGTTTTACTCACACAACTTTACTCTGATTAATGGTAATTGCATGCGCACAGTCGTATTTTTACTTCATAATGAGTACTAACCTGTGTTATAGGAGTTGTTAAAAGTGGTGTCTGTCTGCATTAATACATTCCGGACATCTTGTGGTGAAATTTCTATTCTCACGCAAAATTTCTACTCCTGTAATTTTTGCAATTTTTCTTCTTATATTTTCTTTAAATTCATACATAAAAATATATGTTATAATGTGAAATTATGGAGTGGCTTATCATTGAACTACAGTAAAATTTATTGTTTACACACTTCCACTTGCACCTTCAAAGAGAATTGTCAAAATATCAGATTTCAAGCTGGTACTCAATTGATCTCCCTATAAGTTAACTAAATACGGTCAGCTCTGGCCTTGATCGTAATATGAAGCGACATATATTTGGATCATCTATTCATGAGAGCAAGCATATATGATGCGCGCGATCCTGACCGGGAGCCAACCTTAACGCTATGTATAATATTTCAACAAAAGTTTTAGAAAATATAGGTCACTTATTGAGCAGAAGGATACTATGATACGACAAGAAAATAGGTTAAATAAAAAGAACCTGTTATTACCAAATTTAACAATTTAAAGTATTTACAATAAGACATATGTTTTCATAAGTTATATTTTAGGTAAGTTTAATAAAAAATGATCAGACTTAAGCTTCTACACTTCATTTCAGAGGTTTCTGAAGCTACTGAATTTAGGACTTCCTTAACTTTTGTACATTACGAGAAGTTTCAGCGATTATGGCGAAAGTTTTTCTAAGTACTTTTTCCGCCTCTATGCTGGTTTATAAATTTTCCTTAATTTTATTGGAATATCAACTCACCGTCTCTGAACGGCGCTTTACCTTACCAATCGCTACGATCTTATTTTAAAATGTCTTACATATGCAGGCTTCAGTGTTGAGGATGAACAAATCTGGGAACTTATCGTGTGTGTCTGAAAGTAGTGATGCTTGTGAAATTGGAAATATATCGGTGTAGAAGTGTACAGCAATCCCAGAAACGAATTTTTTAGCCTCTTCATTCATCATCTGAAGAGAAAATACGAAAACAATAATATTAATTTCAAGACAAGATAAATTAACTGGTAAATGTAATCTTAAAGATTTAACTTGAGTTTTCAACACCTAAGAATTTCTGAACAGTTTTATTATGAGGGGTGGAGGGGGACCGATGCACCAACATTTAAGAGGTGATTCTGCATGTTAAATGTAACAAAACTTTTATTACACTTTTCCTTCGATGAAGCACCGTTAAGCTGGAAAAAAAAAAAAAGTCTTTGCCCAATGTTTGCAGCGCTCTATTGCGGTAATGGTCCGAGATAAATGACTGATTGCTGTACAAGTAGATAGGTAAAAATAATCTGTGCAGTTAATGCCTTGAATCCTTTTTGCATGTCAAACCGTTCAGCCATGAATTTAAATTTAATAATTGCGAAAATCGTTAAAATAAATCTTGCGACGCAGTACACTGTCGCGCGTCACCATTTGAGTACAACAGAGGGGGAGGGGAAGGTAAGAAGTGAAAGCCGTGCTTGGTAGAGTTATTGCAGTAGCCGTGATGTTGCCAAATGCTTCATAGAAACATAACAGTTTTCTCTAAGACGGTGAATGTTAGGGAAAAAGCTTACTTAGATTTTTCAAATCTCTTCTCATGATATATTACCACCAACTTCATTTGAGTGCAGAGGTTACCATCCACTCTGTATATTCAGAATGACATTTGCGATACTTTGGTACATTACAATCGAAAACAAAGTTTTATATACAGAATTTGTGTATGCTTATTTCAAGATTTGTTGTGCATACCTTTCCGGGTTTTTATACCAATTAAAACGCTTCCTGTCAGGAAAAATTGTTTTACGAAAACAGTGAAAACCCCGAATAAATGTGCTGCAATGTGGTATCAAATCTGAGCGTTATAGTTCGTGTAAGCCATGCGTCATTTGAAACAGAGCGTATTGAGTGCGCAGTAGCAGAATCTGCTGAAAGAATGATTGCTGGCGTTCAGTGTCTGTACTTATTCCAGAAAAAGCCTTAATATTTATGCTCGACATTCTGCAGCATTAATAATGCCTTCATAAAGAATAAGGCCCTATTATTCTATGTGAATGCAAACCACACGACACATCAATCTTTTCATCATGTAGTGGAACTTCATGCACAAGTCGGGTATTTTCTGGACTCCAGTACCGGTTGTTTTTGAAATGACGGTGTCAGCTTCGTCTGATATGACTAATTCAGGATCCACCCTTCTATCAGCAACACCTTCTTTCCAGTATCCAGTTACAAAATCGGACTCTACTTCATTCAAAAGTGATTTTTATAATTGAATATTTTTTCCTTCAACGACTCAATTACTGAACTGTCGTTCAAAATTGACTTTTATCATTGAATATTTTCCCCTTCAACGATTTAGTTACTGAACTGTCATTCAAAAGTGACTTTTATCATTGAATATTTTCCCCTTCAATGATTAAATTACTGAACTATCATTCAAAAGTGACTTTTATCATTGAATATTTTCCCCTTCATCGATTCAATTACTGAACTGTCATTGAAAAGTGACTTTTGTCATTGAATATTTTCCCCTTCATCGATTCAATTACTGAACTGTCATTGAAAAGTGACTTTTGTCATTAAATAGTTTTACCTTCAATAACTGAATTACTGAACTGTCGTTCAAAAGTGACTTCTGTCATTGACATTCACAGGTCATATAGCTTCCTCGAAGTCAGGTGTAGCAATGATGCCAGTAAATTTATTCTTTGGTACTGGTATTAATGTGTATTCGAGTGACAAACAACAAATTAAACATATCTCTCTAATCAATAATCTACTGCAGTTCATACGTTACTTACGATTGTTGGCCATAGAGGCAGAAAAACCCTTTGGTCATCCAAAATCATTAATTTAAGATTCCCGTATCCGCTCTTATGAAGTGTTGGCCCGAAGTAGTTAGTCACCCAATCTCTCTGCTCCTCAGGTGTCCAACCCATGTTGTTAAAAGCGACGTAGTACAAGAAACCACTAACTGGTTCATTATGTGCCGTAATACCCCAGAAATTCAAACTGTGCATTTTGTAAGCATCAAGAAATCTGAAATTATTACAAACAGATTGTCACAAAATTACAACGATAAGACATACTTCTAGGACATGTTGCACTGGAAATTAATCGAGAAAGCAATGTTCTTGTTGTTCAACCAACTGTCTGAAGCTCGTAAGTGACATGAGATAAAAAAATGAACAATTCCATATTAGAACATAGAAAAACATTTTTATTTTGTAGGAATTACTAAAATTTTCTAAATTTGATTTACAGATCTGCTTTTTTTAAACCAAATTTCTGCATTTTTAAATTTATAAATTGACAATTTAAATTTTAAAGGAACGCAATTGGTAGCAAAAACAAGCAAAATATAAATAAATTAATTTTTGCTCCTCAGGCTCCATTATTCTGAAATGGCTGTTAATGTACAAATCTAAAGTATTTATGTTGGTATTCTCCTATCTGTTTCCCTTTAATGCAGCCGTCCTTGAAGATTTGTTGCTACTATACCATGCAGAGTGAAAGAGTTATAGCTGCTTTAATTTTAAGAGCAGAATCCTTAGGTTGTAATTAGCCGAAAAATGAAACGTTATTTAGGTATCTGAATAACTGTTTAGTCGAAAAAAATAATTTGTGTCTGAAGTTTGAATACCATTTATGGTAAAAGTATTGGGTATTGAGACGTGTGAATGGTTAGATATCAACGCGAAGAAGAAGGCGAAAAAAATATTCCTTTGTCATTTCTTCGAAAAACGCTTCATTTGTGTAATAACCAGGCATTTTTGTTCCCAAACGTACAGCGGATCGAGTAGTTTCTTCTGGTACCCGTATTACATCACGTCTATGCATAACGTGGCTCGTTAGCCATGGATGCATAAGCAGGATAGTATTATTAGCAGGTACGCATAGACTATGAATCATAGTACAATACAGGCGCTCCATCGTCAATGTTGTACTGTATATGTAAAACACCAAGTTACGACTACATTGTGATCTGATTCTAATACTGAGTAAGTTGCATTTTCATTCAGACTTTTGTGTTAATATTATTTTAATTTATGAACTATGTTATATTGTATTTAATTTTATCTGTATTTTGTATATATTGTGTAAAATGTAAATATTGTTAATTTGTATATTGTTTTTTGTTATTATATTTGTGTCACTATAACACCTTGCGATGTAGGAAGAACATTAACTTAAACAGATTTTTACTGACAACTATGGTAAAATATATGAATTTCATAATGTCAGAATATATGTTTTTATATACCGTAACGGAGCTGATTTTGTTATATGAATTAATTGTATATATTGTATTTATAGAGTATATACATTAATGTGTATCATGTTTACTATTATGTTCTATAATACATATTATATATACTAGTTCAATATTATTATTATATTTCCTGTCATATGTAGTTTCCAGAGCGCTAATTTCGAAATGTTGGTGCGTTTATGTGATTGAAAAGTAGCTGGACAGACCATTTAAATTTAGTAGCAATCCCACTTACAGTTGTCATGCTCCATTATTATTATTATTATTATTATTATTATTATTATTATTATTATTATTATTATTATTATTATTTGCCGAACTAGGTTTTACTTTTCGTAGCGTCCTGACATAAGCGGTATAATCTTATTTATTATTTCAGAAGTATTCTTCTTTATTTAATTTTTTTGGACATTCTTCCATAGAAGTTCATATCCTACTATTGATATTGGATCTTTAAGATTAGAGTTTGAACCCTGAAACTCCAGGATGTACTAACCGATAACTTTCCTAACATGTTTGGGATCGAAAATGCGCTGCCTGGTAATAACGTACAAAATTAACCGATTAAAAGCGCATTTAAATTGTGACGGAAACTTCAGGGAAATCTGGCATCGCTGCACTTTAAGGTTGCTCGGCCGGCAAGTGTACGCTGAAAGTATGGATATGTTAATACATTTATTGTTTTTTTTATTCATAAAATATTAATAAAATAGGCCTACTGATGTTGAGAATTAGCCTAATTATGTTTGTTCATTATGAATTGCAAGGTTATCTTTAAGTATTCCGTTGTGTTTACTTTATTCGTAAAAATAACAGTGCATGTATGAATTTTAGTCTTTAGAAAGCACACTGACCTAAAAATCAGCCGTTATCGATCGCCTCTTCATTGAAAGGCCTCTAAGAGCTTTCAATGCAAAAGGAAGCGAATTCTTTGCTTTTTACTGCTGGTTTACGCTTCGACCTTACGCAGCTGTAAACAAAGCATTGCACTGTTGCAACGTAGAAACTAGATTTTTTCCATAATCATTATATGTAGATGGAGAAACTGTTATTCGAACTTACCTGGTAGTTTTATTGATATCTATTACTAGTTCAAATTAATGGTTATACCCCTTTCACTCTATACAGGGTGTAAGGGGTATAAGTGCCATTATTTTAACTGAGGATTATTCATGCCAGAAGGAAGAAAAAATGTCCTTACAATTTTTTTCTAATTGCAATATTTAACGAATTATTAAAGTTTACAATATTAGACGTTTGACAACGTTGCTAGATGGGGAGGAGGGGCTTAGTTAGAAGTATACAGTACAGTTTAAGGGGGAGGGGTTTTAGAAGTACACAGTACAAGCGGGTACAGGCATACTGGTACTAAACAGATGCTCTGTTCTAATGCAGGAGCGGACCATGACAATACTGTTGTTTACATAAAACGAGCAGCAAATACAAACCTCCATCTCATTAATAGAACACTATGGTAAATTTACATTTTATGTAACAATATTGCTCTATTTTTTAATTGTACGTCCAAAAAGTAAACAGTAATGGTTTTCTGCAAAAAATCACACGAATCTTTTTTTTAATGCAAAATTTTAATCTCTCTCGCTTCCGTAAATCAGTATCATTTTTAAACAAATTTCTGGTTGTGTGATTTTCGAAACGGGGTAAGAGACTTCTAGTTTCTAATAATCGTTGAGAAACTGCTATAAAAGCTCACCGATTAGGTAACCTTCTTTGAGGATACGTTGACGGTACATACACAGTCTAGTATATACAGTCACGAAGCTCAATACGTAGTAAATATGCAAACATTAGATAGTTGCTCACCACTAGGATCGCTAATATCGCCTCATTACAGACAATGCGAAATAGTACCGGCATAGTCTATTGTTTCTAGCATCCTCAAAACTCTAGCTTCGTGACTGTATATAGTAGACTGAGGTACATCCTTCTTGTCTCACTTGAATTACAATTACTTTCTCCTTTAATTAATAACATGATATTCCTAAACTCTCAGTGACATTGTCGAATACTCTGTACTGTACTTCCATCCGCTCGGCAGTAGACCTATGGACAGGGAGCTTGAACTCAGCTGACTCGTACTTACGTCTGTGCAGAGTACTGCCTGCTGAACACGTTGCCACGTCTCTCACGCCAAATTTAAGCATGTAGTCTACTTTTATTTAATTTCACGAAAACGTAATAGAACACACAAATATTTATTTAAACTAATATTAACTCTTTGATAGATGTATCTACTGATGTAATTGTTTTCGTAATTTTAGTAACGGTATAAGCAGTATAACGCAAATAAAATAAGGAAAGAAATATTTTTTTTCTGGGAAAACTATCGAGTTTTGACCATATATTGGATGGACATTTTTTGATCCTATAGACCGTCCCTGACGACTTTTAAACTGTTAAAAGGACTGCATTTATACCCCTTACACTATGTATAGGCCTATTTAATTAATTAATATTCTATGCCAGTTAATTCTCTTGCGATAAATACGATTCTTAGCTCTGCTTTGGAAAATACCAAATGCAATGATACGTATTTTGATGAGTTGAGCCTCCAGCGTTGGTCATGTTTTTTTTTCGGTGTACGTTCTGATATATTGGAGTAGGTCTTGAGGGAACATAATAAGAGTTTCTTCCATCACGATACATGTAGTTTATGCGGATACATCCATATAATAACATGGATTACTTACTTAATGTGATAATCTGCGTGCAATTGTCGATACTGCTCCTGTAGCTTGGTGAAGCTTGGTTTTGAAAATCGAGGCCTCGTCATCCATAGCGGAGCAGACCAGGTAGAAGCAAATAACTTAATCTCATGCTTCGAAATGGCCATCGCTTGTTTAGTGTAAGGAATCTACAGAGAAATGTGTAATATGTTACAGTATTAAACACAAATTACGCTCAGTTTTGAAAATGTAGTGCCATTTTTCATTGTTGTAAGTGAAAATTGTTTCATAAGAGTCAATTCATGCGAGTAGATTCCAGTGCATCCTCGAATCTCGACTCATGTCGTGGATGTGGAAGCAAAATTAAAGTACGGGCATGAAAATAAAGGAAAACTACAGGTAAGAAAATTTGCTTGAATACGACACCTATATCTCATTAGCCTACGTTTCACAACATTTCAGTTCATTTAATAATATGTTATACTGATTTTGTTACTGTGTATAGTCCATATTTTGAGCTCTTATTCAGGAAAGTAAAATGATACGCCTATCATTTACCTTGCACTTGGTTAAAAGTGTAGTTTCTTTTCCTACATTGCACGCAGAAATCATTTTCTATGATACCGAAAATGTGTGTTATATTAATTTCCTTTAATTTCACGGTTTAAGTAGCTGTATGTAATAATATTTTTCAGAACTCATATCAAACAGGTATTCCTACTCGTCTACTTAATTACACGCACACACACACACACACACACAATGTAACAAAAATACTGGAGTTCTCCACACACAAAAAAATCACATAAACGTTTGTCCGGAAATGCCTGGTTTATGAGTTATTATTAAAAGATGATATTCAGTGCATTTCGAGATACACTCTAACAACTTAGGTTTGTTACAAATAATAATTAACTTTCACGCCTCCGACGTAGCTCAGGCGGTAGCTCGTTTGCCTGCTGATCTCGAGTTGCGCTCGGGCGTGGGTTTGATTCCCGTTTGGGTTGATTACCTGGTTGGAATTTTTTCCGACGTTTCCCTCAATCGTAAGGCGAATGTCAGGTAATATATGGCAGATCCTCGGCCTCGTTTCGCCAAGAGCCATCTATATCACCAGTTCCATCGACTCTAAATAGCCGAGTAATTAATATAGAGCCGTTAATTAATCAACTTAAAAATAATAACTTTCGCAGACAATCGATTGATGTTATCGATACATGTATACCTATCGATATACGTATATTGCACCCTAAATGGCCATACATTGTCAAGGAGCAACTCCTGTATCCCTATCATCTTCAACGGTGCAGAGTCTTCTGGCTTCTGATTACCCACCACTTTTGCGAATGGTTCATTGCGTAAACTGCCAATCCTTTGTTTAAATCTTTAGTCTCGTTTACAGATGAAGCACCATTTCGTACAGACGGTATAACAAACATTTCACAGAAAACATTTGTGGGTTCATGGTATTATTCAGGCTAGACACCAGCAGTAGTTCAAGATCAATGTGTGGTGGGCTGTATTGTAGGTGATTGTCTGGTAGGTAAATATGTTTTACTACCACAGTCTTCATGATGTGCCCCTGATAATAAGAGCAACTACGTGGTTTATGTATCATGGGGCTCCACACATTTCAACCATATTGTTCTTGATGCACTCGGTAATATCTGCCATGACAATGGATTGATAGGAGAGAACCAGTTCCATGACCTGCACGTTCGCCCAATCTCATTCTTTTAAATTTTTATCTGTGGGTACGCCTAAAGGTCCTCGTTTATGTATCAAACATTCTAAATGAAGAGGAACTTCATCTATATATTATACAAGCTTGTGAAAATCATTCGATACCATCTTGGGATCTTCGAAAGGGTGCGACAGTTCATGATCAGATGTGTCTATACGTGCGTTGAAGCAGACGGAGGTATTTTGAGAATTTACTGTGAATTGAGAGTTTAAAACATTGTTAATGTGTCATTGTAAATGTGTTCTATCAGTTCGAATTAAAATATCAGTATATATAACTCATAAACGAAACATTTCCGCACATAAATATTTATATATTGTTTTTGTATGGAGAACTCGCTCCCAAAATCTATCCCAGCGTTTTTGCTACACCCTATATGTATGTATGTATGTATGTATGTATGTATGTATGTATGTATGTATGTATGTATGTATGTGTATGTATATATATATATATATATATATATATATATATATATATATATCTGTGTGTGTGTGTTAACTTAGGTATACATATAATGCTCATGTCAAATAAACTCTAGTATTACAAATATTTATGAAGATAGTATATGTATCAGTAAATATGTAATTTTCTTTTATTTTCGAATTCCATCAAAGCACTTTCAATTTACTATTGTTTGATAGTTTTTATTCAATTTCACAGGCTATTCAGCGTCGAAATTCAACATGGGCGAGAAATAGCCGAAAAATTGAAGTGCCTTCAATATGGGTCAGTCAGACAAGGAGATCCTATCTCCTCTCTATTCACATGCATCCTCGAGATAGTATTCAGAAAGCTGAATTGGAGTAAGAAAAGAAGGATGATCAATATAAACGGAAGATTATCCGATATCAGATTCGCGAACGACATCGTGATATTTGCAAATCTTCGACAGAACTTCAAGAAATGTTACTGGAGTTAAATGCAAGGAGTAAAGAAGTTGGTTTACAAAAATAAATCCCTTAAAGACCAAAATCATGACTAACTCCTCAGAGACACCAGTTATATTAGATGGCACACCGATACAATATTGGAGTTATTATGTTAAACAGTTAGTCTGACAGAAAAAGGGACAAAGAGCTTCGGAGAAGAATAACGTTTACCGGGGATAAATTTTGAAGCTTAAAATTCATAATCCTGTACAAATACATCAGCCTGAACATAAAATTTGAGATTGTGTAAACCTGCGTCATCCCAGACCTCCAGACTTGGACGTTCACAGAAGAATAGATTCAGACCATCAGAGTTTGCTAACATAAATTGGAGAGAAGAATATTGGGTATCCATTTCCTGAACAGTTATCTTGATCATTTCCCCGAGAACCATGGGGCTGTTAGTGGTGAACAGGGACAGCGTTTCCATCAAGACCTGAAGACGATGGAAGAGCGTTTCAAGGGCGATAGAACAAGAATATGATGGCAGGCTACTGATGGAACATCAAACGAGATTGCTCTGAGCAAGTTCACAAACGCAAAAGCTACAAGTACAGATTATTGCCTAATTAAAACCTTCTTTGAACTTCTCATGCCATCCATATAAATTTCTTGCAATACCTGCCGTCTATATGTAAACATACATACATGCTATTTACTAGGAAAAATCTTGAAATTTATACTTATATTTTACTGTATTAAACATATGTTACTTTATTTTGAAATATTAAAAAATTGCAATGCATATTGTGACATATATATGCCTATATACGTTTTTGTGAATATATGAATATCTTCGCCAAGATGGTAACCAAGTTTGCGTCCGACTTTAAATTATGAATAGCATTTTGAAGAACTAACATTAGGGTCAAAATTTAAAATATTGAATTGCAAAAAAGAAACTATAGCTTACAGAGAGAAACTAACTACAGATTTGAAATCAGCACACTCAAATTATGTTCGAACAAGTGTCGGTACCAGTGCAGCAAAAATTTTATTCCTCAGTGTTATTTATTGTCTAATAACATTACTTACTTCCCTGAGGAGGTAATACTAAGGTTTTATCGCTGATTAAAATTCATCGCCCTCGGACGTTTTAGAAACCCACAAATCTCTGATCTCTGTAATCAAAGCTTGGTATTGTTTTGTGAAATTCATAACACGATAAGATGTTACTCATATTAATTGTGAGAGACGTTACGATCGTTACTTGAATGACAACTTTAAATAAATTATGAAGAGAAAGAGCTTTACCTTGTAAATTAAGTCTTCTTCTGTGAGATTGAAATGTTCTAAACTGGTGTCGTTTACTACGTCATCCAGAGAGTAGTAACGAGTAGAAAAGTCTGTTCCTCCGATTGGAAGTCTAATGAATGAATAATTTATACTTCCATCTCCAAAATACTGCCTGCAAATGATAAGAATTATAGTTTGCTCGGCTATCTTCTTCATATTTTCATATCTAATGACGATTGTAACTAAGGTAAATTATTTTGATATATGAAACACAATCTCGAAGTGATTTCGAAAATTGATAATGCTTCGACAATTCGAAATATAGAAAATATGAAACAATTGCAATACCATAAATTACTCGTATTATTGATGACGACAAGTATTACACTTAACTTTCAACATAGAGTAGTAGAAGTTGTCCACAAACTTTTTTTTTTTCAGGACGACGATTTTAGCAATTCATAACAAAGTTTGAGGAGAATAATATTAAAGACATGAAATTTATGTCCTCGCAGTGGTGCTCATTGTGCTAAACCGATACGGTAGGCCTTCAGATGTAGGTCTTGCAAGCAGGGATTACCGACGAGAGCAATGCAGACGAAACAATTCGATAAGGAAGAACGGGCGACAGGAAAGTTCACGACATAACTTGAATGTTATTCAAGAGTACATTCGAAGAGAAACGACATCGATAGAATGAGTCTTGCGTTGTGATAGTTACACTACTACGGTTTTAGTTTCAGTTCCACTGCATGTGAATACGTGTCTTGTTCCGAGTGCGTTTATTTTATTATGTAGTGATGAGCATTCCCCTCGCAGAGTATCATTATTTTATTCGCAAACATAATGTCGCGCGTTTAATTCGTTTCGAATTTTTCTCTTGCTACGCTCTTCATTTCCACAGGCGATGTCCCCATCTGCCATTTTCTTGGAAGAGGCAGTACTTCCGTCGGCCCGCATCCCTCGCTCCCTCGGCGTGCCTACATACACGCGACAAAACAGACAGCAACGCCACCACTGTTTTTCGGTAATCGTTCCTTGCGCGAGCTATACCTACCTGCAGCGATGCAGGAGTAGGATTAGTACTAATGGGTTGATTCCTGAAGAAGGACACCTTCAAAGGAAGTAAAATACTAACGTAGTCTACGGTGCTTGTTACAAAAGTGGTATTTCATCGCATTAATTCAATTTTAATAAATAATAATAATAATAATAATAATAATAATAATAATGGTTTATTTTAACTGGCAGAGTTAAGGCCATTCGGCCTTCTCTTCCACTCAACCAGTATGATAAAAAATTACTACAGTGCTATGAATATAACATAATTAATACAATACAATACAATTCAAAGCAATACAATACTACAAATAGGCCTACAAGACAATATAATACATAATTAATATAATACAATGACAATTCTTTTCGTCTTCACAACACCAAAAAATAATTATGTAATAATAATAATAATAATAATAATAATAATAGTCATATCTAAATTAAATTAAATTATTAAGCTCGATCACAAGTATAATTTCAATTTGACTGCGCCCGTAAGAAATCGTTTAGCCTTTTCTTGAAAGTGGTTATTGTCTGGCAGCACATGTGCACATAACTTTCATTTTCACCTTAAAATCGAGTTTAATATATAGTTTCTTCTGGGAAGAGAAATATTTATTGGGATATCGAAAAAGTCGAGTAATACAACTCAGTACATATTAATTATATATGATTCTGCCGGGAAATTAAAATTACTTCGAGGTATCAAAAGAACGAGTTATAGAAGTTCGACTACATATTTTGTATTAAATTTAACGTGCCGAAGAGCTTGAATAAGAGTAATTGAAATAGGTATTCATGAAGATAATTATTTATATAAAAGGATATGGTGTAGGAAGAAAGAAGTATAATTTCTGAAAGTATTACCTGAGAAGTTTCTGTTGTGTTGGAACAGAAAGGGTAGCAATGTTCATAGCTGTAGCATCTGTCATGGCTCCACCGAAGCCTTGTATTGTTTGATAGCGTTTTAAGGAATTCACGTGGTATAACACATACCGCGGATCAAATACTGAAAAAGACAATAGAGTCAGTAGTAGGCTGGGGTTTTCCTAAGTTTTACCCAACTATAAAACCAAAGTCAGATATAAATATGATAAATTAGTGAGGTTCTGGAACTAGATCCAGATAGTAATGTTATACGTTACACACTAAAATACGTATGTAGTTGTTCACTGTTGTATTAAGTTTGAACATACGTTGGGAAGTGCGAAGACCAGTCAGGCTGAACTTCTTTACAGAAGAATTCATTCTATCACCGTCAAGGGATGAAACGTAGTGCAGATATTCATCTCTGCGTTGTTTAATGTCTTCGATGCTATCACAGTAAGTGGAATTGCAGACACATACGACAGTGTCGTAATTGTATCGTCGAGACACGCATGGATATGTGTTATGTTGTCTGTTCTCCACCCTTATCTTCCTTTGTGGATTCAAATTATCTGTCCAGAAGAGGATACGTTCATGATAAGAGCATTAGTTTCCGTTTTAACCCTAATAATTTATTTACTTATTACTAATATTAATGCGATATCCAACAGCGATTACCCTACAACAGGATAGCACAAGGGTTACTATAATAACTAGAGACGAGAATTCCATGCAAATGCATAGAACATAGCTCAAACTTAGTACTTATCCATTTCATTACTTTCCGGTTCCAAATATGTGTACTTTTTCCGTGCATATTTGCATGTTTTGGCCTTTTTGGAGATAAAAACATGCATAATGCATATTTAAGCAATTTTTAGCTTAATCATGCATAGGCCTATAATATATTATATTAAGTTTAAATGCACGTTTTAATGGTTTTGAGTGCAGCGATATTGTACTACTTACTTAACTTATTATTCCCAGAACATGAATTTTACCAGCAATCGAAAAGTTTTGGGAATAAATTTGAATAAGGAACAAAAAAAATGTTTCCTTCCCAGCAGGATTCGAACCACGAAAGTCTTAGTTACCAGTCTATCGTGCTCAGGAGTGAACAAGGCTCTGAAATCAGCTACAAGGGTCGGTCCGGTTTTTTTGCCACTACTGTACATCAAACAAGAATGAACATGTCAAATATTTAAACAAAAACGGAAATATAAATTAAAGAATTTACCCCCGTATGAACAAAGATTCATCATTGTGAAGTCTAATTATTTTATCTGTTTTATGTTGCTTTAATATTAAAACAATTTTTCTCGAAATTATAAACATTTAAATATACTTACCAAATATCAAATATCCCAGAAGCAATAGGAGGTACCTCGACATTTTACAAATACTTTGGTGTTGTATTGTACTGAAATCTGTAAAGAACATAACCGGCAAACTTGTACAGTATGCCTCATCTACGGTAATTTGTCAAAGAGCGTCTAGTGATTATCATAATAATTTTTCCTACTAAATTATATTAAATTTATTTATTAAACGTTACTTAAGTATTTCTTAATAACAATTCTGTATAGCTGGACGTTTTAAGGTTAAATTATAGTAAATAATAAGCTTATAATGTGATATAAAATTTAATGTGGTGTTAATTATTTGCAAGCGTTAAATGAAAGAAAGAATTAAATATGCTCTATGTGTAACTGTAATACACGGAGGTAGGAATAAATAAATAATTGAGGCGGTAGCCGGAAAAAGGGGCCCATGGGTCTATAGGCCCTTTTTTGGGAGAATGTTTAATTCGATTCTCCGTATTAAAATCTACTTGCTTACATAGTTTCGTTTCAATATCTTGCAAACAGAGGGCACGGTAGCTAATTGAATGTATCCCTGCACTCTTGCGTAGTTGTGGAATGCAGTAAACATCAACACAGTCAGGTTGAGGCAGGCACTGCAAGTAGTATAATTGTGTTGTGTGTAGCAGTTGTGATCTGTGTGCGATCTGAATTGTTTCAAAATGGAAAGAAATGGACATAAACGAAACAAGAGGAGATAGGACATGAAAATGAACTTGAAACGAGAAGACAGAAAAATGAATAAACAACATGATATTACGTATGTAACTTCTAAAGGTGCTATTGTTGAAGGTAAGTTTTTGCACCCGTTACCTCTGCTGCCAGAAGGAATGTTTCTCCAAGTTCACTCCTGATGAACAAGAAGATCTCTTCGAAATATTTTACAATGGGCAAGCAAAGTTACTGTAGGATGCTACAGTGGCAGGCTTGCTATAAAAATCTACTGGTCGTAAACGTAACTTAAAATCCAAAAGTAAGTCGTGAAAATACATGGAGATATTCTCTGCGTCGAAGTGGGTTCAGCAAGAGGTGTGTCGTCAAATGATTTTGGGTATCTAGGAAATTTCTGTCAAAAGACTGAGAATAATACAAGGGAAAATATTAAAATGTGAAACATTTGAGGAAAAAAGGGATTCTCATAAAAAGGAACAACAATATAATCAGATTTACTGCAGTCACATCTACAATCGATTCCACATAGGTAGCAAGATCCACTATTGTCCACACCAAAAGCTAAATGTCAAGATTCTCTTTGGGTTATTCTGTGATTATTACAAAGTAAGACTGGTGAATAACTGAATGTGAAGTACAAATATTTCAAATAGCTGACTTGACAACATTATTGAAGAGAGCAAAGTTGGATTGGAAGAAAATATCAATAAAGATGATTCTCAAATGAGTGAGTCCATCCAGGATGTGCACTAAAGTGTAAACTGCACTGAGTATGAATCCATTCTAGATTTAATATTAGATAACCTGTAATATGTATTCTGTATCCAATAGATATTCTTGATTCTTACGTATTTGGTACAATTTATGACCTAACCACGAGATATATGTAAGAAATATAATTTTACTAAAATGATTATGAAATTGTAAACCTCTGTAATGTGCGCCGTTCAATGCTGATATTTATTTATTTATTTATTTATTTAACCTGGTAGAGATAAGGCCATCAGGCCTTCTCTTCCCCTCTACCAGGGGATTACAACTGCAATATAAAGAATACAATTATAATTATAATTATATAATATAATTATATTAAATTTCTGCTAGAATATAATCATATTGAAAGTATTTTGATAAAATAAACTTGTCTCTGGAAAAAGGGCCTATAAAATGCTTCAATAAAATATATTCTTTTATTAACACTATTAAAATCGGAATGTATTATTTAACAAAATCCTGTAGACAAATAATATTGTAACAGTATGAAAATAGTTATCTTGATAAAAGTGCATCCAAATCGCAATGACATACAAATAAATCTTTCAATCTTTGTATTCTCGAAACATGACTTTTGTTTATGGGCCCTTTTTCCGACTACCGCCTCAATTAATATACATAATTAATTTTTTTAATTAATTCTAAACAATCATTCGTATTTGTAGTATTTTTTAATATCTTTTATAGAAAAATAAATATCACAATGACAAAATTTGGGCGCTAAACCCCGAAACAAAAAGCAGTAGGCATATTACCTCTGCAAATAACTTCTTCAGTTAAAGAGAAGTAATATTAGGTATGCGTAATTAACTTCTCAAGAGAAAAGAGAGGATTTTATTTTATTTTATCTATCTCCACATTAATTTGGGAAGCTAAACATGATTCTTTCTGTGCATAAGATTAACTGTATTGGCCACAAAACGCATTTCGTTAAGAAAGTCGAGCGATAATTATGTATTTTTATAAATATGGGTTGTATAAACTTTCAGTTTAATGGAAACCAGCGTTCATTATTTTTAATATTATGTAAGCCTATTTTTATCATTCAAACAGATATATAATATTAAAACCAAAACCAAAATAAATTCCTTGTTTCTGTTACTTTTGTCACCTCTGTATTACCCGCCGTTTTCACTAAGTCCTTCTCTAACTACTGTAACTGCATTACAAAACGAACAAGAGTTATCACTCCATTGATTTCACCAGAAACGAACTGAATGCAATGAGGTAGGTAAGACATCTTTCAAAATCAAATTACTTTAAACAGTAATGAAATGTATAGTTTTAATTTCCATAATAATAAATTAATATAACTCTACAATTCGTTTTGAGAAGTGACTTTCTAGATCATAACCTTCGCCAATATTAAAAAAAAATCCGTGGCTCTTATATATATATATATATATATATATATATACGCACACACACACACACTCTCTCTCTCTATCTCTTCTCTTAACCCGTGACAAGGATAATTGAAAATGAAGCTACGAGTATAATAAAAGTCAATATCAGTTAACTCTGGCAACTACGCAAAAATTGATAACAATAATCTGTAAAAACAATAAAAGTAATGCAACCTAATTTGACCATTTAAAATTAGACTACTCAGACTTGATAAGATGATGACATGGCTATAATAGAGCAATGGTGGAATGATAGTGGCATAATGCACTTTAGTTCTCTAAAATAATGAGCCTTACAACAGTTTTGTATACAAATTTCATAGAATAGGGTATCAAATTTCATTCTCTTACGAGAATCACGGGAATCATCGAGATATTTCTTAACTAAAATGTATTATGAATTAAAGATCTTAATGTAATTTCATATTAGTGCCATTAGAAGGTTTAACGAGATTTTATTATTTTAAAGTAAATAGTCTTTTGAGCGTAATACAATGTTCTGCAGATTTATTTTATAGCCCAGAACGGTCTAAAATATTGAAATATGTTTACACCACGATTACCTTAAAATGAATATATAGGCTAATATAATTTATACGTACTTTTAAAAGTTCTACATTTCTGACAATGTTGATTCTGTCAGAAATTTTCGTTCTTCGCGGTTCACTCTTCTTCCACGACGGAACTATAATACTTACAAACATACAAAAACTTTCACGGATTAAGGCTTACCTCTGAAAGTTCTCGATTATGAGTAAGATAAGAAACGGAATGTTTATTTTATGGCAGCAAAGAAAGGAAGGGGCATCGTAAAGTCACCAACCATGCACAATATAATCAAAATGACAATGAGCCACCTACGTGCCGGTATGATACTGATACTATAGGAGGGGGGGGGTCATTACGACCCAGTAATGCAACCTTGGAGATCTTTTGTGCAAACTAACCAGCTAGCTGCATTCGCAACCTGCACCAGCTGACTAAGCTAACAGTCTGTGTGGATCTGGTTTTAGAATTAGCCCTGCTTGTTTCTAGACCACCTCGCCCACACATCGCCAGCCGGCTATTGAGAAATTCTATGGAATGCAGCTCGGACGCAATGACGTCGTTGCGACTGGCCGTCTAGTGCTGCGTTGTCAGACAGAGACTAAACGGAGCGGAGCGCTCCACTAGACTGGTTGCGTGCTCCGGTGTTTCCACAGACATAAGCAAGTTCACGCTCCGATCTAGCTCCACAACCGGTTTTGGAGCTTACAACTCTGACACTACTAGTCTAGTGCGTGCGGGCTCATAGTTGTAATGTAATGCTCGTGTAAATATTACATCCCAGCAGTAGGTTTTATTCAAAACGAGTATTCACTTGTAGGCCCCTTGGCAGTTTCGTATTTTTAATGCACGCCGTGATGGTGGACTTGCAACTGTCTGTTGATGCATTTATAATAATGCATCACAGTATTGAAAGATCCTCTGATTGAGGTCCTGGCTGATATGTAAATTTATTATCAGGCACTACATCTCACTTGACGATATGTGTCAAAGGAAGAACAGTTGTTTGTATGCATCTGAAGTCTGACAGTGTAATATGTAGTTAGTTGGCGATGTGTGCATTGGAGGGGGAAAGGAACTGGCCACCCTACCCCATTATCTCCTGACCTAGTTGCCTCATAAGTGGTGCTCTCTTGGTATCACTTGTGAGGTTCCGACTTGTCTTCGGACAATTGACCAACAACAACTGTTGAAAGAAAGAACGTAAATAATGTGGTGATGGCAAACTCAGCTCTATAACAATCGAAACAAGCACTTCAGGGCAAATTTAATGACCATAAATAAAGCAATAAATAAGCGGGCAATAGAGAAATTCTGTTCGAATGTCAGCAAGTGAACATTAATTAACTTAGGGAGCCATAAAATAGCAAAATAGGGTAAAACTAGCGCTAAGATAGTTCCGGTGATTTTGAAAGTGAAAATGGGTGAATTTGTAGGCCTACTAATGCAGTGGAAATACTTGGATGGAATTGGTGTTGGCGAGATGAGGCTGAGAATTCGCCATAGATTACCTGACATTTGACTTACGGTTGAGGAAAACCTCTGAAAAAACCGAACTAGCTAATCGGTCAAAGCGGGAATCGAACCCACGCTCAAGTGCAGCTCCAGATCAGCAGGAAAACGCGCTGCCGCCTGAACTACGGCGGTCGCTGAGTTCAGTGTCAAACTGTACTGTTTTTGCCATGCTGTCAACGTAATAATTCCACATAAATTCACAGTTGAGCTTACAATGGACAATGTGCAGATTGATCTGGCCGTTCAAATGCGTTACCTCCAATTTCAAACAGTATGAATCACAGATCACACACAGACTTGAAGACTTGAAGAACACGCTGTCAAGTATTCCTTTCAATGTATGATTTACGGCATTTAATATTTTGGACTTACTGATCACTTACAACCAATATTTGAACCACAATTTTTGCATACTTTCATGTGATTATTAGTCCAATATTTTGTGTCTTTCATGTAATACTTTGAACTCATCATCTTCACATTCACATTTACTATGCATTTTATCAAATCTTGTTGTTTTTCCACACTATTTTTGTCTTCATGCTCATAGTATCACATATTATGTTTTTAGACCTGATGATGCCACTAATTGGCGAAAGCGCTTGTCACGTTTTAATTGCATAAATGATCTATTCTAATATAGCTAATTTATTTGTATCAGTCCTTAGATTGAATAAGACACTTATTTGAAGGATTTTTAGTTTTATTTTATTTATATGCTAACTTGTCGGACCAATATGTCTTTTAAATTTTGTTTACAATGTAACAAGTTTGGTGTAATTACAGTGAAATTTTCTATAAATGCTTATATTAACTTTAGGCTTAATTACAATTTTTACAGCATTTTTATAACGTACCTTTCAACGTATTTTGTATAGTATAAGAGTATAAGTGAAGATACAGAAGTAGCGATTGATTCAGCTAAACAGAAAAAGCCAAAATACCCACAGAAAATTTGCAACACGGTTGATTTTTAATTAGAAATATATTAAGAACTACCGTTGTGAAACTACCTTGAAAAACTATAAAGGCCTTACATATTCTTGACGTAGTTGATATTTTATAGGCCAAGCCATTTTAAACCTACAGGAGATACACAGTTTACATTACCACAGAATATTTGTCGTCATCATCATCTTCAGAAATGAACTTCATTACACTTGTCCCTTTCTCGCATGAACTCCAAAGTCCCTCTTGCTTTAGTCTCGTGCCTTCTTCCAGTTATTATCATACATAAGCGAAGAAGAAAGTTACTGTATTTATATCATAGCTCTTGCTCGCAAATGAAAGTCATGAGAACGTTGCAGGGTGCATCTCCATATTCTCCTTCGAAGTTAATCATTCCGCAGTTTTCAGATACCGTTCCGGATGGCTCTTTGCTCCATTTGGTGTAGCCTATTTCACTCAGCGGCTGATCTGAAAGAAATAAGCAGTTTCAAATACAGAGACATTATTATGACGCGAGGCGAGAAAATGGCGGGTTACTGGCGGTCCACTCCCTGCGCGGTCTGCCATACGCGGACTGTTAAGAGGTGCGGTAGTATAGATTCTCAGTCGCCATATGGCATTCGCTGTAGTCACAAGTCGTGTTACAAAAGTCTTGATTCTTCATGTGTTAAAGTGTATAAAGTTAGTGTATAAAGATTAGTGATTATTGTGTATTAGGTAGTGCCTACTAACAAATTCTCATTGCGGTCCGTGTCATTGGGGGAATTCTGGCGTATTTTTGGTACGAGACTAATAAGTAATAATTTGTGGGCTCCACTAAGCCCAGATCTAACACCCTGTAATTTTTATTTATGGGGAACACTAAAAGGTAGGGTTTATAGGAAAAATCCTCATTCTATAGATGAACTAAAAGACTATACGAGAAGAAATCGAGGCTATCAATGATGTGGAACTTCAGAGTGTTGTTCATTCGTTATCAGAAGATGTGTGTGGCGGTAAATCGGGGCCATTTTCAGCAACGACTGTGAGAATGGTAAGTCCAAATTATAAAAAAAAATATTGTTAGTACTGTTATGTATTGTAAAAGTGCTGGAGAAATGGTTACGCGCTCACCAGAAACCACACTAGCAGTGGACCACGAGTCAGTCGCCGTTTTCTCGCCTCATGTCATAATAATGTGTCTGTACTAACAGCAAAGATAATACGATAGTCATGTAGAGTTTCGAATGTTATTAGAGGTGACCAGTTTTAACACAGATTCAATATACCATCTGACGTTATCATGCTTGTAATATAATACTTTTTGACAATATTAAGATACAGAAGTGCTTATCGCGCATGATATGGAGTTCCTCTAAGCACTTAGGCGTTTTGTGCATCTGTGATGAATGAGTTGGCTGCCTATTGTGCTGCTCGATTAAGCCGGCTCTACCATCCGCCACACCACGAATTCTTCTCCAGCTAACAAATCCGTATACTATACACCTGGTCGTCGTCTGCCGTACCTCATTGACCTACATGAGTCGCCATGAGATAACGAATTTGGGTCTTATGCGGATATGTGAGTCGTCTATAAATGTCCAAAAACCATACATCTATCCACATAGCCACAACAGCGGAAGTCAAATAAATTAAGAGACCATAATATTTTCATGTTAATTTACGAAATTACCATCTCATGTTCCAAACTTTGTTACTGATGCTAGACTCTTCGGCGATTAAGTTTACGGGAGTTCATATAACAAGAGACCAGTTACTGACTCAAATCAAATCAAGCTGGACCAGATCACAGCGAAATGGATCGGACCGGAACAGATCCAAACAAACCTGATCCAATCAAACCGAATTATGCTGTCATTTGAACCAAAATCAGGCAGATAGGCTACATGACGAAATTACTGTGACATGCAATCAGAGCGATGCTTCTATTTGTAAGAAAGTAAGATGAAAGAGAAATATTATTATATAGCCTATACACATATCAAGAGAGGGAGAGGGAGAGGGAGAGAGAGAGGGAGAGAGAGAGAGGGAGAGAGAGCGCTTACACAAATATTCATGTTGCGTATGATGATCAAACCTGTGACAGAAACTTGTGCATTTATATATTTGTTTCTACGATAGTATGTAAAGTTGCATTTGATTCTCTGTTATCAGTGCGTAAAGTGAGCCTTTAAAACACTAGTGCGTAAAAACGTAATCACTATACATACTGCTTGCTATTCATTTCACGCACTGCCAAAGAAAATGAAATATTCAATATTCAAACTTCATTCAGTAAAAAATTAATGCATTACCTCGATCTTTCATGACGTTAATATTACAAGTAACACAAATAAGTTACAAATTTGACATTCATATTTATATTTTATCCCGTATTATCCTGAAATTACATCTGTAGTACTCATTGCAACAAGATTTAGCATTCAACTTTTCCTAATTGCTTTATTGATTATATAGCCGGTTTAGACAGTCATGAAATTATCATGAATAAAACAAGCTATAATTCCATGGATGGTACTTATTTCTTAATGGTTTTGAGTTTAGACGACCTTGAAATCGTGATTTTATATCCTCTCCAGCTTGAAATATTTATTTAGTGCAAATTTATGCTATCGTAGAAAAGACATTATATGACACACATTCGTAAAGTTATCTTTTTGGCCCTCGTGTGTTTGTGAAACTCGGCTTCTCCTGGTTTCACAAACTTTACACTCGTGGCAAAAAGATAACGTTTACGAACTTATACCATAAATACTTTGATGGGCGATCATAAGAGTACAAGTCAAAAAACCTTATTTTACAGGAGAGCAAAAAAACTGTTTAACATCGTACATGATTTTGAAGATACTGTTATGTGCATCAGAGAATGCGGCGTTCTACAGCAGGTTTTGACTTGTACTTCTTTTACCAGACATAGATATCGAGCTGATGATGACAAAGCTGTACATATCTCAATTTCGCCAAAAATTGACTTGTACTCTTATGATCGCCCATCAAAGAATTTAATATTATAGGTTATTCTAAAGAAGACAACAATGATGTAATTTCTGAATTCTTGTTCAATATCAAACTTATGAATGCAAAATTAGAGGTTTTGGAATATTTTGTTAAAAAATGTAAAATAAAAAAAGAAAGCGAAAAGAGACCTTCCTTAAATTGACGAAAATGTGCTCACAAAACAAATTTTTTAAACGTAGACATTCGGAAAAATCAATGTAGGAAAACTAAGGAAATGCTGGAATGAGAGACCAGACTATTAGCAAAATGGATAGAGGAAAAAGAACATGGTGACTATTGGATAGGTCTGGTTTGTGTGTTCGAGATTTTCACTAGAGGCTATGGCTACTTACTGAAAATGGTAACAAAATTCCCTTCCTTAAATTTATCATGAATTCCGGCGTAAGACCAGCCATCTCTCCAGTCGCCAAGACTCTTAGGATGACGGATCCACAGTCTCTGAACAGCCTTCGCTTCCTTGTCCGAATTGATTATTAGCAAATGGGCGTTTTCCTGCCTGCAGACATCGTACGCGTCCAGCCAGTTCTTGATGCTGGTGTGCAGTTTATAGTATCCGAATTCTGTTATCAACTCGTAATCTGCACCTGGTCTGCGTATTGGTGGTGAGAAAGGTGGTGCTGAAACAAATCAAATATCGGGACAAATTCAGTTGTCGTCCTTGGTAGTTTAGTGGTTAACATACTTGCCATTGCATCGAGGTTCGCCGATTCAAATATGGCCGAGGACGATGAACGCAGAGAACGAAGTTCTTACGCCAAAAGTGAATTAACTTTTAAATAACCGTTTTAATTAATTTGTATCGAATATTATAAGTAAATATTTTGAAGCCCTAATATTTAATCTGAAGAAGTTTCAAACTTAAACATACGTACTACTTTTACCTCAGTATTTAATGTATATAGTGACAAAAAAAAGCGGACCGATCCTTGTAGCTGATTTCAGAGCCTTGTTCACTCCAGAGCACGATAGACTGGTAACTAAGACTTTCGTGGTTCGAATCCTGCCTGGGAAGGAAACTTTTATTTGTTCCTTATTCAAATTTATTCCCAATACTTTTCGATTGCAGCGATATTTTACTACTTAATTAACTTATTATTCCCTGAACATGAATTTTACCATCAATCGAAAAGTATTGGGAATAAATATGAATAAGGAACAAAAAAAAAAAAAAAAAAAAAAGTTTCCTTCTCAGGCAGGATTCGAACCATGAAAATCTTAGTTACCAGTCTATCGTGCTCTGGAGTGAACAAGGCTCTGAAATCAGCTACAAGGGTCGGTCCGGTTTTTTTGCCACTACTGTACAACTCTTTGTTCACCAGTGACTTGTACCTGCATGCCTTACGTAGAACTTTACACTCTTTGTCTTTACTCTTTCGAATTCTGCACACTTCAACACCAAATTACCTTTCGTCTCGTTTCTCTTATCTATACTCTAACCACGACGTAAATACCAGATCACTTATCTGTGGCACGCTAAGTATACCTCTTCATAGAACATCTTGTTATTCATCATCTTTTACAATATCCACCTCGCGTCAATGGAATTCCTTGTCACAAAGTATTAGGGGCTGCAAGACAATAAACACCTTTAAGAACAGCTTAAAAGATAACCTTATTAGCATTTCACTCCAATCATACTGATTTAAACTATCACTGACTACATTGTTACTTTTTTCTTTAGACATCATCCTGATTGTGCTGTATTTTAATTGTCTCGTAATAATCTCTTTCTATTATCTAATATTATTTGAAATATATTAACATTCTATGTATTTTAGTTTAATTCTGCTACACAGTTTATTTCAGTGTTTAATTAATAGTTCATAGTATTTTGTTGTTTAATTTGTAAATAACTTTTGTATACATGTAACTCTTATCTAAATCAAATTGTTGGATTCTTTGTAAGTTCATGCATATGTATATACACTTTTTGCTGGTTGAGTGGAAGAGAAGGCCTTACGGCCTTAACTCTGCCAGCTAAAATAAATCATTATTATTATTATTATTATTATTATTATTATTATTATTATTATTATTATTATTATTATTACGTGCTCTGAACAGCGGATACGGGCTGTGCTGTGAGGCATGCTTGCGCTGTCGTTGACATCACTTCTTTACACTATGTACACTAAAATATGCTTTTTAAACTATTAAATTACCATAAAGAATCCCGGATTGGACCACGTGGACCAAACAGATGCCAGAAGAAGAACCTACAACCTATACTTAGGAACGAGAAACCAGGTCTCCACATGTACGCGGCGCCCCCTCCCCCCTTCATCCGGACATCGGGCACGGTATCAAGGTCACGCTTTCGGACCTTATGAGGGCCAGTATTTAATATGAATACTCCCCTTCATACAGACCTCAACCGGATTGCACCACGTAGGACCAATCAGATTCCAGAAGGAGAACTTACGACCTATCACAGCAAGTACTCCCCCCATCGAGACTACTATATATATAAGAACTGGCAGACTATTTCCTTATCCAACAACTGCTCTGAAGATGGCCACAACACAGCGGTCGAAACGTCAGCCAATAACACCAAGACAACGCGGTAGAAGCCCTGAAGCTTATCCACACACCATGTAGGGGAGACTGTTGTACCTTTAGCATAGTGTACCTTTGAACATTTTTTGTTTTTTAATTTTTGCTGCTACCTAGAGGACTCAAAATGAAGTAAATTGTAGAGAAAGCCGCTAAGTAGCTCTGGTCATAGTTTCAGTTTGATTTATTGTAAAGTGTGAGTTCCGTGGAAAAAAGAAGTTTTTTTAGTACCAAAAGTAAACATTTCGTTCATTTATGTATGTTTTCTAACACAAAACCAGATTGCATTTGTTAATATCTTTCAAGTACGGTGTGTTCCCTATCATCTGGTGAGTAATAACATATTTTAATTTCCATGATTTATTTGACTCTCTTAGATTTCGGAGCCATATTTGTTTAAAAGTGCACCCTCTTGTACCTTTGAACACAAAACATCTTTTACCATGGAACATGTTCCAAATTACACGATACTATCGGTTTTTGTTTTTCTTTTATTTTAAGATCATGTCACGAAGTAAGTCTGGAATTAAAGAGGTCCCCAATTGATTGGGATGCCTTGAAGAAAGCTGTTGAAGCAGTTATTGCTTCTCCAGGAAATAAAATCTAAATCAGAGAAGCCTGCTCTGGTTTATGATTGAAAATACATTTTAAATATGACTGTCAATTTTTACAGCTATATTCCCTCCTATATTCCATGTGTTCCAACTTACAAGAGTGTATGTTCCAAGGTACATGATCCTGTTCTACCTTTGAACACATTACATATCCCTTCATTTTATTTTTTCCATACTTAATAGATCTGTAAAACAGGAAAATACATACAGAAAGTTGTAAAGGAATCTTCAATAATTATTTCAAGCATTTTTTCATTTAAAAAATTTCATTTTCCAAAATTAAAAAAAATAAAATGTGAAAAGTGTTCAAAGGTACAACAGTATCCCAGCCGCGGAAGCCTACGCGAACACTTAGTATTTAATAATGTTTGACCAATGTTATTTTTTTATTATTGAGTTATTTTACGACGCTGTATCAACATCTCAGGTTATTTAGCGTCTGAATAAAATGAAAGTGATAATGCCGGTGAAATGAGTCCGAGGTCCAGCATCGAAGTTACCCAGTATTTGCTCGTATTGGGTTGAGGGGAAACCCCGGAGTAAACCTCAACCAGGTAACTTGTCCCGACCGGCCCACCTGGTTTCGTGGTCAGACGTGCTAACCGTTTCTCCAGAAGTGTGGACTTGACCAATGCAAGCTTTCATTCTTTATGATAGGAAAACTCTGCATACACAGATATATGCAGTTGGCATTGGAAAAAGAATGTCTGTGAATAGAATTTTGCAGTATTACATCAATATGATTAATCCGTATACCAGGGAGAAAGAGTGCATAAATTACAGCTCAGGTACTAAAGCTTGTTACCGATTTCTTCTTCAGTGAGTGCGCTATGTGCTTACTTGTTTGTATCCGTTCATCAATCTCAATGAAATGCGATACTTACAAATCTATTAGATGAATACGCATTGTGGTGTTACGTACCGATAGTTGTGGCAACGATTTGCACAATTTCATCGCCTTGGCATTTGGTAACATTCTGCTCTATGTCCACATCCACGGCTGCAGTTTCCTGATTATCTGGATCCCCATGACTGGTTTTGTATTCTACTTGTGCCTGAAACACAACGAAATATGTTATGAGGTCTGTCAGGGCTTTATTCATCACTCTCCTTTCGTATCAGTTGGCGAATTCAAGGTGTTTTTGTGCAATTCTCATCACAAAACTAGCAATTGATTCGAGGTACCCTAAAGTAGGAATATTTTCTGCACTCACTGTCATTCTACAATATTATGGAATCGTAGTGTAGTATAAATATTTCTTTACAAATAATTAGACTACAAACGTTTGTTTCACATATTTTTTACCTTTAGTAGAGACAAAATATCAAGTGTACGTTGTATCACCAATGTGAAAAGTGTATTTCTAAAGCTTGCAAGTATTTCGTTTTTAAGTTCAAAAAGAACCTCTATAGGCTTATAATTATATTTTTACAAAACTGTTTCATAAGACAGGAAAATAAGTGCGTGATGTGTAACTAAACTTGGATATGATTCCAGATTTGGCAAAATGGTCTGCATCTGTACCATCGCTTATCACCTTCTTGATATATATTTTTTTCTCTTCAAGTGTTTTGACTTTGAAATCTGTTGCAACTGCAGTACTTCATGCCACCTCTTTTTCAGTCGTTCCACCTTTCCTTCTTTTACAACATCTAATTTAAATGATGAAGATCATGTTTCTGTTGTCACTTTATATCGTTGTTTGTACTGCACGCATTAATATAGTTGACTGGTAAATACTGTGAAAGTATGTTCAACTGAAACATAGCCTACATACAGAATAAGCTAGCAAAATATATAGATAAGTTTCTCGTAATATGCGAACGCACTGTTTCGAAATGACTCTCAGCTAAAAGGCCACATTGACAAGAACAACGTATTACGTCATGGTTTACCTTGTGAAAGTCTTATCAGTCTCATACTTCCTATGAATATTACAGAAATGAAACCTCCTGCCGTGCCAGCTGCTTTGTACAGTTCTGACTTTAAAGTTCGCAACATGTTTTAATCGGCGATTTTTAACCTAGAGTGAACGTTATCATCATCATGGTACGGTCTTAAAAAACCATTAATTTTATATGAACGTAAATTAATGCGTTTTCCAAGACAGGACTCAGCCATCAAAAACAGAAGAAATGAGAAATAAGTCCAATGAATTTTGTATATTAAGGAGTTAGGTACAGCTTACATCAGTAAAATTTTGGAAATATTCAACATTTTTTTTCCTTCATTACTGTATCTTATACAATAATGAAAATTGGTATGTGTAAAATACTGCCCTTCTGCTATATGAAAAAAAATACTTTTACGATTTAAAAAAATTATTTATATATATTTTTTTCAAAATTCAAAATATTGGCAGTTCACTATGTAGTGATGAAGCTTTTCCCTCATAACTCATAAACTTGTTAGCTTGTTCATGTTCTCTCTCTTTTATTTTATTGCTGATACTTATGTTTACATATCATACTCTTTCAACTACATTCCTTAATAAATCATTTTTTTGTATTTTGTGTTAGAAGAAAATACTGATATTTGACCACTTTTTAAAAATGAATTTATTTTTTATCAGACAGTGTATCGAATATAGAGAAGTGATCTTGCATCATATTGTAGAAATGACATGCATAAATACACACAAAAAATTTCATCAAAGAACGTTGGATAGTTTTTGAGTTACGTGGGAAACGCATCATCACTGCACACTGAACTAAATTTGGGGGGGGGGGGGAAAATGTAAATAATTTTTTTAATCGTAAATTTTTTTTTCATATGGCAGAAGGACAGTGTTTTAAACATAGACCTATTATTTTTCATTATTGTACAAGATACAGTAGTGGAGGGAAAATAATGTTGAATATTTCCAAAGTTTTATTGTTGTAAGCTGTACCTAACTCCTTAAGTATACCTCATGTTATATTATTAACCTAAATTAATGGTTAATGAATAATATTCCATATCAGTGCTTCCCTTGAGGCCTTGGCACGCCGAACGTCAGCGAACACGAATGAGTGACTATATGTTATTTGAATAGTTAAAATAGTACATTTGGGTACTTGAAAAATTGCCCCTTCGTGAATTTTTAATTAATCCTCGCTCTAGTTTTAGACATAAGAAATAAAAAAAATCTTTCAGCCTACAATGTAGGTCTACAGAGACGTTCTGAACCAAGGCCAAATAGTTACATGAATAGGCTTATATCTACAGATGTTAGATTTATGTGTGCATCCGTTTTCAGGAGTCTAACAGAAAGAAGATTTAAGTACAGTCTTAGAAAAACATTTTCTCGCACATATACTTTACAAGTCTCAAATAGGAAGCAGTGCGCATGATTAGAGGACGAGCGACGTGGTTCACAATAGAACGACTAGTTGAGGTAATAAAATTGGTTTTGTTTCGTTGTACGTCTGATCATGCGCATTGCTTTCTTTCTGAGATTTGTAAAATATCTTGCTCGAATTAAGGGGTTAGGTACAGCTTAAAGCAGTAAAATTTTTTGAAATATTCAACATATATTTCCTTCATTATTGTATCTTGTACGATAGTGAAAATTGGTATGTGTAAAACACTGTCCTTCTGCTATATGGAAAACATATCTTACGATTAAAAAAAAAGTTATTTATTACTTTTTTTTTTTTTTTTTTCAAAATTCATAACGGTGGTAGTTCACTGTGCAGTGATGAAGCGTTCCCTTCATAACTTATAAACTTGTTAACTTTTTCGTGTTATCTCTCTTTCATTATATTGCTGAATCTCATGTTTACAATATCATGCTCTTTCAACCACATTCCTTAATAAATAATATATTTTTTTATTTTGTGTTAGAAGAAAATACTGATATTTGACCATTTTTAAATGAATTTGTTTTTTATCAGACAATCTATCAAAGGTAGAGAAGTGATCTTGCTTCATATTATAGACATGGCATGCATAAATACACACAAAAAATTTCATCACAGAATGTTGTATAGTCTTTGAGTTAAGTGGGAAACGCTTCATTACTGCACAGTGAACTGAATGTTGAAAAAAATGTATTTCATTTTTTTTAATCGTAAAGATATTTTTTTCATATAGCAGAAGGACAATGTTTTACACATATTAATTTTTATATTAATTTTTCCATTTTGAATCTTGCGTACCCATGAGCCAAGAACACTACAATGAAGAAGTGAACACAATCAAATACATAGCACAAGTAAACGGTTACAATCCAAACATAATAGACAACATCATAAGAAAGACAAAACAAAAACTTAACAAACACAAAAACACGCAAAACACAACACAAACACAAGAAATACATCACACTAACATATGAAAACAAAAGCACACATAAGATCGCATCTTCATTCAGAAAGCAGAAATACAACATAGCATACAGAACAGAAAACACACTACAAAGATCTCAACACACAAAGAACACAAACAAATAAATACGACCACACAGGTTTATACAAACTCACATGTAATAGTTGCGACAAGTTCTACATAGGACAGACAGGCAGATCATTCGAAACACGCTACAAAGAACACATTAAAGCAATAACCAGAGGACACAATATATCTACATACGCCGATCACATAACCAATGCTAACCATACATACAATAACATAAATGCGGACATGAAAATCCTACACATACAACCCAAGAACCAAAAACTCAACACATTAGAACAATACGAAATATACAAACACACTAAAACATACCCCGATCAAATTCTCAACACATAGATCAATTTCAGTACACACACACTATTTGACTCACTTTCCAACACCTTTCAACAATCAAATGCACCCACATAACATGCAGAGAAGTTTGAGATGACGCCGAGATCTGGTAGGCTCTGAGGATGGTGTGTTGAAGCACCGAAACAGCTGTAAGCCGCACAAACTTACATAATTAACACGAGTAAGTCCGCTAGTTAATCAATTACTTACAATAATTTTTATTATTGTACAAGATACAGTACTGGAGGAAAACATGTTGAATATTTCCAAAATGTTACTGCTGTAAGCTGTACCTAACCCCTTAAAATGCAAGAAATTCTTACCTGAGAAGTCCAGTGTCCTGTTCGATTGCGACGACCAGTAAGTGACAGCTTCAAGCTCAATGACTTCGGAGAATTGCACTTCAACTCCGATGCTGTAAGTCTCCCGTCCCAGAGGGCTTGCACACCGAATAGCAGCACACACAGGGCAGCTAAGCGGCTCATTCCTTACATCTGTAATTATAAATAATTGCTATTTGTACGCAACCCATCGTAAAGTGCTAAGAGATCGTTCAAAAGAATACATAATAGCAGGGAGAGCAAGACAGATTTCATTGGCTTGAACCATAGCGGCACAGCTGAAAAGAAATCCTTGCAGTGTTTGAGAGCTTCAGTAAACATTTTGTCACAAACTCTGGTAAATCACAACTTGTACCAGCACTCTGCATCTGCATTTACATTTTCACTCTCTAAAATTGTTAAAATGGATATGAAGGAGCTGGAATATGATGTTAGGGACTGGATTAATCTTACTCAGGATAGGGACCGGTGGCGGGCTTATGTGAGGGCGGCAATGAACCTCCGGGTTCTCTAAAAGCCAGTTGTAAGTAAGTAAGAAATTGTTCCACCTCTTTAATATGTTTAGAGAAACTGGATCGAGCAATATTCTTCATGTTGGTTGGATGTAACTCCAATAAATTGTAAGCTACACTATTTTGGTCAAGGAAACGTTGTTTCAATGATGAAATGTTCGATTCTAAATAGAGTACCTTTGCAGCGACTCGATAGACCTCTTCAGGGGTAGCTGAGGGATACTTTGCAGAGAGTAGAAGGACTATAGAAATGTAATGGTTATTTCAATTCCTGGTTTTGTAGGTGCAGCCATAACTTATTTCAATATATCTTTGAAAAAATGTGTTGCATTTTCATGATTTCTGAAAGTTTACTTATGTGAACTTCAACTTTCTGCAAGTCCATTAAGGATTAATTTATTCCCAATACTTTTGGATTGCAGCGATATTTTACTACTTAATTAACTTATTATTCCCAGAACATGAATTTTACCAACAATCGAATAAATTTGAATAAGGAACAAAAAAAAGTTTCCTTCCCAGGCAGGATTCGAACCATGAAAGTCTTAGTTACCAGTCTATCGTGCTCTGAAATGAACAGAGGCTCTGAAATGAGCTACAAGGGTCGGTCCGGTTTTTTTTTGCCACTACTGCACATCTATTTTATCAGGCAGTACATCTCACTTGACGATAGTATGTGCCAGAGGAAGAACAATTGTTTGTATGCATCTGATGTCTGACTATTGTAATATGTAGCTAATCGGCGATGTATGCAATGGAGGGGGAAAGGAAGTGGTCACCTATCCCATTATCTCCTGGCCTAGTTGCCTCATAAATCGTTCTTTCTTGGTATCACTTGTGAGGTTCAGACCTGTCTTTGGACAGTTGACTAAACAACAACAACAATTGTGCATGATGAGCTGCTGCCAGGAAGTCAAAAGGAGGATAGCAATGACGAAGGAAGCTTTTAATAGAGAAAGGAAAATCTTCTGCTGATTTTTGGAAAAAGAGCTAAGGAAGAGACTAATGATGTGCTTTGTTTGGAGTGTAGCATTGCATGGAGCAGAAGCATGGGTATTACGACGAAGTGAAGAAAAGCGAATAGAAGAATTTGAAATATGGATATGGAGAAGAATGGAACGTGTTAAGTGGACAGACAGAATAAGAAATGAAGCTGTGTTGGAAAGAGTGGATGAAGAAAGAATGAAACTGATCAGGAAGAGGAAAAGGAATTGGCTGGGTCACTGACAGAATAAACTGCCTACTGAGGAATACACTGGAAGGAATGGTGAACGGGATAAGATCGGGAT
Source organism: Periplaneta americana (assembly GCF_040183065.1). Lineage (NCBI taxonomy): Eukaryota > Metazoa > Arthropoda > Insecta > Blattodea > Blattidae > Periplaneta > Periplaneta americana. The sequence goes on along the minus strand of NC_091125.1, from coordinate 62,105,378 downwards.
GGATCATATGTAGAGACTAAGAAGAAGGCAGAAAATAGTAAAGATTGGAGAATGCTGAGTTTGCAGTGAAAGACCTGCCCTTGGGCAGAACACTGAATGAATCCTGGTTGATAGTTTGATATTGTATTCTATTATTGAAATACTGTATAATAAATTTACATTACAAACAAAGGAGACGTGTGTGTATTATGTGAAATATACGAAGTCTGACGATGAGATCTTTTTTTTTTATCATTGATAGCCTCGAACACGGTTCATTTTTTGTCTTCACCAGCGTGGAATAGCTGCAGTCCGTAACTCAAGTCTCTTCTTGGTGGCGTTTTGGCCTCTGCCAGAAAATAAATACTGGTTTTTATTGGTTATTACCTTTGGTGCTATTCAATATGGGTATATAGCGTTTATCTATCGGGATGAGCACAACCTTTTCGGTAAATTATCTCGTTTTATCTGGTGCGTAGATCATTATTTTGTCATTCATTTACGGTAATCTAGCTTGTAACTTACCGTGAACAAATCAGTATGTGCATAGTGTTTGCCTGTTTATAATAATATTATGTGTTTTTGATTACAATCTTTAATTCATGCTCTAGGCGGAATTCGAACTCACGAATCTGATTTCTAAGGAAATTTAAAGCTGAACTTCTACCCTTTGTGTAGACTGCATGTAACGTCTATAATTTTTACTGTTTTTAATTAATTCTGTGTACTAATTCTGGGTGGTAGTTTGAAGTAAGATGTAGTCCATTACAGGAAAATAATAGCATTGCATGACGCCAAAATGAAGACGTGTGCGCAATATATTAAATTTACGATTCTGAAGGGAAGTACATTAACAACTGGAATACTTTTTTTGTCTTCACCGTGTAGAATAGCTGCTGTCCACGAGTATCTTCTTGATCGCGTCTAACCCCTCTCCTAGGAAAGAAATACTGGCTTTTTATTGGTTATTACCTTACGAGCTGTTCAGTATACGAAAATGGCGTTGATCTGTCAGAGTGAGAGCAAACTTTTTGATAATAATCTCATTTTATCTAGTGCGTAGAAAAATATATTGTAATTCATTTGCTATAATCGAACTGTTAGCTTATCAATAAGAAACGTGTATTTATAAAAGAGTGTATAGTGCTCGCCTAGTAACGTGTGTTTTAAATTATAAACTCAAAACTCAACATGTGCTGTATTGGATTGAACCTGACACGACGGAAAGCCATTGGAAGGTAATTCATTTATATTTATTTTATTTCAGATATGTTTTGAGGGATATTAATCTCATACTAGTTTACATATTAAACCGTTCTTTTACTATATTAGTGTACAGCCTATAATAAATTGTTGAAACATTATTTTCTTAAAATCTATGTTAGGACTTATGCTACTATGCAACATGCTGTTTAAGATCAGGATAAATAACGTTACTTCATTAGCTATTAATGTAAGGTTATATTTGTTAGTTTTTACAGAATATTAATTTTCATTTCCTTACGAAGTAGGGTAAAGCTCTCCGAACCCGCAACTAATTATGGCTGCTACGAAATCTGCTTCTACCATTCACGCTTTGACAATTCAGCCTATTTTCCGTTACATTCATATGAGCCGTTCAGAGCAGAAGTGGTGTAAGTCAAAATTGGGTAATGAGGTGTAAAACACAGCACAAAGTAGCAATTAATATGTCCTTCGTGCTATCCACTGACTACTAATAGTTTAAATGCATTGAATATTAATTGCTATTTTGCGCTATATTTTACAGAATGTTTTCTTTAACCGTCATTACCCATTTTTGATTTACACCTCTTCTGCTGTCAACGGCTCATATGTAGGCCTACTTAGATTTATCCATAACTTCTCACTGCCAAATTACTCCTATCTCCATAATGTTGACTACTGTGACTATTAATTCAGGACATAATAAGGTGAAACTAGCGCTAAGGTAGTTCCGGTGATTTTGAAGTGAAAATGGTTGTAAGGAATTTTTTGTGGAGATGGGTTTGAAAAGTTACGAATTTTATAGGGAAATATTTGAAAACAGGAAAATTGTTCGGAAATATAGTAAATTACATGTGAAATGAGAGGTGCGTGGTAATGTAAATGCAAACGTTGTGGTTTCTGGTGAAGGAAAGGAACGTACGGATATAGAAAAATTGATACGATGTAATATGAAGAACGCAAAACATATTAATTCAATAACCATTGGAAAGTAGTGAAGCAAAACAAATAATAATGAAGTAAACACACTTTCCATAATGTAACTTCGTTTGTACGTCTGTCATTACGCTAGGCAGTACTGACATCACTAATTAAAAATTACCAGACTTTGAAAATCCTGCACAGATTCGTATATGCAAGGCATAACAAAATCCTAACCTAACCTAATCTAACTTAACCTAACCTAACCTAACCTAACACAACACATATTCGTATATGCAAGGCATAGCGTGAGTGTACATAAGCATGAAATGTTATGTTGGTATGACTGGTACGATAGTTGAAGGTGGATACGCGGAGTAGGACAGGAACTACATCAGCTTTCGTTTAACCGAAATATTTTCCCGATGTGATAAAATTGTTAGCGTTTGTGACTACGGTTCAAGTTAAGCAAAGTTGTTACCATCAGTAAAGTGAATAACAGGATCGATTCTTTAGAATTCACTATATTATTTAATGAGAAATAAATATGGACAAAATATTTTAAGTTGCAACAACTATATTTTAGAACTTCGCATGAAAATACAGACTTTCAGAGATCCAGAAACAAGGTTATACTTTTTTAAATGCTGTCAATTTGTGATTTCTTGCACGTATATGCAATTTCTATTAAACTAATGGAATGATTTTAGTCACATTCAGTAGCCATGAATCAATTCATCAGAAGTATGCATATAGAATATAATAATAAACAACAGAAATTTAATTTGAAGGGATTTTTCATAGTATTTTCACAACATTATAATTAGTTTGAAATTAATGATAATGATATCATATGTGATTTCCTCTATTATATTTTCTTAAATGGAAAATAGTGGAAAATGTAAAGTTATACAGCATATTCACGAAAATATTGGATACGAAACTGCACGGAATTTGACTCTAATGATAAATTTCTCTGGAAGAAAATGTGTCATATTAGAGCTCGTAGAAATCTAAGCTAGTATTTAGTTGGTAGTTAGGTACTCTTCGTTCGCTGATGTTTTAGCTATTGGAAAGGGGTAGTATCAAACCAGACTGAAGCCAGTGAAGCTTATCGGCACATGACAATTACAAGAATAGAAACGCTGTTGCAACACATTACTCGAAGAAAAGACCAGTGTTTTTACTCACGAACTGAGCTATGCATTAGGACGTATTCTTTATGCTGTGTATCTTATACTGTCTACAGCACATTAGCGTAAAATATAGAGGATGAAGGTAAATTGAAAAATAATCATAATATGGATATTTAAACACATTTTTAAAACGGTGGCCGTTCATTTCGATACAGGCTTCCGTTCTTTTGTGCATACTATCGCTCTATAGACTATTGTACCTAATTCCAATTACCAGTTTCGTCCTTCGTACTAGTAACTCATGTTGAAATAATTCTGTACCTACTCTATAAAAGAGTACCTTACGTACTGTAAATTCAATCTTCACTTCTGCCCGATCCGAAAAGATAAAATTGCTCAGAGATACTACCTACTGTCCTTCCAAGTGGTTTTGTCGCAGGATCGTAGAAAGGGGAAAATGACGTGACAATTAATTACTTAAATATGCTCTTTTATTTAAGTCATTTTAAATAGTTGTATAATATTACGTAGACGTCCAATTCCTAACAGAAATTAATGGAATATGTATTACATGTCTTCTCCGTATTAAATTTTACTGTACCTGGTTATGTTTCGGGCTGTTATTGGCCTTAATGTTTTCAGAAAAGAGCTTAGACACCCCAGCACTAGCCTTTACAGGAGGCGAGCAGAAGCGGGTGGGGGAAACCGGGATGCGACGTAGGCAAACGGAGGAAAGAACTTGTGCGAAAATATGATTCAATATTGAAAGGTCTTTCGTCACTAGAAAACGCGAACGTATGGTATTTCTAGAACGTACTATACTCACTAACTCAGTACTGTTTACTTTGACTGCATACTCTGCCTTGGTTTTGTATGGAATACGGTTGGAAGTTTATTAGCAGAGGGGGGGGTGGAAGTGAAGTACACTTAGCGGCAAAAGGAATGGGCCGACCGACAATTTCCAGAAACATAACATTGCGCATGCGCGTCTCGTCAAAGCTGTAGTTCACTAGGTAACACATAATAAACCATTTAAATTTGCTGTATTTTGTTTAAGAGTCTAAAATATGTAATAAAATCGAATGGCGGTTTGATTCTAGATACACCAGGGCCCTTGAATAGTGAAATAATAATAAAATTGATAAATACGAAATCCACCGGAGGGAATATGAACAGGAAAACCACGCATTATGCCGAACTGATAGTAACAGTCACAGTAGCGTAAGACGTTACGGCATTGGTGTATTGAACAAGTTGGTAGTAGTAATGCAAGGTTCGAATCTCCCCCAATCTTATTTTTTTAATTACAAATTTGCCATCATATGTGTCCCGCAAAGCTATAATTATGTGGCGATATCTCTTAGAATATTCCCAAACTCTAATAAATAATAAACCTCCCTCTCTCTCTTTCAAGCAATACTGCTATCTGTTAATACAACGGAAAACGATATCCAGAAGAAACACTTTTCTTCCACCAGGATAATCATTCGATAGACTACACACCGCCAACCGGATTCAAAGATGGTTTACGAGGAGGCGTGATGTCGACCCAGTCGACTGGCCTCCAAATTCACCAGATATGAATCCGATTCAAAATTTTTGGGCTGCAGTCAGAAGGATCCTACGTTCTACTTGGGCAGAACAACCGCCCGTTCGGACACCTGAGGAATTGTGGGATAGACTTCTAGATGCGTGGGAGGAGATGGCCAAGAATTTTGACCTGTTCCATAATCTTGTGGACTCCATGCCGCGCAGAATGAGGGCAGTTGTTGACGCAGGTGTTTTGTGGACGAGATACTAGTCCCCACCACAGGCCTTGTTTTGTTAATATATTAAAAAAACTGTTTGTTTTTGTTAATTTAATTACTTATTTGTGTTTGATATGCGTCCGGTTTTTTAGGATGTGAAACAAGTATTTTTGTTTATACAGGCCAGGTCTCACCTATTAATAGCCCACAGGTGATGGGGAATAATATTTTTACAAGGCAGGCATAACGAAATTTGTTAACAAATGCCATTTCACGTTTAAACTAATAAATGAAGTAAACATTGAATTAAAAAATAATAATTTTACCGTACCGGGAGACGAACTCACAACCTCTGGTACGGATGTCAGACTTCTTACCACTGAGCTACACATTGCTCGCAAGGTTTACTACTATAGACGGACGATTTTCAATGAAGAGACACCACAGCAATGCCTTGCAGTGGGTTACGTTTACACGAGTGAACCGCGCGATAGAACTTAGCATTTCTATCGACCAAGAGTCTGCCCATTCTTTTTGCCGCTAAGTGTACATTAAAAAACACAGGTACAATAAAAATTGAAGTAAAAATAAAATGTTGTCCCTGTAGAATCCTCTCCTGTAGTGGTCTGGGGTTATGAAAACCCCACACAATGTCACAAACATGCAAAATCTAACATAATCGTGTCACACACTTTACTTACACGTTGCAACAGAAAGTTTGTTGTATGAAACACTCGAACAACGGACTAGAATGAAAAGCGATACATTCACTTGGCAGTCGTCTGGGTCACAGTTAAAGTTTTTGTCAAGACTTAGAGTAGTGAAGAGAGACTAGGACTGTGTCATCTGCTTTGAAATAACTGTGAGGCAAGTTTTAAGAAAAAAAAATAGTTCAATGTCTATACACGCAGATGGTAAGTTATAATAAGTTAATAACACATGACAACTGGCAGAAAGTGTGCTCTTGCCATAAATATTATTTTCTGACAATTGAAACTCATGGTATATGATGCATAATGTAGGTAGGCTGTATCGGGTGACATCCCTCCCGTGGTGCGTGGCATAACAATTAGCCTGTAATGCAGCGGTCCGTGTTCGAGTCCAGTCACTCTTGAGGTTTCATTGAAAAATCCATAGTGACTTGTGGCAGGCAAGGTCGCAATTGAGTTTTTCCTCGGGATTCTGCCGTTTCTTCCATCACTGGTTGGTGATATATAGAGTAGGCTGGTTTATGATCATGTGGAATTGGCTTTATGAAGCTTGTATGCACAGCGAACTTTAGCACAATCAGCTAGTCAATAAAGGTTAGCATAATAGTGCGCTATAATGGTCACTTTTCCACTTTAGGGTAATAATAATGGGTGTACACTCGTGTGCATTGATGGTCGGACGGTATAAACAAATGCTACCTACCACACCTCCTCTCCAATGTACGAGTGGCAGTTGCGAGCAAGACGTTCTGTTTGAATTCAATTCAGTGCAGTGGCGGACTTTATTACATTACGCTATATTGTTATATATTACGTTTCTGCTTCAAGAGTCACTTAGTATTGAATTGAAATAAGCTTCTTATTCTGTAGTCTTATATTTCTTGTTGCTCATTCTTTATCCGTAAACATTTAGCCAGTCGGTGTTGAATTTCACCACTGACTTACTTCCTTCCCACACTGAACACAAAGCCCGCTTCCAGACATGTTACTGGTTGCTCTTGTGCTTGGAAAGAAAGAGAATTTGTTATATTAATGAAATAATAATCTTATGACTCAAAGCTGACAAAAAGAGGATTCAACTTTAAATGCCTGGGTCGTTCTTCTACAAACTGAAATACGGTATTGTTACAATAAAGTTCCCAAAGCAATAATCGGGATCTTCTACCAACCTAGATATTCATTTCGTGTTTTCTGCTGGAATTATAATTATGATTATGACCGGGCCCATTTCTACTGGCCAGTTACGCCTTCTAAAGAAGTACAAAAAGATGCAATGATTTTTTAAAATTTATTTAGTTGAACCCTTTTTTGAGTAGTCGCTTCAATTCTGTTATATTATTGATCATTTAATCTCTCCTGTTCTCGGTCTTTTTTTTTTCTTTTGTACTAAAGAGGGACCCGAAGGCTTACACTGCAGCTGAGGCTTATTATGCTTATCACTCCTATTTTGTGAAAAATTGGATAGCCGAACGGTCACGCTCTTGTACAAGTACAGCACGCTGCACCGTTAACTGAACCCGAGCTATGATACGGATGATAAAATATGAATAATTAATGATGGCGAAATGAGTCCGAGATCCAACGCCGAAAGTTACCCAGCAATTCTGCTTCAATTGGTTGAGGGAAACCCCAGGAAAAGCCCCAACCAGGTGAACCAGGACTCGAATCCGACCCCACTCGTTTCACAGTCAGACGCGCTGACCGTTAAGGTTGGTTCACAATAAACCGGGAACGGAAATGACAACGTGAACGAGAACGGAAATAATGTTAAAATAAATGTATTTAAATGTGGGCATTCATAATAGTTAATTGTGAAGTTTTGTTTTTCTTATTATGTTATATATTATGTTGGAGTTGTATCCGTTTTCTTGTGCTATGTATTTGATTGTGTTTAGCTCTTCTTTGTAGTTTTGTTGGCTCATTGGTATGTTGAGTAGTCTGTGTAACATTGTTCGGAATGCAGCTTGTTTTTGTTGTGTTGAATGATTGGATGTGTTGTGTATGTGTTGTTGTTATTGTTATTGTTGTTGTTGTGGGTTTTCTGTAGATTTTGATTGTGTGTTTGTTGTCGACTTTTGTTATTGCGATGTCTAGAACGCTGTTCTTCAGTTGGTTCCCAAACAAAATATCAACAACGTGAGTAGGTTCCCCATATTCAAATATCAACAACACGAGTAGGTTCCAAGGCTGTGTGGGAAGGGGATGTTAATTGATCATGTAGCAGAGTAATGATAGTGTCCAAATATCAACAACGGGGATGAGGTAGTTGTTATTGCCTATAACGCCACTTATATTCAATCACGACCCGCGGCTTTATATACGTTAAAATATAAATATCAATCATAAGTTTCAGTGATTATCAGAGTAGTGGCAGTGGAAGTCCAGGACAGCCGTTTTGCACTTAATGATGGATTTCACTACTATGCTCGGTGAAAAGAGGAAGACACTCTTAGTGGTAAATGTTAGTTTTCAGAAAACATTATCTGGTGGTGTGGAAAGATATATACTTGTGTTAAAAGAGAATGTAAGTGTTCCGTGAAACTTTCTGATTCAGATATTAGAATGGAATGCAACTTCGAAATAACCACGATACTTGTGATATTGCAACTTTAAATAAAATTATGAAGTTATTCGACGCAGCGTGTCCTCCAAGCACAAAATATTTTTAACTTACCTACTACCGTAGACAGTAGTTGACAGTCCTAAGTTTGTATAAAATGGGAGAGGAAATGTTTTCTGGCTTAATCTAGCGCGGGAACCAATTGCAGTACATAGATGAAATCAACCTGGAACCAATTCGGGTATAGCTTTGGGACGAACCGGGAACCGATTCACAGATTTGGGAACCAATTCCAGTACGCCCGTCTAGAAAATTTATGAATTTGTTGTTTTCAATTTCTAATGTGTAGTGTAGTTTTGGGTGTAGCCTATTTTTTTATGTGTTGATGTAGGTTTTGGATCTGTCTTTTGTTTCCTTTGTATAGTATTAGTATGTCATCTACGTATCTGTGCCAATATATGATGTTATCTGAGTGTTTGTTGTTGTCTTTGTTTAGTATATATGTTTGTTCTATATTGTGTATGAATATTTCTGCTAGTATGCTGGAAATGGGTGGATTGAAAAAAGTCTTAATGAACATGAATATCTTGTTACAATGTTATTTTCAGTTAAAAGTTTATTGCTTTAAGAATAATTTAATATATTATGAATTTGTCGTAAGATTGTCTAAAATAGGAGAAATAAGAAAAGGAATATATTACAAATTTTGTAATCAATCGAATATAGAAAGATGATTATATAAATCCTTGTAATCTCAACGAAAAAGCCATTAATGAAAAAAATATCTTATTTGACCAATTCATCACGTTAGAATCTGAACAACGTAGTAACAGAATCAACATAATCCCTCGCACAAATCACGCAACAGTCCGTTCAAATCACGTCAGTCACGACATCATCTGATCGTCGATCAGGTGAGTCAAACCAGATTGTATCGTTGTCCATTCCACTTTAGACAATCTTATGCAATATCACTGTACTTATGACAAATTCATATGTTAATAAGATGAGAGATTTTAAATTATTCTCGTAGCAATTTTAACAGTTTTAACCGAAAATAACATTTTAATTTGTATCACGTCTAATTGTAATAAATAATTAGATTTTTATGTTCATTAAGACATTTTTGCAATCCTTCATTTAAGTAATAATATTAATTTTACTGCTAATTACGGATGATGAGAAACAGTAATCCCAAAACATGTTTAATGAAAGAAGAACAGTTCCTTCATGAAATTTGTTCATACAATTGTTTGTTAATAATTTGCTCTATTTTAATTAAATTTAAAGAATTAATTCATGAACATTGTTGAATAGTGACCACATTAAAAGTGTATTTGTCGTAATTTCAAAATTTTACAAAAGGAACAAAAAATTTAATATCATAGTATCACAATAATGTTAGTTGTTTGTTTTTGAAGAGAAATAAATTTACAAAATACATTTTTGATAATATTATTTATATACGAGTTTTCTAGTAAAATATACAAGTTTTGTTTACAGTACGTAATATTATTTTAAATTTTTGTATACGATCGTATGTATTGAATGCGCAGGGATGAGAATTCGGATGTAACGATGGTATTCATCGGTTATGACGCAGTGTACCTTCTGGTAATCCCTGTAAAAGAAAGACATAATAATAAAAATAATACTATGACACTTACTTGGTGTTTTATTTAGTTGGTTATTTAACGACGTCGTATCAACTACTAGGTTATTTAACGTCGATGGGATTGGTGGTAGCAAGATAGGCCTATTTGGCGAGTTGAGGTCGAATGCTAAACAATTTGCTTTACTTTCATCTTAAATTTATTGAAATAAAAATTTTACCTAGGTCATAATTTATTATCAAAACGAAGTTGTATAACCTTGGCCCGTAACACTGGCTGTGATTTAGTCCAGTGTTCGCGTAACATTTATGTTCAGCTGAAGTACGTCAAATTTCTTCTGATAGAAAACATTTTGTTGTTTATATGTTTGACGATTTTTATGATAATATTTTAATGTCTATTTAGCCTATATATTTGTTAAATTTGGGAAACATTAAAGTCGAAATAAATCAAATTTGTTGGATAATCAATTGACTTGTTTAAGCAAATTTGATTTAATCTGCTTTTGAAGCGACTTTTTACAATTTATACAATAATAATTAGTTGTATATATTTGCGTGATAAGTGTAGGCCATATGTTGGTGTCTTTTGGTGGAATTTCTAATGTAACAGCATATCTTTAGTGATACTGTTATTGTTTACGCATAATTTCTTGAATTTTGTATAAGAGCATTGTGTTATTATGAGGGAGACAGGGATTGCAAGTTTCAGTCCCAGAAGATTTTTGTTCTGAGGACATTGAGTCTCTTCACTATTCCGGTTATTGTTATCCTTTTCAAAGCATGTGACGAAACGTTACAAGTGAAGGCCGGTTCACAATAAACAGGGAACGGAAACGAGAACGAGAACGGATATGTTAAAATAAATGTATTTAAATGTGAGCAATCACAATAGTTAATTATGAATGCTCACATTTAAATATATTTATTTTAACAATATTTCCGTTCTCGTTCTCGTTGTCGTTTCTGTTCCCGGTTTATTGTGAACCAGCCTTAAGGGTATAAATAATACAAACAATTTTACTGAAATTGATCAAATTATAATAAGATATGATGATAAAAAATTATATCTGACCTGTTCAGGATTACAATAACGATGTTGCCTTCATCTGTAAGAAACGCTGCCCTTTTAATTGTTTTCCTATTGGAGTCAGATATCGCAATTCTTTGTGAACCAGGGGGCACAAATGTTGTCACATGTGCCATTGCATAAAACATAGGTTGCTTGTAAAACTCGTCAGCCGTAGAGTTCACAATAATGGGCGAATCAAGAGCATTGTTGATGTAATTAGGACCTCCTTTCATATCCAGTGCTAAATTCCAGTCCATCCATCCATTAGCCCAGTGGTTAACATCCTGACAAGAAATTAGTGTTAGTAACCATACATTAAGGTTAAAATAATTTTGTTTCCATAATGATTTCATTCGTCACGTATACTTTGTGACCTCTGTGGCTCAAGTGGTAGTATTTTTAACTAGATGTCCAGAATATTCGACTTCGATTCGCGACAAGAGGATCAAGATCTACCTTCCTCCAATTGGGACTAGTTAGGTTTCTTTTGTGTTGTCTTAAGCCAGTGGTCGTCAGCACAGTGCACCCTGAGCTAGCGTCTCTTACCCGCAGATCTCTTACAGCATCAGCGTGCACCCGTGGCTGCTGGCGGGTACGCTTTCTATCTCTCCCTTCTGCACGATGGAGCATATTTCCTTGCACCGCTTACCCTCTATTCCATAGTTACGCGAGAAATGTGTTGTACGAACTCGGAATAGTGCATTATTAGGAGGATATCTTCCGAATAAGCTATTCCATACTTTCAACCTCTGTTAAATTGTTATGTAGAGAATAAATTATAAAATGGCAGCCAAATTAGATATGAATCTCTGATTCTGATTGTGAATTACTATTAATATATGTTTGGGAACGCGGAAACAAAAGAAAATAAGGCATAATAGGGCTGACGTATGAAATGAGAATGACGATGAAGAATTTCTGGCAAGATTTAGACTAGAAGTGGACACTGTCTTAAGCATACCGGAATTAATCAACGATGATTTGGAACACATGACAGACAGGTAAAAATAGTTCACATATTCACCATTGTAAAAAAATGCTAATTTTTAAATAATTTAAAATTGAATTTTAAAGAAATTCATAAGGCAATATTGTAATGTTATAATATCAGTATTAAGCTTACGTTCTGCATTCCTGTAGGTATTAGTCTGAGCATTGAATACATTCGAAGCGGGACACGGTGTATGGTAACGTTTATTCCAAGGGTATCTAGTATTTCTTCGCAGAATTTTAACAGAGGTTGGCAATAGTTTAAATAGTGTTTTGTTTACAAAGTGCATAAATAGGCCTACTTTTTAAATATATTTGTATATATTATTACTATTTTGTTTATGGAGTTTATTTTAAAGAAGTGAATGAATCAAAAGGAATCATAAATCAAGACATAAGATATATTTAAGCTAGTTGAGATAGTGAATGACTATAATAATGTGTTAGAAAACAATATAACTTATGTTATAAGTCATAACATCTATCAAGCACTTAAAATATCCGGAGCTCTAGGAAGTAATATATGGGGCAATAGCCTACATTCTTACGAATAGAAACAAAAACTGTGGTTCTCTCCTTACGTACGCTGTAGAAACTATAGCTGCAGATCAGAAACTGCAAAATCAAGATAGAAACTCATAATAATGGAGCTGCTTTATATGTTCTTAATTTGTTTAAAACCACAGCTTACCATTCAATTCTTAAAGAATAAAAATAAAAATAAAAATAACTTGTGGCAAAAATTGCAAATTATAAACAGAATTAACAATTAAAAATGAATAGAGATAACTTGTAATCAATATTATTATTTCAGATTGTTGTATATGTGAAGGTGCAAAATTACAATAAAGTCTAAGACCATTTCAGAAATGGAACAAAGTGCATGCTGTTGTATGCCAAGGTGTTTAAAGAATTCTACAACCGTCGGATATATGCTTCGTCTTGCACCAAACAGAATTCTTTGTACAGTAAAATTATAATTTTGAAACCGCTGGCTATATTTCTCCTTGAAGAATGAAATGCAGAACACATAAATACATTTCTTTTCTTCCTACTGAATAAAACTATTACGAAGAGTATTAAATAAAACACGCAGAGATCATATCAGGAACGATACAATAAGGGACTAGTGTAAAATTCAGTCAATAAACCACATAACTAGAATGAATGACAAAAGCTTAGTGAAAACACCAAGGGATAAGTCACCAAGAGGAGATAGAAGATAGACCGGCCAAGAAAGAGATGTTCCGACAGTGGTTTGAATAGACTTACAGCCTAGTTTTAAAATGTTAAATCTAATAAAGTAAGGAGAAAAGAGGACATATTTTGTTTTATGTTTAATAGTGAATAGGAAAATGGTAGAATCATGGCAGAAATCGGGAGTGCCCCGATGATACCTTTAGATACACAGTCTTTATTTACTTTAGGGTACAAAAACTTCACTTGGACTACGTGGAATTTGAACGCGGGTATCCAACGTGAAAAGCCAGAGATATAGCTGATGGTGCACACTCTGTATGTGTTATAGCCCAGTACTTGCTTTACATTGTCATATCTTCATGAATTTCCTTCATATATGTCTCAGCCACATGTCTGCAAAGCAATTGTTTCTTTCCTGCCTTTTAAACAGCGTTTCAACTGCAGCAGCAATTAAAAGTTCCCATTTAATTTTATATACGCTGATATTGAGAAATATTTTATTTTAAATCGAGGGGAAAGAATTATATTTTAATTCTGAAAAGCTTATCGGAATGCTAAAAAGTTTTGAGCCAGCTTCTGCTGTAGTCAATGTCATATGATTACAAATGAGGAACTTTCGCGCTGAATTGACCGACTGCAAGCGAACAGGAACTTGCTTTTATTGTACCTACTCAAACACAAGGAACATTCGCCCAAACCCATTGGGAGGGGAATAAATGTTTGCTCCAATGGTCGTCGGCACTCGCTGAAATGGGTAAAGGGTAAGAAGTGTATCGGAATATGCACCGTCGTGCAGAAGGGGAGGTAGAAAGCATATCCGCCAGCAGCCAAGAATGCACGCCAGTGCATCTCTTATCCGAGGTTGCACTGTGCTAATGACTGCTGGTGTACTCCCTTGCCTGGAATCGAAGCGCTGCTACTGGATTTCTAACAGGTTGTTATTAGAGCAATGTACTATAAAAATATTGCTATTTATGGCGCCCATTCCGTAATTAACTGTATTACTGATATACTCAAAAACCTCTAAGATACTTTCTGCATATTTTTCAGCATTTCTCCATGTTCCGAGACGAACGGCAGGTTGAAACGGAAATGGAACTGGAACAAGAACATAGAAATAATTAATATTAGCCTATACAGGGTGTTTAAAAATACGGGGCATAATTTCAGGTATGTATTTCCCACATGTAGACAAACAAAATAGTTCATTACAACATGTGTCCGGAAATGCTTTATTTCCGAGTTATGGCCTTCACAACATTGAAATTCACCGGAACGTATTTCTTTCCGCAGGTCGTTGCCGTCAAAGGAGACATTAAGAGGGCACTCTGACAGTTCATTCCGAGGCGAAGGTTACATGCAGTGTTGTGTAGATGTTGGACTGTGCGACATGTATTCAAATCAAGAGCTGGCAGAGATACACTTCATGTACGTTAAGGCGGACGGCAATGCTGCGCTGGCTCGTCGTTTATACCAGGAGAGGTACCCACAGCGACAATGTCCAGATCGGAAGACATTTGTACGTCTCCATTACCGTCTGTGCGAGTATGGAAAATTTAACTCGCCTGGTTTGGGAAGGGGACGACCAAGATCTACAACTCCAGAAGTACAGGAGGAGATTCTGGAGGCTGTGAACATGACTCCTTCTATCAGCACATGAAGGGTAGTATTGCAAGTCAATGTTCCTCATACGACTATCTGGAGACTGTTGAAAGAGTATCAATTGTATCCTTATCATTTGCAACGTGTACAGACCCTGTCACCAGCAGATTACCCTGCACGAGTTAGGTTCTGTGAGTGGTTCTTGCAGCAGTGTGGTGTAAATCCGAACTTTCCTGCCTTAGTATTATTTACAGATGAAGCACAGTTCACACGAGATGGCATAACAAATTTCCCCAATCAGCATGTATGGGCGTATGAAAACCCACGTGCAACTGTTCCATCTCATCACCAGGTGCGGTTCTCCCTCAACATGTGGGCCGGTATCATTGGTGATCGATTAGTTGGACCCCATGTACTTGTAAACAGACTTACGGGGCAGGCGTACACAAACTTCCTGGAAAACACCATACCTCATGTTTTAGAAGACACTCCACTGATCAATCGGCAACACATTCACTTCTCGCATGATGCGCTCCTGCACACTTCAATCGTACGGCTCGCCGGTACTTGGATCGAAGGTTTCCTGATCGATGGATAGGTAGAGGTGGCCCAATTGCTTGGCCTCCACGCTCACCTGATCTGAATCCTCTCGATTTCTACTTGTGGGGCCATTTAACATCATTGGTTTATTCGTCTCCGGTGCCTGATTTGGAATCCCTTCGGAATCGAATTGTGGCATGTCCTGAGGACATACGCAATACTCCAGGAGTTTGGGATCGTGTTCGCAGGTCAATGAGACATCGATGTGAGGTCTGTATTCAAGCAGGAGGTGGACATTTTGAACATCTTCTGTAATGACAACGACCTGCGGAAAGAAAAACGTTCCGGAGAATTTCAATGTTGTGAAGGCCATAACTCGGAAACGAAGCATTTTCGGACACATGTTGTAATGAACTATTTTGATTGTCTACATGTGGGAAATACATACCTGAAATTATGCCCCGTATTTTTGAAACATCCTGTATACTTATTCTTGCTTAGAAAATAGTTTCCAATTGATTTCGCATCATAGCGGGCAGCCATATTAAGTCTTTACCATGATTTAAATTACTATTTTGATCATAAGTTACAGTTATTTATTATTAGTAGATAGTCTACCGCATTATACAGCACGTTTCCGAATTCTACCAAGAAGTTTTACAAGCGTGTTTGGGAGGAAGTATCAGAATGTACAGCTATAGGAAACTCATAGATTATACAACTTTCTTATTATGTATAAATAATAAAATGATTTCGATCTTATAATAGCCGCTGATATAAAGTACCAGTAATTTCATTGGAGTTTATTTAATCTTTGACAAATATTTACAGTATATGTTCAAAATGCTGATCATGGGCAACTCGAAAAAATGTGAAGCTTCGCACTATGGACTGTGGTACACGCCAGAGTTGTGCGCCTTCTCTGAGGCTGCGGTCATTTGTAGCGTCGACGGCGAAATGTGCTGACGCTGCATTAAGTTATGCTGCAAGGACATGACATACGCTTTGGATTACTGGATGCATAATATTCAGTAGCTCAAGAAGCACGTCTTCCAGAAATGCTCTGTTCAGGTTACCATTAATTTATTCTGGGGAGTAGTATATCAAGTCCTATCACACAGCCATGTACAATATTGGTTCAAATGTTAAGAGCAAATGCGTGAAGGAAATGAGCTCATGGCAGATGTAATCTACAAGGAGCTAGATAGGCGTGTATGACAGGATTTTCTCATTCCAGGTGTTACACGCCGAATCAGGTTCCGGCGACTGTTGGTTCTTTATCTCGAAACAATCTGATACTTTCTCCTCAAAATTTGTTTGAAGGACTGAAAAATACTCTGTATAACATGTGAAGTATTAATGAGCCCAGTAAATGAAGTAATAATAAATAGTAATAATGATTTATTTTAGCTGGCAGAGTTAAGGCCGTAAGGCCTTCTCTTCCACTCAACCAGCAAAAAGTGTATATACATATGCATGAACTTACAAAGAATTCAACAATTTGATTTAGATGAGAGTTACATGTGTACAAGAGTTATTTACGAATTAAACAACAAAATACTATGAACTATTAATTTAACACTGAAAGAAGTGTGTTCAAGTTTATAGTTTATATTTACCAATGGATGCTTCCGTATATAGAAGGAATTTCTTCTCATATTTTCGATGAATATAGTCGAGATATTTTGGCGGAGAGATGAAATAGCGATCCAAGTACCAGTGGAAAGCGAATCCTGATACATAGTCCATCAGCTTTTCATCTGCCAACTAAAAGAAATGTACATTAGGATAAGCAGTTTAATAGTTCACATTTTCTCATTATATATTTACATATTAAATACTAGCAATTATTTTACTAGAATTTTGGAACCATCTTGTTCTAAGCGAAGAAAGTTCTTTGCAATTTTCCTACCATAATTACGTATAAGCTGTTGGGTAAGCGGTAGTGTCATGATTAGCTTCCTATTCTGGTGTAATACATTTGATATTGTAAAATGGCGGTTAGATATTTTTTGTGCTGAAGTAAGTGGAAAATATTTATAAATAAACTTAGCGACTATCTGGCAAGTGTTTAGGTATCGTAATGTTACTGTTCCAAAGGAAACAGTTTTAATGAACCAGTCTGTATTGTTTTAATCTTCACCTTCTCTTTTAAAAATTGAAGCCCACAATTAAAATCGATTTAACAAAAGTTTAATTTGTTATGTTTATAGTTACTGCAGAACTAAAAGCATTATCGTTATTATTACTGTTATTAGTATAAATTCTTATATTTTGCGTGAACAAATCCACAATAAAATAACTTGTAAATACTGCTTGTGAACAGTTTTCTTCTAGTAGCTTTGAATAAAAAGTAGAGTACAACAAACCAAAAACTGACTAATATTATGCCGAAAATAACTTCTTGATATCACATTATATAGAACAAATTATTTTTTCGTTGTAAGGTTAATGGTTATCAGTGATATATGCAACGGTTGCTCAGGTCAAGTGTAACTTAAACACTAAGTGGCGGTAAGATGTTTTGTTTAAATATAGTAATTAATTTTGCACAAATGTACATAAAACAGTTACACTTTGTTGTGATCATTTATAATATTGATTTCTATATTTTTTCATGTCAATATATAGCCTAAACACGGAATTTAAATGTGTTTTTTGAAATCGTGTGTTCGTCGAAAATTTAATCTAAAGTAGCCGCGTTTGCATTTGCAAATCTCCAGATGCGAGTTCGATAACCTAAAACCTATGCACCACACGATAGTAGTATTATTACAGTAATGTAAAGTAGCTACTACTTGGGTCATGCTGTGAGAATGCAAGAGGAGAGAGTTTCCAAGAAGACCCTTGTTCAGTACCCAGAAGGCAAGAGGAAACAAGAGCGACCCAGGAAGAGATGGATGAATGGATGATAGAGACAAAATGTGCCTGTGCTGGCAATAAGGAATTGGAGGAGGTGTGCTGTGGACAAGAAAGGTTGGACAAGAGCTGTAGGAGAGGCCAGGATCCTTCATGGACTGTAGCGTCAGGAGAATGAATGAACAATAATGTAAATAATGTTATAAGAGTAGGAAATCATATCTTACACATCCATTGGATTCGAGATTCACACCCAAACGAGAACGATTAATTTCAAGTATGACTCAGCAATGCGGCTTTCCAAGATCTATTCCTCTAATTTTCAAGCTAGGCGCATTCCCAAATCTATACCCGCCGACTACACTAAGGTTCGCTGCGTTCCCAGGTTTCGAGTAGATAAACCCACTCGTTTCTGGGCCAGCTCCCCCCTGCGACACCAGCCGGCGTTCGGAGAATGCTATTGGATGATGACGGGATGGAGAAATGTTAACGGAATTATGTAGATGCCTAATATGGGGAAACAGAGTAACCCGAAGAAAAACCCAAACTGCGACCTTGCCACAAGTGTCACTGGATTTTTCGTTGAAAAATTCCAGGCCTAATCGGCACTCGAACCCGGACTGGGTGTGTGACAGGCTGAGGGTGAGACCACTCAGCCACCGCAGGGGATTCCTTCTGAAAGCAAATAAATATAGAAGGTCTCTAGCATAGATGAAATACACGTAAAAGACCAGGCAACTTTCTGAATAAAGAGGGTTCCAGTCAAAACTTGGTAACAATATATCCTTGTCAAAATTCTTCGCTTTGCTCAGAGAGATGTCTCTGCATATCTTCTTGATACTAGAGGTCTCTGATGTTTGAATAAAAAAATGTCAGATTTTAATATTGTTACAGTTGGTCTGAGAGATTTTCTTAAAGTGATCAAGACTTTTAAAACTGCATAAACAATGTTCGATATCTAGACACGTATAAAACCTACAGGATGATGTACATAAAGTATTTACCCCTCCTTCAAATTTAATTTAAATGTGATTGTGTCTTAAGCACAACTTTCTTACTTACAGCGTGAAACCACAAAGGAAAAAATGCCCTCTGATCGTCATGGATTATGAGCTGAATATCTCCATAGCCGCTGGCGTACAATGTTGGACCAAGATTTTGTACCACAAAACTTTTTATTTCAGTTGGAGTCCATCCCATAAGAATGTCTTCAAAGAAAATCAGATTCCCGAAAAATGGTTCATTCTGAGGACTTAGACTCCAGAACCTGATTCCATAACGTTTATAGGCGTCTAGAAATCTGAAAATAACATTGAAACAGAAACTCACTTTATATTATCACTAATGAAGTTGCAAAATGCTTTGTGATTAAAGAGGCAGCATTGACTCCATTAGATAAGGTAAACAAGGACGTAGATGTGCTATTCATGCGCTAAATGCAAGCAAAATAACAAATAGGGGAACAACTGATGATAAACAATAGAATATAATTTTATTATAAAGACTCTATCATTTGTACTATTTTTCTGTACTATCTTCAATTATAATTTTGTGTCTGAAATAGTCTTCTATTCCCCGAATTACAATTTTATACTGCCGGAAAAAGTAAACGTCAAGTGACTGCACAAGCCTAAAAACCTTGTGGTCTTTGGGAGGAATTATTTGCGTTGAATTACTTTTTATTTAAAAGCGTATTTGTTTTAGGGTCATTAAAAATGTTTTTAACAGTTTGTCCACTCCATGAATCTAGTAGCAGTATTATACTAGTAGAGTCAGAAAGTACCGGAAATTCGGGTGGCATCGCCAAGCTCTATAGGCAACTTCTCTGCCTTATCCGTTTGGTATGTGACCTACTCTCCAGGCGTATAGATTCAGTGCGGCTGCGCGTGAGAATGGGGAAGACTAACGTAGCCGGAAACCAATCGAAATACAGTGCAGCTCTCAGCTTCGTTTAGTAGGTTAGTAGGTTATTTTACGACTTTTATCAACAACTTAGGTCATTTAGCGTCTGAATGAGATAAGGTGATAATGCCGATGAAATGAGTCCGGGATCCAACACCAATAGTTATCCAGCATTTGCTCGTATTGGGTTGAGGAAAAACCCCGGAGAAAACCTCGACCAGGTAACTTGCCCCGACCGGGATTCGAACCCGGGCCGCCTGATTTCGTGGCCAGACGCGCTAACCGTTACTCCACAGGTGTGGACACTGGACAGCTTCGTTTAGTGAAGACGTGTAATACAGTGCAGCTTTCCGCTTCGTTTAGTGAAGACGTGTAGGTACATGTAGTAAAATGAACTAGAAAGAGCATAGAGGTAACATTAAATTTTGTGTTAAACTCGGTAAAACATTTACTGAGACTTTTGCACTCATACGCCAAGAATATGGAGAAGAAGCAATGTCTCGGATCGAGTGTATGAGTGGCACAAGCGCTTCACAAGTGGTCGTCTTTCAACGGATGATGATCCACGTTCAAGAAGACCCAGATAGGCAAAAACGGAAGAAATGATAGCTCGAGTTGCACAAGAATTCAGACGAGACCGCAGACAGTCAATAGTTGATGTGGCTACTTTGTTATGCATTTCGCATGGTTCTGTGCAGTCCACAATGATTTGAAAATGTAACGTGTGCGTTAGTACGTTGTTCCAAGAAGCCTAGCATATGAGCAGCGGGAACAGCGGCAACTGGTTAGTGGAGACCTGATTGACAGCGTGGACTAAGATCCAACTCTCTTGCACAGAGTGATCACGGGTGACGAGACATGGTGTTTACGACCCGCAGCCAAAGCGGCAGTCTTCAACGTGGAAATCTCCCGGCTCACCACGGCAAAAGAGATTCCGTGCCGATCGATCAAAAGGAAAAGTAATGCTTGAAGTGTTCTTCGATGTCCAGGGTTTCGTACATTTCAAGTTTATTCCTGAGGGTCGAACTGTCAGTAAAGAGGCGTATTTTGAAATTCTTCGGCGTCTTCGTGTTGCATTACGACGAAGAAGACCCAACTTGTGGCAAGGACAGAATTGGGTTATCCATCATGACAATGCCCCAGCACATCGGTCGCTCTTGGTGAGCGAATTCCTCGCACAACACAAAATATCTGTCCTTCCACAGCCACCATTTTCTCCAGATCTTGTTCCAGCAGATTTCTACATATTTCCAATGATCAAATCCCTACTGAAGGGACGGCGGTTTGGGTCAGCCGAAGAGGTGAAAATTCATGCGACTTGCGCTCTGCGGGAAGTGACCAAAGATGGACTGCAGGAATGTTTAGAGAAGTGATATGGACGCTGGCAGAAGTGTGTCACTGCCCAGGGGGCGTACTTTGAAGGCGGTGGTTGTGTAAATGGTTATATATCAGTCTAGTACAGTATATACAGTTACGAAGCTCAGTGCATAGTAAATATGCATCCATAGATAGTTGCTAACCACTAGGATCGCTATTATCACCTCATCACAGACAATGCGAAATCGTACCTGCACAGTCTATTGTTCCTAGCACCCTCACAACTCGAGCTACACATGTTCGCACTGAGTCTATACGCCTGGAGAGTAGGTCATATACCACACGGACAAGGCAGAGAAGTTTCCTATAGAGCATGGCGTTTCCAACCGAAGTTCCGATACTTTCTGACTCTACTAGTATCATCCTTAACATCAGGAATGAACAAACTCATCAGCCATCTTTTCATATGGTTTTTTGTGAGTTTCCCTGAATTGCTAGCACCAACCACAAGGTTAAATGGAGTTTTCCTTTCAATAGTTTAACTTTGGGCCCAAACTCTCCTTTCGGGTTTTGGAAATAAAAGTAAAATTGAGTTCGTAAGGTGCCAGCCGATGAAATATGGACCTGTATGGTGTAGGAATGCGTCATAGAAGATAATGATGGCACAAACGCATGGGTGTCCTTTTCACCTGTCTGTGATAAAGTGCTACCAGATATCCTCTCGTATTCAAATCGAGAGTGGTCGTTGTTGAACATAGTCAGCATTGTATGGCGTTTCTGAAATAATTTGATTTATATCTGTCACAAAATGCTTTGCTGCTTCAATTAGTTTAGACTCATCCTGTAAATCTTTTATAGAAACGAATTTTGTTATTTTTCTGGAGCTTATCCTGTTTTCTTTCTTAGAACGTCGCAGAAACTTTTCAGATACAAGTAGCCGATAATTGTGTGTGGCTTTTTTCTGGCAAATACGAATAGCCCAGTTTTTTTAAATTTAAATGTGAATGCCTGTACTATTTCTTTTTTTTTTATATTGTCTCTTATGCTGAACTTGGAAAGTATTTTGAAATATTCTATAGCATATTTAACATATTTTATGCTCGACCATGCCGAAATGTAGTAATTATACACCTGGTAGCAGACCTTTAATGCATGTCATTAAAGTACACCTACTCATTAAAGGTCAGGTCTTTCAGCCAATGACGACTCAGGTTACAACTGTTCAGCCAATGACAGGTCAGCTTTCTACCGTTATAAAACCGCAAGTATCGATTATTCTCGGATATGCAATCGAAAGACAATTAGCGAAAAGTCACGGAGGCTGGAAATCCAATACTGTCGCAGAAGGTTATGTTCTGTTACTATAATAATTAGAGTTAATTGTAAATAATATTCAAATAAATTCAATTTGTCATCTCGTTTTTCAATGTCTAATTTTATTTCAATGTTATCTCTGTAGGTTCTTATGGCCTAGCAAGGTCAATGTGGACATCTGTTCCTCGGAAAAAATCAATACTTTCGCGTTTGTGCACATCTCACAACATACGGGACATTGATCCAGGTAAGATACAATAAAATTAATAATATCAAGTTAGAAATATGGTCGAGCATAAAAAGTCGTATGAAACTCGCCTATAATGGTAATTAAGAAGCTCGTATGAAAATTATCCATACTCACTTCTTAATTACCTTCATTATAGGCTCGTTGCATAATGTACTATTACTGTGCACTTAATTTTTTTTTTTTTTGCTGTAGATTTTCCGGTAATTTAATTGAGCGTAACGACTGTTTTTATCATAATTCTTTCGATACTGGCAGTCAAGAAATAATTATCTAATGACAATAAACACGAGTTTAAAAAGCAGAATTAAATAACCTTACGATAAGAGTTATCACGAACTGTATTCGGGAAGATAATTCCGTTGCGAACAACAGTATTTCTAAACACCTGAAGATTCGAGGTTATAATAATAAAATCCAGAAGAACAGTCGAATCGAAGCAGAGATGACGGGAATAATTAAAGGCTACTTGGAATAAAAACAACTGAACATTTGACGTTATAACAACGCTTTCTTTTGAACTTTATCATTGCTTATCTACTATTATTTTGAACAGGTTTAATTTTATTGTGAGCCATTTTTACTCATAATAATCGATTGTGCAGTTATTGCAATTAATACAATTATTATTGCATGTTGAGACTGCGAGTCTGACGTAATCGTTTGATTGCCAATGCATCAAATTAGAGACGACATAAAAAACAAATGAATGTAGAAGGGAAAAACTGTCACTTATTAATTTTGAGCAGCATGCTTTTAACTATCAGTGTAATTTTATTTATACTTTAAGTTATTTTGCAAAAAACTCATTTTTGCACGATTGTGTTTTTTTTTTTGTTGTATTTACAGCTCTTGTTGTTAGGCCTTGAAAGTTAGAATTCTCACACAGAAACTTGTTACTAGGGAAACCATTCTTCAAAACATAAAACTATACTGAAATAGACCCATTACAGTGCACTTATTGTTGTTTAGTTACCATTACAGTACAGTTTTGTGAAGGCTTTAGAATAATATTTCTCTAAACTTTTAATGCAAAATATATTGTATTTGCAATTTTAAAAATATGATTGTGCAAAAAAATTTTACAGTACACGTTTGTGAAGGGCATTAAAAAATCTCGGAAACTGAAAAACTCGCTCTGCTCGTTTTTCAAACCTTTCCTCAATTTTGTAAAAAGCACTTCCAAACCTTGTACTGTAATATACTATTGCACAATCTTTTTTTAACCTCTATTGTTTGCGGGTTTTGAATGTTGATTTACAACACGCGGACTGGTTGCTAGGCAAACGGATTGTTACAACTCATAACACGTAGCCAGTTTTCAATAACTCTTCAATATATCTATAGCCAGGAACATGTCAGAATCTACCACTTTCAATCACATTAATTGCTATGATGTAGGCCTATCGATTTATTATAACACCTACTTTTACTAATATTTTTAGCAAAATAATACTCCCTTGAATATAAAATGGTTACACTGAATAAAATGACGGCGCATCACTAACTATATTCTTGGAATTACTTATTGTTAGTTACTTATTGGCCTACAATTAAACGATATGCAAAGCCCTTGAAACAAAAATTTACTCTAAATTATTTTCAGTGCAAAAAATATCGTAAAATGATACATTGCTTACAGTTATAAAAACATGATCGTTCAAAAAATAGTAAGCAATACATGTATGGTAAATACATAACAGAATCTCGGAAACTGAAAAGACGAGACAAAGATGAGAACTTCGTCTTTTCTAACTCTTCTTCGTTCTGTTATAATGCACTTACCAACCTTGTATCGCAATGTATTATAACAAAGAAACAGTGCATGTGATTTTTAGCTACGGTAACACATTAGTGACGTCTAAATGCCATTTTTGAGAAAATAAACCAAAATTCGCTTTTATTTTGTGCGTCTCTTCAAATTGAAAACAGACTACCGTATACTTGGTGAAAAAACTACTTCATATAACCACATACACTACTTCGTGTTTCATTTTATCGATTTCAAGAATAGTTCATTTTCGTATCTAATGATGGAGTTACTTACTTGATGAAGTAATTGGCCCAAATTTGGTAATACTTTTTCTTAAGTCTTGTTGGTTCCTTCATGAACGTGGTTGATTCCTTCATCCATTTTGGGGCCGACCACGGGGCAGCGATTAATTTGATTGTTCTTGATGATATTTCTACGCACCTCTTGATATACGGAATCTGAAATAATATGATCAATAATACGTCTCTATTATTTTTTAACTTTACAATGTTGTGCAAGTAGTCTAGTAGTCCTTATTAATATTGTAGACATTGTTTAATAATAATAATAATAATAATAATAATAATAATAATAATAATAATAATAATAATGTCAGTTTCTGTCAGATGCGTTTCCAATTCACTGTGGGCTAAAGCAAGGAGATGCACTATCACTTTTACTTTTTAACTTTGCTCTAGAGCAGAGATCTCCAAAAAGCGTATCGTCTTTCGTGCTCCGGATGCTGCCCGCCGAATACAGTGTGCTGTAAGGCTAGAGAAGGGGAAGAGACTCGTACCTCAACAGATGGGAGCGATCAGTGGGGGATTGCGGCTACAGTCTGCTTATATTTACATATAATAAAATGAAAAGAATACGAAATAGCATACGTTTGTACATTATCTTGACATACTATGAAGCATCCTTTGTAAATAAACAAAACATTGTTAAACCATAAATAAGTAAAATAAAAATGTTTAATCAATCACTAAAAGCAGCTCTAAAACGAATTAATAAAAAAACACCCGCAGTAACCAATGTTGAAGAATGAACTAAAGCAGATACCGGAGTAGGAGCTGCTATAGCAACAACATTTACGTTACCAAGCTCTCAAGATTAGGATTGGTTTCATAGCAGCCAATATTAACTACGCAAGACGACTTTCACCTGTCATATGAGATCTTTTACACGATTTTATATTGGTTACTTTCTAAAAAAAACTGTTCACAAGTATATGTGGAACCAAACATAGTTGAGATTCTCAAAGCAAAGGACCTTAAACACGGCTATTTACATGCATCAATATTTCTAAATATGTCAACACCAACAAAACCTTTACACTTGGCTTTGAACAATATATCACTTTGAATATATCACTCCAAATTTATTTCAGGTCTCACGTCTGCAATGTTCATTGTAAACGGATTCGCGAACAAGGAAAAATCTTTTTCAATGTTTCTGAAGTCTCCAAATCGTCTTTCTTTGAAATCTGTTTTGAGACTTTCCATGATTTGGCAATATGCATCTACTTTTGACTGTGGAATATTCGAGAGCGAATGCAAACTTGGAAAATGGAATAATTCATTCTCCCCCACGAACACAAAAAATCACCTTCCCATTTATCCTTGAATGTACTACGTCCATGATTAGAAAACATTGTGAAACGGTCGAACACACCAACCAACACAATGATAATGGCAGTCCGCCACAGCTCTTCGTTTGCGCGTAAACATTGAGTGCAGTACAGGTGGGGACGGGTGAGGCGGAGCGGGCTCATTACGTACTGACTTCGGTTCCGTTCAGGGGCTTACTCGCGAGTACGCTTTTGGAGACGTCTGCTCTAGAGTATGCCATTAGGAAAGTCCAGGATAACAGAGAGGGTTTGGAATTGAACTGGTTACATCAGCTGCTTGTGTATGCGGATGACGTGAATATGTTAGGAGAAAATCCACAAACGATTAGGGAAAACACGGGAATTTTACTTGAAGCAAGTAAAGAGATAGGTTTGGAAGTAAATCCCGAAAAGACAAAGTATATGATTATGTCTCCTGACGAGAATATTGTACGAAATGGAAATATAAAAATTGGAAATTTATCTTTTGAAGAGGTGGAGAAGTTCAAATATCTTGGAGCAACAGTAACAAATATAAATGATACTCGAGAGGAAATTAAACACAGAATAAATATGGTACATGCCTGTTATTATTCGGTTGAGAAGCTTTTATCATCCAGTCTGCTGTGAAAAAATCTGAAAGTTAGAATTTATAAAACAGTTATATTCCCGGTTGTTCTTTATGGTTGTTAAACTTGGACCCTCACTTTGAGAGAGGAACATAGATTAAGGGTGTTTGAGAATAAGGTGCTTAGGAAAATATTTGGGGCTAAGAGGGATGAAGTAACAGGAGAATGAAGAAAGTTACACAACACAGAACTGCACGTATTGTATTCTTCACCTGACATAATTAGGAACATTAAATCCAGACGTTTGAGGTGGGCAGGGCTTTTAGCACGTATGGGCGAATCCAGAAATGCATATAGAGTGTTAGTTGGGAGGCCGGAGGGAAAAAGACCTTTAGGTTGGCCGAGACGTAGATGGGAAGATAATATTGAAATGGATTTGAGGGAGGTGGGATATGATGATAGAGAATGGATTAATCTTGCTTAGGATAGGGACCAATGTTGGGTTTATGTGAGGGCGGCAATGAACCTCCAGGTTCCTTAAAAGCCAGTAAGTAAGTAAGTAAGTAAGTAATAATAATAATAATAATAATAATAATAATAATAATAATGATAATAATAACTTATTGTAATAAAAAATATGATTATGTCCACATTGTCCACACCCAATTACGCTATTGATTTGAACCGTTGTGGTATGCTACTTTGAATTTTTTATGTGGGTAAGGATTTGTTAGCAAAATTTTATTGAAGCCATTCAATTTTACGTCATTAATCTAAGATACGGAACTCCGAGACTTATTCTCCTTCCAAAGAAAGCCATAATACGGATTTTAATCGTTCCCAAAATGCATTGCCTTCGGCCGGGTTTAAACTCGTGAAGCTTATGTTCAGTGTTAAGCATATAGCTACAATTTGTATGTATAGTGATTTTTTTATGAATTTCTTTTTCAGATTTTTGTCTCTTTTTCCACCATTGCATAATTATTGCCATACATTTATCTTACATGACTGTAAAAATCTCTCTGGACATAATCATAAAATAACGGATTGCATTGTATTACATATATTAGGCCTATAGGTACTCGGTAGTACTAGATTTATTTGCATAAATCCTTAGGAATAAAAGTTATGATACTTAACTTGAACTTGAGATCCTCGTTTGTTAGATTGAAATGGACCAAATTTGTATCATTGGCTATATCATCGTATGTATAAAAGTGAGTTGAGCAGTCGGTGCCACCCATTGGAACTCTGATCAAAGTGTAACCAATTCCTTCGTCTCCAAAGTATTGCCTGCAACATTATCCTATAATACTTAGTATCCAAGAATATGGACTTCATTGTTCTAAAGAAGGAAAATTAGATCTAATAGAATTAATAATTATACAGTTTATCATCGTAATGTAGAAATATGTATCGCTATAGACCTATAAGGTGATCCATACAAATATTTACCATTTTAATCAGTTATAGTTCCGGAAAACGAAAAACACAAATTCGTGAATTCACTTCTGAATCTTCGGTGCAGTAATTGTGGGAGAATCAGTCTTATCTCTCTCCGTGTCGCAGGAAATGCTGGAATGTCCTCCACCTTCATCCTAACAAAATTGTACCCGTCGCATCACATTCTGTGAAGTTCACTGAAATGGGACGTTGTCAATGTTTTTAACTACGTTTCTGACGTTTTCTCGAAGTTGAGTAAGACTTCTTGGACGATTTATGTGAACTCACTCCTTCAGTTAGCCCGAAAGGGAAAAGTCTGTGGAGAAGTTAGTTTCGGTGATCCGGGAGGCAACAAATTGTTTGAAATGCGACCACCGACTGATTATGAGTTCCATGGACTTGTTTGATGTGTGACATGTATCATCATCTTGCTGGAAGTAGCCATCCGTTAACTCTACGTTGTTAAGGTGTTCCATGAATTCCGCAAAGATGCGACTATAAATCTCATTGTTCACAGTACCATGGAAAAAATAAATGGGGCAGACACTGCGCACTAGATTGCAATCTTCTCAGAATGTAATGGTGTTTGGTGGATTATATGAGGATTGTAGTCAGTAGGCTTATAGTATCTGCTGTTTGAGAGTTCATGTAGCCTTTCAGGTGAAACTATGCCTCATCTGAAACTCATGTTATGGAGATAATTTCTGGACCTGATGTAAGAAGAGCTAGAACCATCGTCAACATCGCAGTCTCTTTTCCTTGTCTGGACTCTGTCGGTCGCATGTCCGCTTTCTTTGCTGCCCTCTGAAACATGATGTTAGTAGTATGTCTTTTGGCTTATTCGACGCAACGATTTCTATGTTGAGGGAGATATTGCCACCTATGGCATGCCGAGTCTCCAAGAGCCACCACGTTAACACAAATTAATTTGAAGTTTACACTGACTTCCGCGAGTGAGTTGTAACTGATTAAAATAGTAAATCTTTCATTCGATCACTCTATATAATCTACTAATTTTAGACTATCAAATTTAAATGTGTGATTGCAAGGGGAAATCATTAAGTTGCCGGACTGTCGTGAATGTAGGCAACACACATGACATAGAAAACGGAAAAGTTATCAAGAACCAGGGTTACGCATTTATACTAAATGCATCACTTGAAAGGCAGAGAAGAAAACTAGTCGTAAGGCATATATGGAACTACTTATTCTAGGAAAAATCACAATAAGTCCTTGACATGTTCGTATTAAATCACGTATAAAGACAATCTGACGATGTTCGATAGACTGACTCAACAGACATGGAAACAACGATCTTCAGTGACACGCGCATGTATGTTTAACGGTACAACAAATACAAGCACAGTTGGGAAATATATTAGTTGCACCTTGTATGATTTATTCTACAATTTTCTTGTGATTATGTAATACAGTCATATGTAAATTTAACAACAGAAACATTTTCCAGAAAAATAACATTGCTTTGGACATAATCGGATCCGTATGAATTAACCGAAGCACAGTTTTGAGAGGACCTAATAATATTGAAGTTATTGTTCCTACGGTATTTTTCCCTTAGTAAGCTTTTATTACAACGAACTCCTGTTTACATTTAAATACAAATCTTAAAAATAAATTTAGAATGATCTACGCTAATTAGTTATAACAATAGGAAAACAGACACGTTATCCACTTCGTAGTGTTCATAAATTATATGTCCACTCTTCTATGTCCACTACGTGAATGTCCATGAAATAAGGCCACGATAAGTAAGTCCAGATAGTAGAATGTCCATAATTCCTGAGGTCCACAGAGAAATAATTTGTAATTGTGGAATGCCCAGTAGATATAATATCAGTAATTCTTGAGTAAAGCCATTGATAAATTGTATTATAATATTAATGTACGTATAAAAATACAACATTGCGTATATAAAAAAGTGTATATCTGAACTAATTACTTACTGATTCTATTTACATATGATTTTTAATGGGATATTTGAAATTTTGTAGCCATTCCATACAAATTGGGAATTCCAATGAAAAGTCTTTTTCAGAAATATTTGTTTATTATTAGTGGAAGACATAGATAAGGCTCTAAATTTTACGGGATTCGCCTGTTCCTAAATTTTGAAATTATCATGACCATAGACTCTACACTTAGGTGCCATTAAGTCTAGCACTTAGAATTAAAGTATCATTTAGTTTATACTTTATAATGTTTTACCTCAGGAGATTTTCTTGCGCTCCTTGTGAGAGAGACGCCACATTAATCCCCGATGAGTCTGTCATGCTACCTCCAAATCCAATGATATGTTGGTAGCGTTGGGAAGTATTCACATGGAACATGAGACTCGAATGTGAAACTATAATATCAATATGTACAAGTTATAGCACGTCATTCTTAAAGTTAGCTAAATTAAATTACGTGTATCTAATGAGATTAACTTAATCATATTATTTGTTGCTATGTCTATGTAAAAATTCACTAATTGATATCCGTTTCACTTGCATTTTTGCATAATCTATTACATTTATAGGAAGGTACAGCCGAAATAATAGTTGCCATGAATCGGTTTACAAGAAAACAAATTTTGATGAATTAATATCAATGGCGGCTCTCAGATAAGGCGAGAAAAATACAAATTCTTCTAATACTCAGTTTGTTCGGTTAATTTTTACTTAAAAACTTAGCATTTTTGCAACTAAATTCCAAGTATCATGACTTCTGTAATCATATTCTTATATTGGAATGTTAGATTTTGATTATTTCTGGTTTAAAAGTAGGCTAAATCATTTTAAGTAAATTTGTCGACTTATTGTACTCCTCTGGATATCTAAAAAATATCCCTCTATTTTTGAGTCCATAACTTTGATTCATAACTTTCACACGAGTGAAAACGAAACAGACAAAAGAGTTCAGTTAATTAAGTGGTATTTCTGATATAGGATTCATACAAGAGCCGCCACTGAACTTTTCATTATATTAATTAGTGCCTAATCGATGCAGAGAATTAAAAGCCGACAGAGGAAACTCACACTGCACAGACTGATTTTTGTAACCTACTGGTTTCGCACTGAGATGCAGTCGTTTCCCTTTTCTGGATGACATATACTGTGCATAGTAACCCTGTAGGAGGTCTTCTGGTAACTTCTTAGGTGAGTCGCAGTAAGTGGAATTGCACACACATACTACGCTGTCCTGATCATAGCGCCTTGGGACGCATGGAAATTCTGTGCAGGCACCTGTAAACACAATCCTTCACTTGTCTTGTATACAGGATGGCTCAAATTGATACTATTTTTTGGACTAAAGCAATTTTGGCCAGAAAATTTTAGGTTTAGAGATTATAAGTCCCAACATCAGTCGAAAAACCAAATATACTTATTTCGATTTCAAATACAGTCTGATCTGTTTGGGAAGACATGAAATAAAATTCTATAATGATAAAATTATATAAGAAGTGATACAAAAGTTATTTTTTGCTATGCTTGGTATGTAAGTGAATTATTTTTAACATATGTTTGGCAGTGAAAGTAGAATTTACAATTAATTTCTTAATTGCCATGGCAACAATTCTTGAATAGGTCTGAAATAGTTACAGTCCAAGTTTGACAGATCTGAAATACTTACAGTACTAGTTTGACAGTAACATAGCAACCAACTCATGTGTTACTTGAATTAATGAATCTACTGCAAAATTTAGAAATGCAATTTTGATTTATTATTATTACTTTGTAAATTTTTTCATCGATACCTCAACCATTGTCATTATCATTATCATCACCACCATCCCTAATCATTCAATCACCGCCATTAATACCATTGTCACCAACATTGTCACTACAATTACCAGTATCACTATTACTACCCGTTCCGATCTATACTTAAATAGATCTTTATTGTTAATATTATTTTGTGATACGGATCACCACTATCACTAAATAATTTATTAACACTATCGCAATACCATTACCGCCATCATCATTAACATCATTATCATTAAAATCATCATCACAGTTGGCAGTATATACCACCCTATCATGACTACCGAAGCCATAAACTCCATTACTATCATCATAACCACCAATACCATCAGCACTATTGTCACTTTCATAATCATTATCCACAGTACCAGTAGCAACAGCATCAATATCGTCTTCCGTTTCTATTCATAAAAATAACTTCCTGTCAGGAAATCTGTGAAAATGGATAACTGATAACTAGACTTCGTTGAATTGCCACACGCAGAATGCAATCAGGTTGCCGATGTACGGTAGTATAGAGGAGGTGAGCGACCGCCCGGTCTCGTAGTATAAACAGTTCATGTTAAGAATTGTGACCGGTCCAAATAGAGCAGCTACAGCTAATGTATACCTATGTAAGCACTTGTTTTTGCATTACTGTGGTTGGAATAGTCAAAGCTTAACATTTGTTCAGTTCAGAAAAGAATTCAATCAAACATACTACAATGAGAGTGTTGCTGTTCCAAAGAATTGCCCCTGGAATTCCTTTACCTCCGCACCCAGTCTTGACCCGTTGGGGAACGTGGTTGGATGCTGTTAATTATTATGCAGAACATTACGGCAAAAATAATGGAGGTAATTGATGCATTGGATAGCACAGAAAGTTCCGCTGTTGCGGCTGTAAAATCATTGCCTTCTGAAGAACAGCTATTGGAAGATATTCTGTTCATTGATTCTAATTTTAAAATCGTGTCCAAGAGCATCATCCTGTTAGAATCGTCTAAACTACAACTCTCAGAAGCCCTTAATACAGTGGATAAAGTATCACAAACCGTTATCCAAAATAACAATTCATTAATTTCAGAAAAAGTGAAATATAAGTTGAGAAACATTATTGCTAAAAATTCCGCCTATTCACAACTTCGTATTATAAATTATGTATCATCAGGTCACGACAAGACATCTGAAGTTGGTGTACTAAAAAGTAGTGACTTTCCGTTCTTCAAATACGTATGTATTACATCATGTGATGTTGAACGTACATTTTCCCAAAATAACAACTGTTTAAGTGACCATCGGAGGAGGTTACTTTGCAGTCGCTCAAAATGTACGTAACTGTTCACTGCAATGCACATATTCAAGGATGATGTATCTTATATGAAATTTTAAGAGTTAATATATCTCACTATAAAATAATTGTGTATTTACATGTTTAGACATTTCCTACTTCAGTGATCATTCATTATATTTCTTGAATGCAGGATACAGGTTTTATTGTAACCGCAGTATACTGCTCAGTGTTTACATGAGAGGCATACTCCATTCGTCCTTCTCATACAGTCTATACCGCGAGCGCAGTAAACCTTGCGATTCTCGTGGCAATTCCACGAAGTCTACTGATAACCATAACATTCCACTACATGCCGTAATGCATTGTATATATCAACTTTATAATATTATAACAAAATCATTAGGTTATTCAGCTGCGGCTTATCGAAAAGGGTCAAAGTATATCCTTGACCTAGTCAGCTGACGTAATATCAGAGTCCGATTCGACCAGCTGACGACATAATTATGTATTAAGATCCCGGCAGATCCTGTTGGACATGTGACTTGAATAAAAATACTCCGTAGGTACGGAGCACGTTTCCAGACTAATTCATTTTCCCTACTATTCGCAACTGATGATATAACTGCTCTCTCCATAACTCCACGTAGACTTAGTGAGATTCACTAAATAACCACCTTAATTAATCTCGCCTACTTTTGTTTATTTTGTCAATAGCTTGTTAGTTTTTCTATTTCCCGTAGAACTGTTGTTACTAGATCACGGAACTTTAAGCACTAAAAAAATCTTAAAATGTGCATGCAATTATGCAGTAAAACCGATTGAAATATGCGCTAAAATTGCAATATATACAGTAAAAAATACATTTTAGAACAGGGATACAGAACTGGCGAGAGAGGGGCGAGAGAGGGGTGGAAAGCATGGGTAAAGCGTTGGTTCTCCGTCTACAGTCCACCGGCGTTGAATGTCCGTACGCAATCACATAAGACAGACACTGAATACAATTCCCCTCCCCCACCAAGTCAATGACGCGGAAGTGAAAGGAAGGGGTGAGGGACGTATCAGATGAGTGACGTAACGCCACAATTGTCTGCAAGCCTGTTTTAGAGGTTTAATAATATGATGTAAATGGAATCGATTTAAAGTAATAAATGTTAAGAAGCCATATTGACGATTTTCCCATCAGCAGATAAACATTTGTCTTGAGAAACCCATTTTTTAATAAATCTTTTCTGCTACTTTTTTCTTTCGGCATGTCGGAGGTTAAATTTGCAAGTAGATCGATCATCTATGGTTCTTCGCATGATTGTGCGGTAAAACTTGTTGAAATGAAAATGTACACTCCACGAGACTTCATTGTCGCAGATGTTTAAATACATTACAGTAAGTTTTGTTTCTATGAAATCAGAGCACACTAGCGCAGCAATTCCACTACCTCAACAATACGTGACTTTATTGTCGCTGGTGTCAAAATACATTCATTTTCGGTTCTACGAAATTAGAGTAAAAGGCGGTGAAAGTCTGAATGACATCTAGGCAACGCATATTTTCGCCCTGACTCCTGAAAAATTACACTTACACGGCTAGTATGTACACAGAGCAGCAGTTAGCATCATGTTAAAGTGAAAAACGACCCAACGTATACACTAGAGACAAGTATCCATTGTCGTCGCAGCAATTTTACGTCTTCAATAGTAATTAAATAATTGTATTTCTGACATAATGTTTATATTTCTTGGAAATTAGTATTATTTTTATTTGAGAGAAATTTTGAAATTAGATAATAAATCGGACAAAACAAAGTAAGATGTTAATATATGCACTTAAATATGCAAAATAGAAACATATACCGTGAGTGTAAAATGTCTTCATACACCAAAATATTTCAACTAAATAGACTTCTATGCAGGGTTTAATTACATAGGTAAAATTTCCTATACACCTAATTACATAACTAACAGATTTATATGCACATGATTCACGAGGACCAATTCTGTTAATACAAAATAATTGTTTTATCTAAAAAAACAAACAAAACGTGTTCATACAGTTACAAATTAATGTACCATTCTTTACCAAATTAACACAAATTAATACTTGCTGGGATTTCCTTTTGCTTTCACAACTCTTGTGAGAAGTCTTGGCATTGATGCCACCAAACTTCTAGTCTTGGAAGGCAGAATATTATTCCTATCTTCTAAGGGGGAATTTTTCAGATCCTGTTTGCTCTACAGTTGTCTTTCTCTGATGTTGGTGTCTAGATAGTCCCACAGATGCTCTATGGATTAGAGATGGGAAAAGTTGTTATTTTCTCGTAACAGTTCCAACTGTTCCAGTTCCATGAAAATACTAGGTTCCAAATAACAGTTCCAAAATAACAGTACCACCATATATTATATAGCCTACGCCGAAGTTCGCTCCACAGCATCGGATCGAATCCCCCCTCCAGTGTTTTTCCCTTTGTGGCCTAACTCCATGTTGTTACCATAACAGATAAATTCTGTAGGATCAGAAATTAATTTTTACATTATATATATATATATATATATATATATATATATATATATATAGTCCAGAAGTCATACTGACAGTATTGACACCACGAAACCAGTTACGTTATATTTATGCACGACGCCAGTTCAGGATTAAAAGTTGGTATTGATTTTGTCCCTGAAAATTGTTAAAAGTAACCAGATCTAGTGACAAAGTCGCTAAATTAATAACACAGCAGCAACGGTTGTCAACGTCTTTGGTTGTCATATTGTAGTTCCATACACGGCCAACTTGATGCTAGCTTCGCTTCAGCTTTGAAAGCGAAGAGAGCATCAAGTCGGCCGTGTTCCATAACATCGAGTATATTGTAACATGTAACAGCAAGTATTTTATATAACAGGTACAGTACTACTAGTATGTAATGTAACAGTGATGGTTTGGAACAGGCCTGACTCATAATGTAGTTCCATAACAGCGAGTATTTTTTGTAACAGCGAGTTATTTTTTGTAACAGCAAGTATTTTTTGTAACAGGAGTATTTAATGTAACAGTGGAAGAGCCACGTACTACTAGTACGTAACGTAACAGTGGTATTTAGGAACATGTACGGACGCTAAATGATCACATACTTCCCTGTATGGCATGTGATGCAGTACGATGTCATAGTGAGTCGAAGATGTGAATTCCTGGAAATGAAATCTTTTCTAATGCTAAATTGAATTCGCAGATCAGGTTTGTTCGAAGCAGGAAATGTAATGTAATTTTAAATTATTTGTAAATTGGTCACGAAATCGAAATGGATCCCAGTGGTAAATAAAACCTAACCTATTCTTCCTCTTCTGCTTAGCTGAAGGTCACAGTAGTGTTCAATTTCTCCAAAAATGCGTAAATAAAAGCTATAATCATTTCGGCCGTGCTAAAATTCATATTAATAATGTACCGTCATGAAGAATAATTATCTCATTGTAATGAAATATGAAAATTTACCGTTGTACTTTTTTTTAAACAAAAGAACTTCAATAATAGTCATGTTTCAACAGATTTTAATTTAATTTCAAGAATTGGTAATGAAACTAAAACTGTAAAATATTTGGAAATAAAACATAACCTATATATTTTCATCTCCCTTGATAAAATTCACAATGTAGTTACTATAATACAGGCATTATATTATTTGATAGAATCCTATACTTAATTAACATAAGTTCCAAGATAATGTGTACATTTTTTGAAGACTATCTTCGTATCTTTACTATTTATCTTTTACTTCAGTTTCCAACATTTTTTTCAGTACGACGAAAGGATTCGCAATTCTGCTTTCAAACATTGACGCCAACTTATATGGGCTCGTGGAAGCCGAGCCCACCCAATAATTTATCGTGTTGTGACACGTTGTGAGATTTATTTAACTTAAGGCTCGTCAAATGTTTGTGCCCACGCACTGTTTTCCAAAAGTTGGCGTCACTGCTTTGAATAGTACCAAATATGTTCCGTTCTGTGGAACAGGCGTTGTCATAATGTAGTTCCAAAGTGAAACGAGTATTTGTAACCGCAAGTATTTCGTACTAGCTCAGAGCAACACTGTTATTTTGGAACATAGTGTTCCAAGGTGCTGTTACTTTTTGGAACAGTTCCAAACAAGGAACGGTTCCAAAATAACTGTTACGTTATTTTTTCCCCCACCTCTACTATGGATTTTATATCTGGTGACTGTGAAGGAGTCGTGAGATATTTGGAGGTGCTATAAAGAACTCATAAACGAGCATTGAAAGCAGAGTGCTTTGCATCATTGTCATGAGTGAAAATAAAATTGTTTCTGATGACTATTTTATATGTTGATGAATGTAAATGAGCTATCAATATATTGATATTTGATAATATCATCAATAATACGCAAGAATCCAACAACAGCAGCGTTCATACGCCCCCAAACAAGAACAGAGCCACCACCATGTTTCACAGTTGGTTTCGGATTCTTTTTCTGTAGCTCTGTGTTTTTTCCCCTCCATACCAGCGTCCTCTCATCCGACGAAAATACATTAAACTTGCTTTGGTCGGTAAATATGACTCTTCAAAAACTCCCGTGTCATATTTACATGCAATTTAGCAAATAAGAACCTCTTCTTTTTATTTATTTCATTGACCTAACATTTTCTACGTGCTACTCTACTGTGAAAATTGTTATTTCTTAGGCAGTTTCTTACTGTTGAAGGACTAAATTTAAATGAATTTCATTATTTAACTCAATAGCTATTTTCGGAGAACTGATATGTGGATTTATTTTTACTTTTTTGAGTATCAGTGATTCAGTTCGTTTACTCACTTTTGTTGGACGGCCTGATCTTCTTCGATTTTTTTTTTTAAGATTTTTACTTACAAACTGTCAATTATAGTGTGAATGGTTTGCTCTAGGCCTTACTACAATTTTTGATATTTCGGAGAGAGACTTACATTAATTATGCAAATTAATTATAATTGTTCTCTCCTCTTCAGTCGTTTCACGTCGTTTACACTTAATATTGCTGTATTACTTCAACACTGCACAAATACGCCTGCACTGGTACCACAGGTGTATCTGGGTGTACCATGAACTGAACAGACATTACCCACACCCTCTACCTGTAGCAGAGATTCAGCTGTTTCAGAGAAATACTTAGTTGTGTATGAAGACTTTTTGTGCACTAATTTGAAATATTTCTTTGCGTTTCTGTTTTTAACGGAATTTGCTAGAATTATTTTCTTTCTTTTTTATACATTGTATTATTTGTATGTTCTCCAACCAGGAGATTAATCGTGAAAGGTCCACATCTGTGGAGTAACGGTCGCGCGTCTGACCGCGAAACCAGGTGGCCCGGGCTCGAATCCCGGTCGGGGCAAGTTACCTGGTTGAGGTTTTTTCCGGGGTTTTCCCTCAACCCAATATGAGCAAATGCTGGGTAACTTTCGGTGCTGGACCCCGGACTCATTTCACCGGCATTATCACCTTCATTTCATTCAGACGCTAAATAACCTAGATGTTGATACAGCGTCGTAAAATAACCCAATAAAAAATCGTGAAAGGAATGTGCTTACTATTGCGTCATCTATTGAGCGAAGTAGATAATATTACTGTTATAACGTCAGTTTAAAAAACATGCGCTCTCCTGCATATGTTATTTCCTGTATGGAGGGATTAAAAGACCAGGAAATTAACCGTGATCTAATTTTGTAACTAGGGTAGTATAAGTATGTGTGTATCAGTGTTATCGTTTATACTTTGAGAGTTAGCCACTGGAGTTGGTCTACCCACGTGTGTGAACTTATGACTTTCTCCTGGTTGGAGTACAGTATCTATCCCTCAACATATTCTATTGATTAGCATACTGAGGTTACAAAACGCTTCTTTAAAACATATTTGTTATTTTAATAGGTGTATGGTGTCTCTTTACATTCACTGAATATATTTAAAAGGAAAAGTCCTCGAAATATGCATTTATGCAAAATAAAGTTGGCTTCATTGGAATGTAAAAACCATGATCGGCAAAGATCCACTTTCATTTTTTCAATATGCCAAATCGATAAAAACATAAAATTGCATGAAGTTTCATAGTCTAGTTATTATTAATGTCTTTTGTGCTGGTCGCTAATGCCTCCAGTCATGATCGACCAAAACATTCCTAGATTATGGCTAATGTGAACATGGTGCTATGCTCATTGTTAGAGTGGAAAGAATTCCATTTTTGATATGAAGACATTCGGAGGACGGAAATCATTTCCCCATTATCAGGATGATATATGAAGATGGCGACTAGCAGAATTAAATGGTGACGTGGCCGAGAAACAGCAGGCAATTTTTGCCTATAGCCCTGTTATTCAGACACAGGATTAATTTATGTATGCCAAGATGTATTAATGTAGGTGTTAAATCTGCGACGTGGGTCTCCTGGCTTTACTATCCCTTCAAAAGAAATCACCGCATGTCTTTAGGAATTCATTTTTCTTCTCTTCGGGTTTTGAACCCAAGAACTCTGATCTAATAACAAACAAGAGAAGAATAGATCTGTATGTAAATCTTCACAATTGTTGGTTCTAGTAGTGCTACAGCATATTCATATTATGAACCTTGCTCTTGAGTACTGCAAGCTGAAGTTTATATAATACTCACACAATATAAAAGTTACCAAAACAATGAGTAAATTCCACATCTTCCACATTCGTCCTTGCGGCGAAGTTGCTTCAGGTACGGTAGGCCTACATGAAAAGAAATAATATGTAAATAAAATAAACAGAATAAAACATTTCACTTCCTACAAAATACGAAACGTTAGTAAGGAATATGAACTGTAGTAATCAATGCTACGTAAACATAAGAAACCTAACACAGTAGAGTGAGTAGGCTAAACTTCAAGGTTTTTAGTTCGTTATTTAACGACGATTCATCAACTATGATGCTATTTTAGAACCTATGAAAGCCAACGACCGATGTAGCTCAGTCGGCTAAGGCGCTTGCCTGCCGATTTGGAGTTGCGCTCGGGCGCGGGTTCGATTTCCTCTTGGGCTGATTACCTAGTTGGGTTTTTCTGAGGTTTTCCCCAACCGTAAGGCAAATGTCGGGTATTCTATGGCGATTACTCAGCCTCATCTCGCCAAATATCATCTCACTATTACTAAATCCATCGACGTAAATAACATCGTAGTTAATACATTACCGTTAAATAACCAAGTAAGAAACCTATGATATTCATGATAACGAGATGATATTTGCCAAGATGAGAACTGGGATTCCCCTTATTACCTGACGTTGGCCTTACGATTGGGAAAACCTCAGATAAAAACGAAGTAGGTAATTAGCCCAACCGATAATTGAACCTACAATCAAACCCAGCTCAGGATGGAGAGCCAAGCGCGCCTGCCGACTGAGCTATACGCCGGTGGATATGTCCATATCTACGAGTATCTGGACTGTTGCAAAGGAACATTTCGACATAATTTTTCCAGGACGATGGATTGAAAGGAATGGACCTGTTCCATGGCCACCAAGATCGCCCGATCTCACATCTTTAGATTTTTTGTTATTTCGTGATTTAGAGGATCTGGTGTATGTTGAAAAACATCCCACCGAGAGCACTTTCGGCAATCAATTTCGCCTTCCTCTTAGACTCACATACTTAATATTATCTATCATTTGATATCGTCTTCTGCCTCCTTTCATTTCTATCGTTTCCTATTCCTTCCAATGCATCCTTCAGTAGGTAGTTTCTTCTTAGCCAGTAACCCAGCCGATTTTTTTTTTCTTCCTGTTCAGTTTCAGCATTATTGTTTCTTCACCCACTCTTTCTAGCACAGCTTCGTATACCGGTATTATTCTGTCTGTCCATTTCACATTTTAAATATTCGTAATTGTCATCCTCACATACCCTTAATCACACTAACCGTAAAGTTGAATTTTACCCACTGTTGTCGTTGCTTAAAGTGAGCCTTGAAAACACTATTGCTTAAAAAAGTAAGTAATCACTTTAGGCACTGCTATTCATTTTACGCTCTGCTAAAGAATTTGTAATATTCAATGTACAAATTCCATTCAGCACGAAATTGATGCATTACCTTGATCTTTCATGACGTAAATATTACACGTAACATAAATAAGTAACAAATTTAACATTCATATTTACATTTTAGCCCGTATTATTCTAAGGTTACATGTGTAGTAGTTATTGCTTGCATTGTTTCAACGATCTGAAGTAACTTCACTTTTCATTAGTTTAATAGGCTACGATTGCATGGTTACTTATTTCTTTATGGTTTTGACTTCAGAATTTTAATTCAGAAACGTGTCCAGAATGCTGTGTTAAAATCAATAACTTACTAACAAAAATGTCTGTACAGAACTAGGCCCATTCGCAATGAAAACATTAAAATTAACGAGAGAACGTAAACGTTACAGTAACGGTAAGCAGTTGACTGATCATTCACAAAGGAAATTTGACGTTACAGGCACAAGACCATGAAATATATCAGTAAGCAGATGATTACAATCACAAAGAAGAATCACATGAAAGTGCAGTCGAATATTTTATGTTCATATAAAATAATAGCAAATGTCAGATATTTATTTGTTTCACATGGTAGAACATATGCCTGATCACTACAAATTAGTACTTTACCTAGATATTATAGACTAACTATAATGTTGTGAATATGATAAATGAACAAACTATGTAAATATGTAAATGAACAAAATACATACCCTTGCACTTCATTCTTAATAATGATTGTCTTCCATATACCTATTTTCTTTCAGAGTATTATCTTTATATGAATGACGTGGTTTGTCATACAGACATCGATATGACTGGAAGAGGATTAGTCTTTAGTCAAACGATGCCATTTATTTTATTTGTTTCTTTCAGCGTTCTCCGATAGCGCTTTTTTATGCGTCTTCAGATGGTGTTTTTGTTTCAATAAAGTCGCTGACGTCACCGCAAACGAAAAGTTTGGAGTTTACAAGCTTCTGCGTTCAAATTCTCGTTCACTTCTAATGTTAACGTTTACGAAAATCATTGTGAATGGTTACATTAAATAACCTGGCGTTCACGTCTACTTTTCATTGTGAATGTCCCTTTTGTTAATTATTGCTGGCTTAGACAGGCATGAAATCGTGATCATTAATAAAACAAGCTGTGATTTCATAGATATTTAATTCTTAATGGTTATGAATTTAGACGGCCATGAAATCGTGATCTTAAAACCTCTCCAACTTGAAATATTTATTTAATGTAAATTTGTTCTATCGTAGAAAAAATATTGTAAGATACACACTCGTAAATTATCATTTTGACCCTCGTGTGTTGTGAAACTCGGCATTGCCTCGGTACACAAACTTCACACTCGTGCCAAAAAAGAAAAGAATCTTTAAGAACTTGTCTCATAAATAACCGCATTGAAATCTAATCAACCATACGAAAGGAGAAAGTAATCCAGATCAGAGAAATAAAATAATTAAAACATTGTCAGAGTAACAGACTACTTACGTCATGAAATCAT
This sequence comes from Periplaneta americana, assembly GCF_040183065.1. Lineage (NCBI taxonomy): Eukaryota > Metazoa > Arthropoda > Insecta > Blattodea > Blattidae > Periplaneta > Periplaneta americana. The sequence goes on along the minus strand of NC_091125.1, from coordinate 62,062,521 downwards.
ATCGATTAGTACTTCAGTTTTCTGGCACATGTATAACAAATCCTTCACAGAGTGATGTTCACTGTAACAATCAAATTAATTTACTCGACGAATTTTCATTCAACTGTATAGTCATAGTGAGTGATACGGGGAAGACCTTTTATCCCGATAGACCGACAGATAAACTAAACAAACTAATGACGGATCAGTCATACGAGCGGTTCAGTAAAGCAGTGAACTAACTCACAACTGAAATCAGTGTTGACATTTCTGTGTATTTGTAACTGGGATTAAATATTATTATAAGAAAATGTCTGTCAGGTAACACAAAAATTGTTAAATATTTAGTTGATTCCGAAGCTGTATCATTTTAAAAATGTAACAGAACTGATAGACATGTAAAATGCGTTAGTATGTGGGTTAGTTTACTCTCTCACTTATCCGTTACATAACTGTGACCCTTGTAGCTTTCCTGGATGAAAGCCAATGACAAAGTACATCATTCGATGTAGAGCTGCACAATGACAAGACGTGCAGCCTGGACGTTGTTTAGAAATTATGGTGAAAGGCTGTCTCTGCGGTGGCCAAGTGATCTGAACTTCCGGCCTGTTAACGCAGGCGGTCGGATTCGAGTCCCGGTGTGGCCTGGAATTTTTAATTGAAAATTCGTACCGGTAGTAACGAGATTACAGTTGTGTTTTTTTCTCGGGGTTCTCCCTTTTCCCCACGTTTGGCATTAAATGAATATCATTCATCTCATCTTTATCCCGTTATCATTCCACGATCTCCGGCTGACGACGCACAGAGGGGCTGGTCTAGGACGAATGGGGTTGCCTGCTAGAAACCTGAATATTCAAAGAACCTTAGTGTAGTCGGCTGGTATGGATTGGACGAAACGCTATGGTTTGTCGTCTCCCTTCAGGAAAACAGGATAATAACAAAATGGTTGTGTGTTCGATTTCCGTCTACGCTATGAATGGTATTTCCATAGTAATTCAGTCTAATTGAAGTGGAAAGAAGCTCAAAATTAATTTTGAGCAAACTAAAATATGAAAAATCCTACACGGAGCGAGATTTCATCACTCATATTTTCGATTTTTTATTTTTTAAATGAGCAGGTTATGGAATAGTTTCTTTTTTACTTGGCTATTTAACGACGCTGTATCAACAACCAGATTATTTAGCGCCGATGAAATTGAAGATAGCGAATTGGTATTAAACGAGACGAGGCCGAGGATTCGTCCTCGATTATCTGAGATTCATCTTACGATTGGAAAAAAACCACGCAAAATACCCAAACATGTATTCAGCCCAAGTGCGAATCGAACCGATAATGAGGAGTAGTTTGAATGAACGGAATGGTAGGGATAATGTAAGTGGTTAAAAAATCGTGAAGACGGTAGTTTATTTCGACACTTCTGATGTAAATGAGGCCCTTTACATTGTCCCAACACAGCCGCCACGATGATGTAGTGGCTAGAGTGGTGGAATTCTAATCCTGTGAACCGGGTTTGGTCCCCGGCGTACCCCCAATTTATAACTTGTGTTGGGCAAGACCGTGGTCCAGATAACACATGGGTTTTCTCCGAGACTTTCACTTCCCTTGTGGCATCTCAAAAATCTCCATAATCATCTCATCTCATCTCATCTCATCTCATCTCATCTCATCTCATCTCATCTCATCTCATCTCATCTCATCTCATCGCGGGTGTAGCGTAGATCAGCCTCATATGGCGCACTCTGGGCTACAACTCTGTTGGTAAATAGACAACTAGCTTAAAATGGGTGAATGACGAACGGTCAAGTATCCGCCATTAGTAAAAAAAGTCCAAAAAAAAGTTATTAAGGTCAAGTTTCAGTGAGCACACAGAACATGATTCACGGCCTTGGTTCTCGATCCATCTCATTAAACGATTCGAAATTTTTAAAACAGTGGATTTCAATATGAACATCATTTTTAATGAATAACATTTAAAACGATAGAATGTCCTTGTATGGAAAGCATTGGCTACAAGCAGACGTTCTTAAATAAGTATTGTAGTCTTTAACGATACAGGAATGGACACATCATACTTGATTTCACTTGACTTCTCGAAGGTTGGGATCCACACCTATGGAGTAACGGCTAGCGCGTCTGGTCGAGAAACCTGGTGGCCCGGGTTCGAATCCCGGTCGGGACAAGTTACCTGGTTGAAGTTTTTTTCCGTGGTTTACCCTCAATCCAATATGAGCAAATGCTGGGTAACTATCGGTGCTGGACCCCGGACTCATTTCACTAGCATTATCACCTTCACTTCATTCGGACGCTAAATAACTTGAGATGTTGATACAGCGTCGTAAAATAACTCACTAAAATGAATAAAAATCGAGAGTTGGACGCCAGACGGATCCTTACATTCAGATTTACTTGTTTATCTTATAAATTCGATCAGTGACCAAGTCCGACAGTGGACTGGATGACAGTCGTGAAACTGATGCTGACAGGTGGGTCATCCTGCCTCATTCCGGACAGAGCCAAGTCCTATCCTCAGAGGAATACCTGATAAGCCCGAAGTCTTCCCTATATCAGCATCGGAAATCCGTACTGCCCGGAAGACTTCACTTCAGCCTATTTAACTATTGCAGGCAGATGAAATGAGGAGAAGGTGAAGAGTGTTGATGAAATGTTAGTGGAAAATGGGAGTTCACTGAGAAACACCTGGAAATTCTCCTTTGTCCATTAAAAATTCCATCACGACCAGGTTGGGGTTCGAACCCAGAACGCCTACAGGAAGACCAGCATGCTAGAGATTGAGCCACAGACGCAGCCCACACCAACTTAATGGGGTTTGGATCTCTTAGAGCCCGTTGTATAAAGCGTTTGATTCGAGATTGAGGGTTAAAAGTGGCCGTCAGCCAAGTTGAACCCAGATTCTCTGTTGTATAAACGCTAATCTAAGTTAATGTTATCTCAGTATAATTTCATACTTAACTCTTGAATTTTCTTCGATTAATCTCCTTGAATCTGAATCGGAAGCATTCGTATTTAAGGGAAGACCTCACACTGAAAATCAGGAAAATTAAAAAAAAAAAATATATATATATATATATATATATATATATATATATTGGCTATTTCACTTCTTAAAAATGTATATTTTCATACCCCAAATTGTTTTAGTTCAATTCTGCTTAAAAAATTTGTTTATTTTTTTTTAACTAAGGCTGTAAGGGGACGTGGCATTTAAAGAGCTGTCAAAATTATTTTTTCATCAAAGAATTCTTTTTACAAATTTCTGATTACAAATCTAGTAACTTTTTGTTCTAAAATTGGCTCCATGATGAACGTGGCGGAGGAGAATTTTAATTTGCATAAATATTCGTTTCACTTTCAAATTCATTTTTCCGTAACTTTATTTTTCTTGAGTCAACACCAACTTTTTATGCCAAATATCAATGAGTCTGGATAAAAATTTTACTGCAGATATTTATGAGGTAGCTGCATGATTCTGTGAATTTATTTTGTGAGAAATGCTACTAGTTTATTACAGTAATATCTTTTCATGAATTATAGGAAAAATGACATTTTTAACATTTGAAACAATTTTTTGAAAGTGAATAAATGAGATATTTCATAAAATTAATGCATAGAAGTGTTTCTCTATGTCTTGTGATTGTAACAAAAAAAACGAAGGGTGAAAATTGATATCTTGTATAAAAAAACTTAGGTTTGAAAATATTTCTGAAAAGAATAAAAAAATCAAAAGCCAAAAACATTTGGGAGTTCAAAATTTGGATTTTGTTAGTCCTTTACATAGTAAACATATTGTCAAAATTTGGTTGAAAAAATGATTAGGAACAAAGTTGTCATTACCTATTAGTGGAGTGTCCCCATAAGATTTCACTGGTTCTGAAGCATAAAGCAAGAATTATCAAGTACCGTGTGTACTTCAACTTAATTGAGGTGTATTACGTGTAATTTGAATAATAGGTTATTTAAATAGCACTGTTTAAATGTTGTGGAGTTTATTATTTAGCAAAAGTGAGATTATATTTATCAGTAATGAGAAATGTTAGCCCACATCCGAAATGCAAACGTCTGTTATTGTTTATCATTTAAAAATAAACATACATTAAATTGTTTATACTTTAATGAATTTCGAGTTTATAAAAAAATGTGTATATTACGGAATAATTAATATTCAATAAGTGCCGTGTGTATATTTATTTTGTAAAGTTATTCCATCTCTCTTTTTCATTTGGCCTTGAAATAACGCAAAGAAAATCAGACATGATTCCCTTGTGTGGTGTGGGAGTATATCGTCGTTGTTCCTGCAATAACTCCTATGTGCAAAATATACAATTTTCAGTAGGAGGAAAAAACACATTTATTCATCCTATGGCAGCCGTACATAGGGGGATTGTGAATTCTTACATTTTCGGAAGAAAGAAATATAATTACATACAGGAGATTTTATTATTTGCTGTATCACTATTTAAGTTATTTAATAGAGCAAAAATCTGAAAATCGGTAAATATATCACATAGGAGTTATTGCATGAACAAAAGTTCTCAATTATTCCTAGCATTGAATTCAGTTAAAATTTATTTTTATGTATTTTCTTTAGATTTGGAAGTAACACACTAGGCCTTTTTATTTTCTATAGTGTTTATATATTTTAACAGAACTATATCTGACAGTTCGCCCTTTTCCTTTTGCGATAAATTTGCAGATCGTTGTTTCTTAGTTACTCGTACATTCCCATCCATAATTTACTCGTTCCGTGCAGTCAGTCACGGGCTGCTGGATCACATTGTTGTTTTGCTGTGTTGCAGCGTCCACTTTCGGAACTCAAATTAGATTTGCAGTAGGTTAATGCAAACCGACTTCAGTATTTAACAACACGACCAAATCGTAAACTCAGTTCACTTTCTGAACGTGGTTCTAAATTAAGCTCCAGTCATATTCTGCCCTTTTACAATCGATCCTAAGTACCTATACTGTAACTACACTGTAAGTCCGTAATATAGGCTTCGGTAAAGTACATTCTTTTAAGTTTTTTTTTATTATATTTTAAACTATTTACTACTTACGAAGGTATTGTATGGACTAAAGGTTCACGATGCGACAATAAGACGTACACTTGTTGTGAATACAAATTATGACTTTGGCGAAAAGTAGCCGGTAAATTTTGCCTGAAACCTTATCATCCAGGGACAGTATTCTTTTACGTATCGATACTAACGAATGACATATAAGATACGGATCCCCAGCTTTGCTCCCCTTCCGAAGAAAGCTAAGATTTTTTTTACCGTCCTATGATATGAGCCAGTTAATTTTGAATTCAAAGGCAAGAATGATAGATAACGATTAGACTACCAGGGACGACTATTCACTATGTAAGAAGATATTCAGAGCCCAAGATTTGTTACAAATGAAAGGGATAATTAAATATGCTTACAAATCTTTATTTAAAAAAATAATAGTAATACTTCTTAAGATACAGGTAACAATATAAATGCATTCAAGTAGGCCTAGTTATGACACCGTTTCAGTTGTAATCAGATTTTTTTTTAGTTACTTAATATTGAACTTTTAACAAGTGTATAATACAATAATATAACATTACTTTTGAACACATAAATTATTAAATTTTATCTGTAACATTGTAAAAACACACACTTATTGTAAGATAACATCTACGTAACGGTGTACAGTATATAAAAACATTTCAACAAAATTACATAAAAACTTATTCAAAGATCAAAATTGTTGAATTATAAGAGCATGATTTTTTATTAATTATTTCCTTTTCTACTTACTAGGTACAAATATAGGTGACTTCAGCGTAGAAGTTGATGTATATTACAATTTGTATTCAATTACATTGATTTTCTTCAGACTCGGCTGTGGACACGATAATCTGGGAGTTTTTTTTATTATCTGTTTCGATGCTCTTTGCCATTGTTAAGGTGGGTGTATTGTGATCTTTAAAAACCATAATTTTTAAAGTGTGAAAACATATTTTTAATAATAAAACAATACTTATTTTGTGAATGTAGGACACTATAAAAACAAATCAGTATTTTTTATCTTTTTGATATAACATTCTGTGTTTAAATATATTTAGCCTCTTCATTATCTTTGCTCTCCTAAGGCCAGATGAATCTTGTAGGCCTATTCTGATAGCCATGACCTGGGTAGAAATTTGGTCTGTTCTGAAAACCTTGGCCATTATTTATGGTGGGTCTGTACTGGTTACCCTGACCAGGGTTGTAGTTTTGCCAGTTCTGTGTACCTGGTGAAGGCTTGTTCTGGTTACCCTGACCAGGGTAGATATTTGGTCTGTTCTGAAAACCTTGGTCATTATTTATGGTTGGTCTGTTCTGGTTACTCTGACCAGGGTTGTAGGTTTGCCCGTTCTGTGTACCTGGTGAAGGGCTATTCTGGTTACCCTGACCAGGGTTATTGTCTTGATCGTTCTGTGTCCTTGGCGAATATTGGTTACCGACAGTGGGTTTGTAGAGGACGGTATGCATCGAATGAGCTGGAGCAGGTACAACTATAGTGCGTCTATTTTGGAGCAGAATCACAACGTCTACATCAACGTTCCTCCTGAAATGAAGTACACGCTCATATGAGTACCGGTACAAGAAAGATGCTTAAAACTGCAATTTGCTAACATCTCCATATTAAAAATACCGGGATGTGGCTCCCGTGCTTCCTAAGATCTTTGTGGATAAGTGATTTTGGAACAGGTATTGAATTCTAGTTATAAAATGTTGTAACGTTTATTTACACTTTTAATATAATTAAGCAAGTGAAATTAGATAAGTTTACATCAAGCACTTCCAATTGCTGGCTTTGTGACGTCAAACGTTTGCTCTGGAGCTCCTTGAGCGGGGAAGCATAAGTAAAGGAGCAAAGTAGGAGGAGTGGTAGTGGAAGAAATGGAGATTTTTAAATAGCGGATTTACGAACTGCTGTTCCTGATTTATTAAATTGTCACAAGGTTTTACCAGCGAATAGGGATTATAAAGAATGGACACTGAGCGAATTTTCCTGTGTTTTGTTTCTCTGTGCGCCAGCGGCTAGTTCCACTTTCAAGCGCTAGAGGTAGTGTAATCGAGCATACGCTAAGATAATAATTGAAAATAGAGTTAAGGCACAGGATCCAAAAATCGCCTACTTTATTGCATAATCCAGTAACGCTTTGCTTCAAATAAATTCAAGTTAACAGCTTTTCCTTATTTCTCAGTGACAAACTAGTTGTAATAATAATATTTTATATTTCAGATATAATACATTATATTATAAAATAATATAATACATTATAAAATTAAGTATCGAATTCGTTTAATATTTGTATAATAATATAATATAGGTATATGGTTTTACTTCTCGTAAGAGTTTTGTTCTTCCATTTTCAGCGCTATCAAATCATTACATATTTTAATTGTTGTTGGGCCCAACGTCTCAACTCTCATTATAAAGGAACTCTAGAGTCTAGACATTGCAGTTAATGAAGGATTTATTATTCTATGGATCCAATTTATTTTATTTGAGTACATAATGTACCTAGATGTATTAATTATGTGTATTATATTTCCGCTGTGTCGACTGCTAGCTGGTGTGATGTCAGCGCCAACTCTAGGGAGAAAGCAGAATCTGACGCTTAGCTGGCTTGAAGGTCATTGAAATCGGTCCGGCTACATCAAAGGTACCGACGCGAAGTGTCCATTCTTTATAATCCCTATTCGCTGGTTTTACCTTCATGTTGATTTGTTTTTTTAATTAAGAGCGATAGCACTGATTCCAGATTAACTGTATTTATTAAGGGGTTAGGTACAGCTTACAGCAGTAAAATTTTTGGAAATATTCAACATTTTTTTCTTCCATTACTGAATCTTGTACAGTAACGAAAATTGGTATGTGTAAAACACTGTCCTTCTGCTATATGAAAAAAAAAAAAAATATATATATATATATATATATATATATATATATTTGTTTTTCTTCAAAATTCAAAACGGTGGCAGTTCTCTGTGCAGTGATGAAGCGTTTTCCTCATAACTCTTAAACTTGTTAACTTTTTCATGTTCTATCTCTTTTATTTTATTGCTGAAACTCATGTTTACAATATCATGCTCTTTAAACTACGTAAATAATATTTTCTTTATTTTGTGTTAGAAGAAAATACTGATATTTGACCATTTTTTAAAATGAATTAATTTTTTATCAGACAATCTATCAAAGGTAGAGAAGTGATTTTGCATCATATTGTAGATATGACATGCATAAATACACACAAAAAAAATTTGATCACAGAATGTTGGATACTTTTTGAGCTATGAGGGAAACGCTTCGTCACTGCACAGTGAATTTTGAATTTAGAAAAAAAATATATAAATAATTTTTTAAATCGTAAAAATATGTTTATCATATAGCAGAAGGGCGTGTTTTGCACATACTAATTTTCATTTTTGTACAAGATGCGGTAATGAAGGAAAAAAAGTTGAATTTTTCCAAAATTTTACTCCTTTAAGCTGTACCTAACCCCTTAAAGGCGCAAAATAAATCATGCTTATCATTGTGATAAACTTCTCGTCATAGTGTACGCTACATTTATTTAACATACTGTCAGTTAACAATAAAAATTTCAAATTCCTCAATTGCAAGTAAAAATAAAACAGTGTAGTTACAAGAAAAATGAGATGTTCTGGTTCTTATAGTGTAATAATAACAATAATAATAATAATGATGATAATGATAACAATAATAATAATAATAATAATGGTTTATTTAAACCTGGCAGAGTTAAGATCATTCGGCCTTCTCTAACATGATATTGAAAGCAATTAACTTCTCAGCAAACAAATTATTGTGGTGCTTATTCCACTCCACGGAGTTTTGTCCCTAAAATCTAATATTTCATTGCATGCTAATCTCTGTCACAGAAGAAAATTTTAAATCAAGTTATTTTGGTTCCTATTAGCTTATTTGTTTTAACGTCTATGAAATTGGTAATAGCAAGATGTAGTTTAACGAGATGAGGCCGAGGATTCGCCATATGATTACCTTACATTCGTCTTACAATTGAATAAAACCTCGGAAAATAACCAACCACATAATCAGTCTAAGGGGGTATCGAATCCACGCCCCAGCGCAGGATCCCGATCAGTAGATAAACGCCCCTACCGCCTGAGATACGCCGATGGCTCAGGTGTTTAATTCCAAAAACATCTTGAAATTAAAAATCTTTGCAAAATAAATACGAGGTATGGTGTTCGATACTGACGTCATTAACATGTGGGGTATCGATTACGCTTCCTCGCATCTTATTGTTAGAATAATTTCCTTCACACTCACCTGTTCTGCAGCACAATAGCAACAATGTTGTCTGGTCGCAGGAAGGAGACGCATTCGATGATTGAATCATTGGAAATTTTGTACGCGATGCGTCGTGAGCCGGGCGGTACGAACTTGGCAAAATGCGCAAGTGCGTAGAACATGGGCTGCTTGTAGAATTCGTCCGCCGTGGCATTCACTATTATCGGCGCTTCCACCTGGTTGCCCGCCCAGTTAGGTCCTCCCTCTGTGTCTAGAGCCATGTTCCAATCCACCCAGCCGGTTACCCAGTGGTTGATATCCTGTGGGATAACAATTATTATGAAAGTAACTGTTTTATTATTGTAGCAGTTAACATTGAGAAATGCAATATTTGCACTTAATCGATAATCGTTTTCATATTCACAATTACATCTGCCTTCAACTGATGCAATTGTAGACATTATTACAAAAACAGTCCTAGTCACTTTTAATGAAATTGAGTTAAGGACACATTTGCTACTATTTAAAATGTTTATAGACTTCAAAAACGACACATGTCAGGTGCAGTAGCCACAAGGATAAACACCAGTTGTACAGAAACAGCTGACATGTGTTGTTCTATTTATTTTTATTGTTCTCTTGAAAAATAGCAATTTTGACAAGGGTTGTTTTTGTAATAATGTCTTCAATTGATCTTTTTGGTCCCACTAACGTGTTATGACCGGAGTTCTGCGTTTGATTACTTAGCAACAGCGTAGGTATGTACAAAGTATAGCTTGACGGCATCCGACGCTACTTAGTTCAGGTCTGCTGTTTAATGAATATACGAAAACAAAACAAAGCTAGGCTGTTGGAAATGAATGCTCCAATAGAAGAATTTCGTAGCGAGCACTTTATTAGAAAAAAAGAAAATGTAGTTTATCAGAAAGCAGTAAACATTTTTCATTTGAAACACTTAAAATGTTTACGGTCCTTGATTGTAATGTGTAGAGACTCGTAAAACACACCCACAATTTGCTTTAGTTTAAGTTTGTGCTGAGATTTATATTTTTACATTTGTTAATCCCAAACTAATGCATCTAGACGCGTTTTACTTATTGTAATAATCAGGGTTAGACAAATTTCGGGCGTTAAGTAGCTATGGCGAATATAAAAATGTATGTGGCGCCTAAATTGTTTATTGAGGTCAATTTTTTTAACCATTCAATTTATTTTATGTCACTACGACTAATTACATAATGTTAACAAAAACGATTGTAAGAAGAAATTCGAACGTGCTTTTTAAATTAATAGACGTTACATTTGTTGCTCATCTCAAGATATTGTCCTACATAGCTTCAGAGCGTCTCTAAGAGCGTGTATTCATATTGCATAGATATTAATATAGTTTAATTGTTTAATATATTTCAGTAAATGTATCTTTAACTTAGCACGAATGGTCTTCTCATTGCTTATGTGAAAAAATGTGGTGGGTCCTGAAAATACAGTTGGTTTTGTCGTTGTCTAGTAAAAATTATCTTTGATTGCATATAAACTGCGTTAAATAAGTAATTTGTTTTCAAATCCAAGTGATATTTTGTACATGAGTAGTGTTGTTCACCGATTTATACTCAAATAAACATATGTAAACACAATATCGGAGACTGCTGAACTCCAGCGTGAACTGTTGTCTCGCAACTTGCTTTCCGAACTGATCGATGTACACCAAACTTGTATTCGAAGTAAACAAGAGCCAGGGTCCGGAGCCTGTATCAGTATTGCAAACCTCAAGGCTTCACCTCAGCCTTTTTTATTGTAGATGATAGATCAGATGAGGGAACGTGGAGAGCATTGATGGAATGAGAGAGGAAAACGAGAGTAGTTCGAAAAAAAAAACCCTCAGCAACATCTGCTTTGTCCACCAAAAATTGCATCAAGACCTGGCCGGGGATCGAACACGGGCCGTCTGGATAGAAGACCAGCGCGCTAACGCTTGAGCCACAACTGTGGCCTCATGGAGTCTTACCTAGTTATATATTATCTGAAATGTAATGTTATGTAAATGTTTGGCGTAACAGATTCAAATGGATAGACTGTGAAGATCATATACTAAATAGCTTTATAGAAAATCTAGAAGTTTATAAGTAACACACCTCTATGATATTTGAAGTATAGTTCTCAGCTCGTTCCCAGTTTCCCAGTCTCACAGGTTTTGCGTTTGGAACAGATGTATCCATTATTGGAACTGAAAATAAGATACAATTTGAAAGCATTTTCATTTTGCGAGAGCAATTATGTTAATGTAGCCTACATGAATATTTATCGTAGATTAAAAAAAAAGATGACAAGAAACCATCGTGAGAGTTATGGTATTCGATCTTGTTGGCTGGAGAGGAATAAGTGGTGCGGCCGATGGTGGGACCGGTTTAGTCGGGCACACAATCAGCACGCAACTCATTCCATTAAGAGTGCACAAATGGCTTATTTGTGGCCACATGCATCAACGTCGATTAAAAAGTAGCCATGGGTTATGAAACCACAGTTAAAAAGTAACCATGGTTAAAATATAATTTGTGTGCACTAATAATAACCAGCGGTTACTTAATCATGATTAGCTGACACCTCATTTAACCAGGGTAAAGCCTGTGATGGTATACTGTTTCTACAAAATGACGAAAGGAAACCAACCACACCTTTGCAAAGATAATAGTCAACGTGTAAAAACGACTGCGTTTACCCCGTTCTAATAGGAAAGAACGTATCCTGTATTTTCGCATTGCATTTGTTTGCCTTTGGACGCTGTTATGTTGACGGGTTTCATTCCTTTGTTTTTCAGTGCTGTTAGGTTAGAATCGTACACAATTGAAAATTAAAAGCGAAAATGGTTATATCTGTGTGTCTGAAGTATTGGTAGATTTCATTACTAGATATAAATATGGAGAATTCTTAATATGTAATAATAATAATAATAATAATAATAATGTTAATATGTTATGTCCATAAAGGAAACGGATGAAGAAGATTAGTAGGAATGTGTGTACAATCCAGGGCCAAAATTATACCAGGGAAATATGCAATGTCCTAAAATCTATATCTCTCTCCATTCAGCCTATGACATAAAAGAGATACGCGCACTATCCCCATTAAAATACTGAAAATATCAGTTGCATAGAATCGTAGTGTAAACAGCCGATTCATGGAAGAAATAGGACTATTTGTGGGTTATTCCAAGTGATCCACTTGTTGAAGCATAAACGACACGATAAATTTTGATAAATGAAATTCCTTCTGAAATTTTCTGTTACCTAATTCCTCGTATGAATTCTCTTTTCACTCATAAAACCTCACGCTCACCATCATTCATATTCAAGTACAATACTAATCGTCTTCGAAATAATCAACTGTAGATCTGGCCGCCATTTTTGTTTTACTAGGTCTACTAATCACTGGTTATCTCCTTTAACCGCTCGAATATGGCCGATTAGAGATTACCGTAGTTAATCTCCTGTTTAAGTCGTAACTGAGATCGATGCACCGTACAAATGCTTAATCAAGGGTTAGGTGACAATTTTAACCTGTGGTGACACTAGTCGACGTTGTTGCAAGTGGCCGTTTCAGTGATATGCTTACGGATGTTTCTTGTTACGCCCGTAATTGCCAATACCAACACGAGACCTGTCTTTATAAGACATTTATGTAACATATTACTATTGAAATTAAGTGCGATGTGAAGTTCAGACGTCAATATGTGATTTACATAGATATTATAGTGATTATTAGTAAATTCTCGTCTGAGTTTTACAATGACTATATTTTAAGTACGACTTTGGAGGTAGAGGTAGGTGTGCTTATTGAGCTTGGACATGGAGCATCCCAAAGTACTTCAGCTCAAGTAGATCTTTGTGCACCCATGATGGCGTGGGAGTGCTAATGGTGCTGTCCGGCTAAGCCAGCAACACCATTCGGCGTACCACTCATTCCTCCCTATTGCTTCAATCATTTTGTTGGCAGTTTATATAGTTTACACCCTAACGAAGCACTCTTAGGAAACTGTTTTGTATGTTTCAAGATCATGTGCATGTCCATTATGATGTTAACTAGCTTGTTTCTTGATTATATTGAAATATGTGTGTGTGTCCAATGCCTACCCACTTCACTTACGTGCACGCTGTGCATGGTGTCTATATTTGGAGAGTTATGTCGTATGCCAGGGTGAGTGTATGTGTAAGTGTAGTGTAGGGAATGGGTGAGAATGATGAAGAAGATGAGGAAGGGAGAAGGGGAAACCCTGTGTCGGCACGTAGCCTTCTCCTGTCGAATAGCACCAAGAGGACCGCCAGGCTTTAACTCCCCATCCAACAGACGAATCACTATCAACAATGGCATATGCCTGCGGAGGGATTTCGAATTTAACCCAAACATATTGGTGCACAATCTAGTGATTAGAAGTTGTGCACCACCACCTCTCCTAGTACCGAGGTAGAAATTTTACATGAAAATTTCTGACTCCGCCAGGAATCGAACTCGTGCCGGCTAGTCTCGAGGCAGACACGCTATCACAGAACTAACTCGGCGGATTTATATTGAAATATATTCCGAGTTAAACTCGCAGTGTTTTGTTGAAATAGGCCTAAGACAATATCCCAGTGACATATTGAAAGATACTCACTGACTGAAGATTCTGTGTAGAGAAGGAAGTAGTTTGGAAACTCGTAGTGCGTTTGACTCAGTTTCTGTCCACCGGGATCTTGGAAATCGAAATACCAATGAATTGCAATTCCGGAAACATATTGTGCGGCCCGTTCATTGCCTAGGACCTGAAACAAAAATAATATAATAGTAATGTTGATATTAATATTATTATCACATATTTCCAATTTGAAAATGATTTTTTTTTTCATTTGTAATGGCATTTGGGATTTTGAATTTCTTGAGTTACGTACAGTGCAGTTTTTGAATATTTGAACCGTGTTATGAAAACAAAATGCCTTAGACATTTCAGAACTTTCTATCAAATCTGTCTTATTGAAGTCACTTCATCGCTCGATATGCCTTTGAAGAGTGTAAATTATGCCCTTTAGGTTTCGTCTTTAATAACGTGTGTGTACGAAACAGAAGATGTAATATGGAACTTAAGACTGCCTAAATCCAAAAACAAGAAGCGCGGGCATCTAAAATAAAGCGTAAACCTCACGAAGAAAACTGTAGGTTAAGTTCAGCACCAAAATAAATAAATTTAAGACGAAGTTTATTTTACTATTCACATGTACAATACAACACAAAATTATTCTTTCCTTACCTTTATAACACTACATTCAAGTGAGTAAATCGAATCAGAAAACTTCAATAATGTTGTTGTTTTCAATGCAAGGCGTTTGACAATGAAGTCATTTCACCTCTTGCACTCCAATATTTTTCAAAGATATTGTCATGGTCAGCCACTGAAGCACAGATTTTGAGATGTTCCGAATCCATTTCTTGATTTGAGTTGCACAATGGGCAGTTAGGAGACTGATATATTCCAATTCTATGCAGGTGCTTGGCCGAACAGTCATGGCCTGTTCCCAATCTAAATGCAGCTACAGACGATTTGCGTGGTAAATCGGGAATTAACTTCTAGTAGACCGGTCGACCAACAGCAGGTGTGGTCCTTCAGGCATTCTGGGGGTTGTGTGTGGATGAAGTAGCCACCAAAACTTAAAATATGGTGTTCACTACAACTTGCCATTTAACCACTTAACCACTTCAATAATGTAAATTTAATTAAACTGCCACAACACGTGTAAGCTCTGTAGTCACTTCCGTCAGTCACCGATAGGCCCACGTTAAGAACAAAGACTCCTCAGAAAAATGAAATAATTTCATTTTTTCTCTATTTCCTTAACGGCTAGAGTTGCGATAATTTTACAGAGTGATACACGAAGATATCATTAAACCTTAAAACTTTTGTCGAAACAAGTCTTTGATTGGAGTCAGAATTACAATTACGTAACTATGTATGTAATAAGCTAATTAATTTCTCTTAAACTGTAGTTTTGGGGATATACGATGTATAACGTTTCTTGTGTGATTTAATTTTATATAAGATGAAAAGTTTTACAGCCTACCTTGAGTATACAGATGTCACTTGGTGTTATTCTTATTTTTAAATAAAGACGCATTAATCTTTTAGTAAAAGAGTACTAAACCTTAGTTCAGGGTTAGGGTTAAATTAGTAGATGCAGCTAATTCGTCGTGCCATAGAATCCATTTACGGGTCTTACTTCTTCGATTTGCTGTACGGGAAAGTGTTTGATGTATTCCTAACTCCTTCTTCAACATGTCTGCGATAGCTCCAATATCCTACAGGTCCAGATCAGACATTTTTTTAAAACGATCCGATATCGGTGATACGTGTCAACCATTTCTAGGAGTGTACTTAGTCCGTTTGTATAGTCCGGGTCAGCTTACTTAATACTCTAAGGGTGAAACCTAACCATTTTCCCCCTATTACTATATATGCTATTGGATTGTAGTGATTTTCTAGATGTCAGGTTGAATTTCTTTTACCAACTTTGTTTCGAAATTCGAGTACTGGCAAATACTACAACTGGTAAAATACATTAAAGGTGATATGTTACAGTTGTATGAACACTAATCTATACTAATAATAAATCTGTAAGCGAAATTTTTCTGGAAATTTTCGATTTTCCAAAAATAATTGGTGTTAACATGTATAGTTAATCATCCTGAAACCGAAAATCGCTTTTTTGAAATTTTTGTATGTATGTATGTATGTAATGTATGTATGTATGTATGTATGTATGTATGTATGTATGTATGTATGTATGTATGTATGTATGTATGTATGTATGTATGGATGGATGGATGTTTGTTACCTTTTCACGCGATAATGGCTGAACGGATTTCGATGAAAATTGGAATATAAATTAAGTTCGTTGTAACTTAGATTTTAGGCTATATGGCATTCAAAATACGTTATTTAAAAGGGGGGTTATAAGGGGACCTGAATTAAATAAACCGAAATATATTGCTTATTATTGATTTTTGTGGAAAATGTTACATAACAAAAGTTTCTTTAAAAATGATTTCCAATAAGTTTTATTCCAGCCAAAATTTTGATAGGACTGATCTTTAAGGATATACAAGAGTTTTAAAATAACAATACAATACATTTCCACCGCCGCCTCAGATTATAGTGTCGTTGTTCCGTAACTTCTATGTGCAAAATATTAAATTATTTAGTAGGAAGAAAAACAAATTTATTCATTCTATGACAGTAGTGCATAGGCGATCGTGAATTCTTACATTTTCGAAAGAAAGAAATATAATTAAGTTTTATATATAGTAGAGTGTATTATTTGCTGCATCACTATTTAAGTTATTTAATAGAGCAAAAATCTGAACATCGATATGTGACATAGGAGTTATTGCAGGAACGACGACGATGGCTACAATGAAATCAAAACAAATGACTCCGTCTATTTAAGGCGGCCTTGACGTTTATCAATATTAGAATATTTTGTGTGTTTGTATGATGTTATCTCAGAAGCTAATTAACCTTCACTATTTGAAATTTGTAATTTCTCTAGACGGATGTAATGCTACAAATGAGGACTGAGGTAAGATGAAATCTGTACGCACAGAAAACTTGATATTCTGTCGAAATATTGTATAACTTAATTATTGCAACTTTATTTGTTCCACATAAAATACTCTACTTTTATACGCTCATTTTACCATAGAGATAACTGGAACTGAATTATTTTAAACGATGTCATGAAATGGCGTTCCTGCGCTCATAATTTACCCATATTCATTTCCTGTGTTTCTTAAAATAATATTTATGTAGTGTACCTAATTTTTTTATTTGCATAAACACTGATACACAACCGAGCGAGTTGGCTCAGGCGGTAGCATTTGAGACACACATTCGGGGGTCCCGGGTTCAAACCCCGTGGCCGACCAATCTGACTGGGGTTTTTCATGATTTCCCTTAGTCATAAAGGCAAATGCCGGATTGGAAAGATACATGCCATTATTCATCACCGCCTCAATTACCAATACCAAAAACATTAATCAAAGTCTATAATCAGTTACATGAACACAAGCCATCTACAACACACAATAGAAACAGGAACTCAACAAGAGTAAACGCGGCCTGCTGATATACCCACACGTTCTAAACACGCGACATGACCACAGATGTTAAGGCGTGAATAAAATAAACTTAAAAAAAAGGATGCATATTAAGGTTAACATAAAAATGATCTTCGTACGCAATCAACTCTATTAATTTGGAGTGATTTATTAAACGATGCATTCAAGACTAATTTAGAAAAATGTTAAACGAATTATCTTTGCACCAAATGAGTGATCTCTGAACCAAAATGATAGCATTTTAATTATTTAAGTACAATTTAAATTAAATAGCATATTAAACGATTTATTCTTTTATCAAACACGAATGTTCCCTGGACCCAATGTTCTATTTTAATTATGTAATTACTTTATATATGCATATTTCTAATAAGTGCAGCGGAGCGCACGGGTACAGCTAGTAAGTACAATAAGTTTATTGAAGATGTTAGTCAGACATGTTTCGGAGATGCTTCTTCATCTTCAGTGACTAATTACAACGACGATGTGGTTCAGTTGTTCGAACCGTGTTCTTGCTTATTAGTGTTCATACAACTGTAACATATCACCTTTAATGTATTTTATCAACTCAATGAACACTGTATTATTGACCTAACATGTGTGTTTTATCATTAAATACAACTGGTATTTATTTTCTAACTTTATGTCGGCAGTAATAGCTTTGGTTTGCAGCAAAGGGAACTGATGAAATGGAAGTCCCTAAGCTTGTGAAATTTGAACGTAATTAATAATTAGTTAGTACCGGTATTAATATTAATATCAATACATAGTTCAGTACGCTAAATAACCTCGTAGTTGATACAGCGTCGTTAAATAACCTAACATAATTCATTTGTGTTGCGTTATGATTCCAATTCAACACTATATTCAGGTGAGTTGTAATTAAATAAGATATAAATTATAGATCTATTTGGTATGAATGAAACGTGCAGTTGGCTAATGGACAGAAATGTAATTTATTTCTTAGTGTTCAGATTTTTATTAAAATGTCCAAGAGAGGAAATAACGTCATAGCGACTTAGGAGTATGTATTTTAAGTAGGGTATACATTTCAACGTGGTATTCTGTTTTCCGAATTCCGGAATTCATACTAATCATTTCATATGATAATATAAAATACATTTTTAGGTTAGATCTCGCAAATCGTAAACTGTTTAGTCAAAGCAATGAATTTCATGTTGTCAGACAAAATATATTTTAATATTAGATCATACTAATCTACTAATAATTAGCAACATAATGTGGGAGAGGCCCAGGAGGAAAATATATTCTTTCACAAAAATTATTGTATTATTATTATTATTATTATTATTATTATTATTATTATTATTATTATTATTTCAGTACATGCCATTGAGACTTTACCCTCTTTGGTGATATCTGCTATTAGTTGGGAACACTGAAGAGATGGCCAAATTAGTATTTTAGGAACTACCCTTACTTGAACCTCACTATACTCGTATTTGTGTCAACGCGGCTTTAATGACAGTAATTGATTTCATTAGAGGCTTAGTATTTGGATTATCGGCCTTAGAAAGAAAATGTTAATTTGTTTACACTCACGATTATATTGGAAAAATATGTATCAGTACCAAGAAGACACTAGTAATAACCTCTTGATGCAGAGATGAAGATTAATTTATGTAAACTGAAAATTCAGTTGTTGAAATATTTCAAGACGATAATGACTTCTCCCTCAATCCGTTTCATGAAAATGTTGTTGCAGCTGCAAAAAGCTATCAGTTGAGACCTACAACCAACTCAACCAGCTGCGAGCAGACATAGTTCACTTTATACAAGAGGTTCTCGAGTCGTTTTATAAATTTATAATAAAATAATTTTGAAAATATTATCATTGTATAAGTTATTACGAATGTGTCATTCCCTACATACTGGTCGTTAAAATGTACTTCTAATGGACTATTTTATGTTATTATTTGTCTAGAAGAATAATATATTAATAAATTATTACCTATTTATCGGATACTTACCAACATGATCATAACAATTAGGAGAATAATTGCTTTGGAATTTAGATTTAGTTCAGGTTTTTTTTAACTTAGGCTACCGGTACCGGTATATTTAATAAAAGGTGTAGGTAATGAATAACAGCCTATGAATATTGAACTTGACACAGACTATCACTATCGCTAGCTATCTCTTACAGCAGGAGGTGTCCGAACTTACCGCTCTCGCCCAACCTGGAAGGAAGGTGCGGTTGTCGTCGAGGATCAAGAGTTTGAGTTTACCGTAGCCTTTGGACTGAAGCGCCGGACCGAAGAAGTTGGCGATCCATTCCGTTTGCTCCTCAGGCCTCCATCCCATGCTGTTGAAGTTGTAGTAAACCTCCGTCCCGTGAAAAGGCTCGTTCTGGGGGGAAATGCCCCAGAATTCTAATCCGTTCTTCTTATATTCATCAAGACACCTGTAAGTGTTACAAGTTATAACAGAATATTAACGAAGTAATATTGCTATACATTTTATGAATTGATTAAAAGTGTTGAATTTTATTTTATACAAATAATAGGCTCACATAGAATTCTTTTTCTGCAATATTGTCCTATTTGAAAACTCTGTTCGATTTCCCTTCTCGTTGGCGTAAGATTTATATAAAGTATTATAGTCTGCGGTCTCTGATGAGATAAACATTTTCATTTACAGACAAATTTTCACATAAAGAGATCGCTTGTGAAATTGAAGGACTCCCTGCAAAAACGAGGTAGCTACACTTTTACAAAGTTGTGGAAAACTATGAAAAACATTCTAAAATTTCAGATTTTAACCTTTTTATAGAGTATGTTCTAGATACCTAGGAGTTTTATTTTGTCACTCAATCATTTATTATAATCAGAAATTTAGTGGGGGATAAAATATAAACAAATAATGGAGCTATATCCTTTTTGTAATAAAATTGGATATAATTAGCCAGATTTTTCACTGAACAAACAATTGCTATGTCAGTATCATAAACTAAAGACATGGCGGATATAGATATATATTATATATATATATATAGACACACGCACGCACGCACACACAGTACATATACTGAATATTCAGGCTGAACCGTAAATAATGTCATTAATTTCACGGAGTTATTCTTTGAGCTATTTCACATAAAAAAGTTTAATACAGTTCTGCTCGTTTTTGCTTCCTTTTCGAGATAACAGTTGCTTTGTATGAAACATTTTATAGCGTGTTTTGGGAAAGCCATTAATTCAATCTCCAATATGCTCGGTAATTTTAAGAGAGTAGTGTATTGTAATAATAAATTATTATTTACAGAGTTTAGTTTTGTCCTTTAAATGTGCAGAAATCTGATGCGAACAAATATAACATTGTAAAATTATTTTACAGAACGAAAAGTTACATTTATTCTGATCAAATTTCTGCACATTTAAAGGACAAAACTAAAATTCTTTCAATAATTTATTATAATACACTGCTCTCTTAAATATATTGGGAATTCAATCAATGGCTCTCTGAAAACACGCTATGAAATGTTTAATATAAAACAATTTTTATCTCGAAAAGGAAGTAAAAACGAGCAAAATTATATTAGGACCTAAAGTGTTTTGTTTGTAATATTTCAAAGAATAACCCCCTGACGTTAATGACATTACTTACGGCTCACTCTGTAGACCTATAATATATTAGAGACATCGGCTTGTAATGCAAAAGAAAAAAATGTATTCTTCGTGACCGTAAAATATACTGAAGAAGTTACTGTGTGAATTGAAATTTCTTAAAATGCTACTTGCTAATCGGAAGTCGTAAACGAGCATTGCGAAAATAAGAGTGCACACAAATGTTAGACAGCAACCTATATCTCAGAGTAAAGAAATTATTTCTTGAAAATTATACCACAATTTTCTAGTATATTTTTAACATTAGGGGGGGACCCTGTGCGTTCCCTGGGTCGGCAGATGAATGAGCCACTAAATGAGATGGGGTGTTGCGAATAGTTACAATAGTGATGGCATTGTTATAATTCGAACGTGCTGCAGCACCAAGCACAGGGATTATACTGAACGAGGGGTAGGAGACTATGTCTTATGTCGATGTAAATTTTGTTACTTTGACAGTGAAAAATTAGAGTAGGGAAAACGATCATGGATAAAAAATACTCAATTTCAAAGTATGTCATTTTCTTTTTTAAGTTCAAGGAGGGGTTGAAACCCGGTAACTCCCCTTGCGTACGCCCTTGGACTGAACAATCCATTGAAACATATTTGTATATTTGTAACTTATTAGACCATTATGTCAATAAAAATATTCTTACAGACAACAGACATAAGTTTTCCTTAGAACATTTGCAGGAATATTAAATTCATTCACTATCACAATGACGTCCTTACAGAAAGTGATATTTAATGTATAACGTTGCATCTTTCAATAATATTGTGGAATTATAAGTGTTGTAAGTGCTTTTTTAAATGACCATTTTATAATTTTTAAATGCCTTTTTGCCTGCTTATTTTTACTTTGTTTTTAGTGTCTAAAAATCCGCAGCTTTAGTGAAAGGTATAGGCTGTCTTATAGCTATCCCGGGCACGGACCCTCCATACTTACATCCCCTGGACTGAGGACGTCCCAGAAATTTTTGAACCACTAGGAACTAGGCTCCTTGTTTGCACTTCCTTAATGATTTGCACTGAATGGAGTAGAATACTCCTCGCTTCTAGTTTTGTGACATGAGCAGGCAGCTTACCAAAGCTAGGCTTCATTAAAGCAAGATCAGGCTTCAGCTTTGAGTTCACCAAGGCAGTTTTTGCCTCTGCTACACTTACTGCAATGCTTATCTAATCATGATGACAAACTACCAAACACAACGAAATAAAATATGAACTAACCGACGCCACTTATTTACAGCACACGCAACGTTACGCAAAACACAACTGTAGGCAACTCCAAAGCCACTCACAAAATGGACACAAATGCAACATAGAAATAAGCACAAAGCTCTCGAAATACAATTTTCTTATTGGTTGATTTTAAGTTATTTGGTTTCTCCGCGCTCTGATGGAATTAAATCTTACAAATATAGAATAATCGATAATTCTCCGAGTTCTGGTCACAGTAAAAGATAATTAATATAGAATTTTCAGTTTCTCTGCTTTCTGTTGGCTAAAAGGAAACAAATAGGAGATTTTGGCAACTTTTAGGCAGTTATAAGTGAAATGGGCATTTAATAGTAAAATAAGCATTGTAGGCACTATAAAATTCGTGTGTAATATTCCTAGCCTACGTTTTTAGCTAAAGGATTAAAAGAGGCAAATAGGCAGAAATTCACAACTTACTTATCACCATTAACTCCGCAAGTGACCGGTAAGCTCTTAGGAATAACTTCATATTGAAAATAATGTTACCTTTCTCCCCCCCCACCCTAGGAATTACTGTACGTCACTCTTCCTTTGCATGGTAGTGAAACATGAGTAGCCTCCTCAGTGAGAAATGTAAAATTAGAACACAAAGTGCAGAAATAAATTTCCTGAGAAGAACCTAAGGCTGCACAAAATTAGTTCGTATAAAAATGAAGAAATTAGAAACGACTTACAAATATTTTCAGTAAACGATAAAGTTCAACAATAGCCCACCCAATAGAAACAACATGTAGATAGAACTGCACAGTCAAGATTGTGTATAATAAATTGGCATATCAGTATCGACCTACGGAATCCCAAGTTGTACAAAGATCACAAAAAGGACGTATAGAATTTGTCGTGAATTCTTAACAGGAGATTCGCCTAATCCCTGAGGAGTAGGAGAAGAAGAAGAAAAAGAAGACGAAGAAGAAGATGTCATTTTGAATTCATGTCGCGACTTAGCGCCCTCAGAATGCTGTGTTCCAACAAAGTAGGCTGCTAAAATACTGTATCAAACTGAACTACAACAAACAAAAGAAAAAATTCTAAATTCCTGTTATAAATATTCTTTGACAGACTGCGATGCCTACGATAAGTTTCTGCGTGGCCGATAGGCCACGCAGAAACGTGTCATTCTATAAATTAACATGTGCTTCCGTGTCGATTCAGTTGGCGTGTGGAATCCAAATGAGTCAACATCGATGTTTATTTCAGACCTCAGTGTGTGTCTTAGCAATAGCACTGAAAGAATTTACATCGTGTACTTCCCCGGATTTTGATGCGTCTTCAGGTAAATCATAGTTCTCTAGATACGTAGCTAATTGAGTCCTTTCTCCGCCATTTCCTTATGTAACGTCCACCAAACATTACGTAGTGTATTTTAAGTCAAGTCACGATTTCTTTCTGTAACGCCCTTGGGCCCACGCGCGAATAATATACCAAGTCAATGTCTCGAAACAATAGTGCACTAGATTTTTATTCTCCGTGTATGCTTGATAAGGAAATAATGTCACCTATGCTCACGAATTCGTATTCAGAAAACGAAAAGGAAAGTTGGGTACCGGAATGTTAAATGATTTCATTCATAGGAAAATAACCTGTTAACTATTTTCTGAGCTCACTTCCCTATATCCTGTCATCCTGCTCTTGGAAAGTGGTTTCTTAACGTGGATTACGAAGGAAAATCTATGCATATCGTCCTCTTATGAATCTTTTCCGCGTCTTTTTCCTTCGGACCGGCTACGCTGTTACTGTTTCACGAACACAGTCATCTTAGTACAATCGTCTTTAACACATTATGCTTCAACTTCTCATTTCTCTCGGTAATTGAAGACCTACCTTTCCAAAGGAGCTAAGCGCCAAAAACAAGTTGCTGAAATATTGATCAAGAACAAACTGCCAAATGCATATTTAAATACCTTCAACACCATCTTTCGTCGCACGAATGAGTCACTTACAGTTGAACTACGACAGAGCCCGTGTAATGTGATATGCTCATGTAGATGTACCTTCTTTACACTGAATAAAATTAAACTCGAAAAACTGACGCTTAACCCCTATGAAAATATGTCTTCAATTCATCTTTAAAAGAATTGACAAGTGTAAAAGAAGGTAATAAAATAAAATAAAAATATTATGCTTTATTACAAAGAGTTTAAAATACGATATTTGCACCTGCTGAGGAATGTTTGGAAGATATACAAACGAGTATATTTGGATGAAAAATATTTTGTGATTGCACCGGAATTATAAAGTCGTGACGCTGTTATTCCCGACGTGGCTCCTCCTCTTTGCTTACGTCTTAGGAAGTGAAGGTTCTATAAAGTCTAGATAGGTAGTATCATCCGCCATTTTTGTTCTTTTGTTGCCGAGCTACCATTCGAGGAATCTATTTGCCACACCGTTAAACATTATCATGTCGTAGCTCCTATGATAATAAATCACTCGCACTGTAATTGAGCAAATAATTGAGTGGCAAATAACGCCCTTGTGTGCTTTCTGCGAATGCCAACGAAAGAGTCAAAATGGCGGGCGATTATATTATTTATCGAGCCTTAGGAAATGCATAACGTCATCATCAGCGAATCACAAGACGCACACGTTTAAATGTAGCCGACTTACAACGTGATTGGTTGCCAGAAATAAGAGCGACGGTACTATAGTTATCACAGTTGCTATGGCAACAACAAATCACGGCCCGTTCTGAGTAGTTGTGACGTAGTAGAGTTGTTGTCGGTTCATGCTATAAACTTCAGTTGTCGGCATTTCGTGATTCGCGAATCGGGTGTGGGTCAGTTCCTTCCCGCGGTCAATTTTCACAACCCAATTCCCTCCCGGTCGATTAAAGTCCTAAGATAATAATATCCCCATTCTCTCCCGGCTAAATTTTATTCAGAAATACCTACAAGTAGCCCTCCTCTCTTCTGATTACTGTACACGGAGTAATATTATTTTGTGAACGCACTATGATTGATTTCATTTCTGCATGCGCTGTTCACTTCTAGCACAATAGTTCTGTGCTTGCTTTGCAGCAGTGTTCACATGTAGTGTAACAGTTGTTATGTGGTTGTATTGGGTTAGTTACTACTATGACTGAGGTAACGAAAACATTAAGTGAGAAGGGAAAGGACTTAATTTTATATGATGGTTTTAAAATCAGTTTTCAGAAGCGGGAGGTAATTGACCTATATCCTTCGTGAAGTTGATTTCAGATGGGAGGGAATAAATCTCATCTGAAAGGTAAACTACTTTATCTCGGAAAGTATGTTACCTGATGAGGTACTCTGCGTAAAGTCTGTGGAATTCCCTCCTAAGTCGACTGTAACCAACTGTGCCATTTCGCAGTTCTTTCATCCATTCAGGCGCTGACCAAGACGCGCTGAACAGCTTAAGTGGTCGTGGGCTCATGCGCTGAGCCATCTTGATGTAAGGTATCTGTAAAAAAAGCATGATTTACTGTAATCGGATAGCCTATGTCTCATTAAGCACATAGTATGATGTGTACATTACAAGTACATTATTACTTCTGCTTGTAGCTTCAATCTTCTGTTCAGAAACATGTGATTATGGTTTGAAAGATTGTTATTTCTCTTTTTTAATTTTAATAAGGGCTTATAACTGAGGGCTACAAAGAAAAGACTAGGTATGTGGAATATAAATAATGCTTTGGACAATATTGAACATTTTAATTAATATTGATCAGTCTGAGTTTGGCTCACGTAGGGAATTAGTGTACGCCATTGTAGCGCCACTTAGTGACTTGTTGGTGTCGCTGCGAACGCGCGTTTCGAGTCCTATTTAATAAAGTTTTTTTAGAATTGTTGTCTTCCAGTGAACATGAACATAGATGGAGATACACTTTTGGCGACGCTTCTCATACGGAGAAAGAATAGACGAAAAAATAGAAGCATCTGGGCCCTTCCTTTGCTTTTGAAAAAACTGAATCATAGACTATTATTTTCGTACTTTATTTGATGATTTACATCAAGACGATAAAAAAAATTAGTGTCTTCGTCTTTTCGCATATCTAAAACTTCAAAAGCTTCTAACTAGAATTACCAGTGAAATTAAAAAAAAAAAGTGGCACAATAGGGCCGTCAAACGAGCGGGCCTGAGTTCAAATTCTGGTTGGGAAAATTACTTGATTGAGATTTTTTCAACCCATTAAGAGTAAATGCTGGATAACTTTCGGCGATGGACCCTGTACTCATTTCGCTGTCATTATCATCTTCATTTCACACAGACGCTAGATAACCTAGCAATTGATAAAATGCCATGAAATAAACAAATAAAAAATATTCATCCGTTAGCAGCGCTACCATCGCCACACTAAAACAGTGTTGTGGCTGCAGCCCCGTGTGAAACCTACAATTGAATTCCTGATATCGCAACGGATAGCGGCTGCAAACAGCGGCAAAATCATCTATTGAGACAGTCAATGGCTGTGTGTGAAAGCCACTAAGTGGTCCCTTCAGACGAGGTTGAACACGGCAATATCGACAGCTATTTAATTAAAGTTTATCTCTCTTTTTCTTGTTTCATTAAAGTTCTCCAGGGGTGAGTCCTACTATAAAACTATACTGACAGAAAAATCAGGGTTTGAACTGTAGTAGATTTTGTAATACATGTTGTGTTTAGGACGATAACGATGGTGATGATGATGCTTAAACCGATGTGCATATTACACTGACAGTACAATTTCATTTTGCCTTTGAACTCGGTGCTTTTACTATACTTCATTCCATAATGTCTGACAGGAGAAGTAAACATTGGCGGCAGAGGAGGAGAGAAGTATAATAACATTGCTGTTCAGCCAATGGCAGAGGTCTCATTCCACGCTTGATTTGAAGTTGGGCGGTCTGAAGCGCTCTACCTTCGCCCAACTTCAAAACAAGCGTGGAATGAGACCTCTCTCATTGGTTGAATAGCAATTATACTTCTCTCCTCATCTGCCGGCATCTCTTTTCTTAATATGGGTGAGTAAATTATGTTTTAACGACTTGTATTCAGTAATATTTTACATTAATATTTCGTGGTTTATAGAATCACCAATACTGTGTTACGTAGCATAGATAATAATTATAATTACAGAATAGATAGAGTATGCGAGCGGCTCGTCCTAAAGGCGGGTTGCCGCATTGCGATTTTTCTACAATCTATTCTTTCAATTTTAATTCAACAATGAAAACAGTCAAATGTAAAGCTTTTCTAAAGTATAATTTTGCCTACCTACCGGAACTTCTTTCAGCGGGTACAATTTTTTTTTTTGTTTTACATTTCATAATTATGATGATGATGATGATGATGATGGTGGTGGTGGTGGTGATGATAACACTAATAACAATAAGTAATGTGGAATTAGTAAGGTTGAAACAAGTTACACGTGATAAACGTGAGGAAGTCTGCCTAACAGAGTTTTATAATCTTTATCTTCCACTTTGACTTAGGCCTATAGAATTTTAAACTGATTCACTCGCATTTGAAAACGATGCATTCTTCGTTTTAGAGCGCGTCACATCTAATTTGTAACGATTCATCTGGTAGATGACATCAGATCATTGCAGAACGCTTGGATTGCGAACAGTTGTTCACAGAATGTAACTCTTTTTTACTGGAAATCCTCTTGCAGTTAATGCTCTCCTGATGAGACTTACAGCCTTGCAATCGTACTTCCTCGTAGCTCTCACCTTGTATTGTATGTCCTCGTACTTCAATGAGAAGTACTGCAACGTCAAGTCGTTCTCCACATCCGCGTAAGTATAGTTGTACGTGGAGAAATCTGTGCCTCCGAACGGAACACGTACAAACGAGTATCCTATGCCCTTGCTTCCGAAATATTGCCTGGAATAGAAAACATTACTTGTTATTGTACTTAGAAACATATTTCGTCTATTGTATTTTCTCTATTTATTAATAGGTTTTAAGAAATCGATGAAGTGTAAAAAGTTCAAGAAAATTTTATACGGAGGATTGTTTCCGATCTCTGGAAACGATTTTTGAATGACGTCATGTACATCAGGAGTCACATGACAGATAAACTGTATCGAGAAGTGACAGACCAGTAGTGAGTGATTTCATAATCAGAGTGCACGGTGTATCATAGTAGCAATGCTCAAGAAAATCGAGCCTTTTTGGGAGGGGTACATTACGACCCTTTCCGATGCCAAGTACAGTTACATGAAAATCATAGAAGCCTGCAAAAAACGTGGTTTCGCTATTTCCAAGAAAGACATCTTCTGTGTATTTAATAAGACTGGCAAAGCTCGAATGAGATTAATTCCAGAGAGAAACTCCACCCCCCGCCACAAGCCGCATCCCCCAAGACGATACAAATTAATCCCAGTCTAGCTTTACCAGTCTTATCAAGTACACAGAAGAAATCTTTCTTGGAAATAACGTAACCACGTTTTCTGCAGGCTTCTTTTATGACGTCATTCAAATTCGTTTCCAGAGATCGGAAACAACCCTCTGTATTAACAAATAAACATTAGTTTCTTTAAAGTTAGACAGTAGAAGAATTGCACAATCATAATTTCAAATGTTATGGTTTTTGGTGAACCTGACTCTGGCCTTGCCCAATGTGCGTTTTATATTTATGCGATGATTGTCCAAGTCAACAGGTGGCGTGGATGGCAATCGTGAATCCGATGTTGACAGGTGGGCCATCCTGACAGTCCTAGGTTCAATTCTCAGATGGGTATCTAATAAGCTGTCGGATCCGGAGCCCCAAGCTCTTGCTATATCATCGCCGGAAACTATTACTGTTCTCGAGAGTTTACACCAGCTTATTTTGAATTATTGTAGATGATAGATGACATGAGGGGGAGATGGGGAGTGTTGGTAGGACGATAGAGGAAATGAGGGGAAGATGGGGAGTGTTGGTATTATGATAAAGAAAATGAGGGGAAGATGGGGAGTGTTGGTAAGATGAGAGAGGAAATGATGGGAAGATGGGGTGTATTGGTAGGATGATAGAGGAAAACGGAAATACCCCGAGAAAAGCCCACTGCAACGATTGCTTTGTCCACCACAAATTCCATTACCACCTGGCCGGAGATCGAACCTGGGCCGCCTGGATGGATGAATAGCTCACTCACTAGTACTTGAACTACAGACGCGACGAACGAAATTATACTTCCAGTTTCCCCTTTATACTCCATGAAGACGCACGGGGCGCATGGAGGTAGAGCTCATGACCTCGGTGTAGTCAGCATAACGATCCAACTGTCTTTTAACCCCAGGAAATACCTGGCAGGAGGCTAAATGGACCTCGGGATACTTCATCATAACATTCATAACTTGTCTTTAATGATTTCTTCTCGTGTCCTTATGTATGAAGTTAGTAATACAAGGCAATACATTTTATGCTCGATGTTTCCAACAATATACTGACGAGTCTAACGAGAATCTTCTCGAAGAAATTTGGTATGGGTAATTATAACATTCTCTGGTACCGCTACAAGCTGTGTGTAGTGTGAGTTAAGTTGTCACCTCCCTGCTTCCAAGCTTGTAGTGATATTTCTACTCACTGACCGAGTCAAGCTGCCTTCCACTGTGGCTATGGATTGCTATCTGAACATGACAGTAACTTACTAACTCCTGGTGTGGCAGTGATTTATTGTTAAAGGAAGTGATACAAATATGAAAGTGTGATATACGCCCTGAGAAGTGTATTCTAGCGGAAGCCTTCCACGCTCTGATACTCTTTCGCGGAAATGTGTTACTTTGCAGTTACAAGCTGAATTGTTGAAACGTTTATCATTATTGCGTTTTCGAGAAAAGTGAAAATTTTGGCTGTAAGTTCTTTTCTTGAATGTACATTGTTATGTCTCAATGTTAGAAATATTAATGATATATATTCTTAAAGAGAAATAATCTACGTTTATAGCAATGTATGTTTAATTGATTTCATTTCTAAATGATATGTTTTGAGGTTATGACTTAGGCTTACATCAGTGTGTTATAAATATGGAATACTAGTATTATTATTCCATCTTTATACTCTGGCTTTCTGATTCGTTACTAGTGTTGGCAACTGCAGGAAAAGGGAAAACCTGACCTTCCAACAAACTTAGAAAACCGTGGAATGAAAAGGCAATGCAAGAAATCATAAAACAAGTCCGAGAAATGACGTGAGAGACGATTAATCTGGATTCGTATTACGGTGGGAAAATACCTTTCAATGAAGATACTGAATGCTTGTTCTGTGATTTTCTTAGTAGAGGTCATTTTGACTTTGCAATTTTGTTAATCTTGTAACTTGTTAATAGTATTCCATATAGGGGAAGTAGATATTCGTCTGAAGAAAATAAGATGAAGACAGGTGACGAAATTTGACATGGGAAAACTGAAGAATGAAGAGGAAAGAAGAAAATTTGAATCAAATTTCCAAGAGAAAATCACTACATTAGAAACCACGCCTAAGAATTGTAATGTGTACTGAACTCATCTAAAAAGCTATAGGCCTATACAGAAAACAGCAGAAGAAACAATAGGATACAGAGAAGGAGTGAGAACGAAGAAACCTTGGGTCACAGGGAAAATGTTGGAAAATGGTTTTCAATAAGAAATGCTAGGCTTGAGCGGGATTCGAACCCGGGCTACTTGCGTGACTATAGGACCACGCAGGGACGTGAGAACCAGTTATATATCACCAGGTGTTATTTTGCTTATGTCACTTGTCTACCGAGAATATTAGAGAAAAGGAAAATTGGAGTTCATTGTTGGAATGATGCTTTCGATAACTAAAGTCGCGACGCTGTTATTCCCGGCGTGACTCCTCCTCTTTGCTTACGTCACAGGAAGTGAAGGCTCTATAAAGTCTAGGTAGGTAGTATCGTTCGCCATTTTTGTTCTTTCGTTGCCGAGCTACCATACGAGGAATCTATTTGCCACACCGTTAAACATTATCATGTCGTAGCTCCTATGATAATAAATCAAACGCACTGTAATTCAGCAAATAATTCAGCGGCAAATAACGTCCTCGTGTGCTTTCTGCGAACTCTAACGAAAGAGCCAAAATGGCGGGCGATTATATTATTAAGTATTTATCGAGCCTTAAGAAATGAATATCGTCTTCAACAGCGAATCACAAGGCGCACACGTTTAAATGTAGCCGACCTGCAAAGCGATTGGCTGCCGGAAATTAGAGCGACGGGACTATAATGATGTGTAGACGTGTATATGTTGATATAAACAGATGCACTGCACCTTCATGTTTGTTGAATTGTGATATTTGTGCGGTTTTCCGGTACTCACCTAATCAGAGTTTCCTGTGTGGCTTTGCTGAGCGTCGCGATGTTCAGTCCTGCTGCATCCGTCATAGCTCCTCCGAAGCCGTATATCTCCTGATATCGACGGGAAGTGTCCACTCTCATCACCACAGGTCTGCGACCACGCACTGCGGAAGTACAGACAACACTTCACATTGTACATCTCAAAACAGAAAGTTTCTAGCACTTGTGTGCAGTTTGTCCATTATCTGTGATACGGTAAATTCAATGTTTTCAATTGAATGTGAAATCGTGCGTTCAAACTGATACAGGACCATTGAACTATTCTTCAAGCTTCGTCAAAGTTATAGGTTATAGTATGTTCATATTTGCATTGGTTGTGGAGCTATATACAAAACAGATTTTTGCGTGTTTTTTCGGATGGAAAAATGTCTGTGTTATGTATGAGAGCAGTCTTACCCTCCTTTCTGTTTAACTTGTATGTTACCGATATTATAATGGCCCGCAGAATTACCATTGCAGAATTTCCTGTTGATATCTCGCTAACATGTCTTCATATTAATATGGATGAAATAATAAAGCACGTTAGTAGTGGAAGAGGTTACACAATGGGAAATAAAGAATTGAAAATAATTTGTTATACAGTTGATGCAGTTTTACTGACAGAGTGAAGATGATGTTGAGCGATTATTACATTTTATTCAATACAACAGCTGAAAGATTTAATTTGATAACGTAAATGTTATGAATGTTAATTAAAAGTTTTTGGAGGGACATGATCATCTGTTAGAACCTGAAATAATTTATTTCTATTGACTCTATTGAAAGCTTGCTTAAAACCAATAAAAGCAATGCGTCTCCAGGTTGAATTACCTATGTTTTTCAATTAATAATTTCAATGTAAAATAACCATCGCAGCAAGACCTGCCTTTACAAAAACCATTTTGTTCTTCTGCAGTGATACTTTTATATTGTTCATATAATTTTTTCTTGAGAATATGTGTATATACTTTGTTCAAAAGATTTATTCCTCTATAATTTTCCTTTAGTTTTGGATCCCCTTTCTTGTGAATGAGGATTATCATTGATTTAGTCCAGTTTTTTGGGATGTCTTGTTCAGTCCAAAGCAGATTTAAAAATCTCAAATTCTTATTAAAATTAGGAATAGCATACTTGAATAATTCTAAATTAATTGAATCTTTTCCTGGAGTTTCGTGCTTCTTCAATTTATCTATAACGTGATTCAATTCATAAAAAAGATATGCTCCTCTATAAGTATAGGCTGTTTAGAAAAAGGAAGTTCAAGAGATTGTTTTTTCATTTTTTGTTTTATTTATTTATTCTGAAAGAGTTAAGGCCATGAGGCCTACTCTTCCTTTGTGTGAGACGAAAACTGTTAAACTTATCGTAACCAGTTTTCTTAGTTATTTTTGACTTCATTATTTAATTTTTTAAGAATTGTATATATTCCAGCAATTTAATAGTACTCAAACATATTTCAATTTGAAATTCCAAATCAGGCGAAAAAAGAAATAAAGAAAGAAAAGGAATAATAACCACCTCGAACATCATCGAGCTGGAAATATGAGATATACATTGCCATCAGAAATAAAGATAATTATACGAAAATGTTTTTGAAGGAAGATGGAGGAATTAGTTGTGTAAATAACGCCATTTTAATGAACTTCCCCAGGAAGGGACTCGCACATCTCAGTAAAACTACACAATAATGTACGTCACTCAAGACCAGCGTATGTTCCCCACATTGAAGCCAGCAAAGATAGTAATTCCGAAACTCGGTAAGGATAAGCCGCCGCCGCTCTCTAAATAAAATACAATTTATAAAACCGTAATATACAAAAACGCACAAATTCAGAACAGCTTTGCTTCACTTCAAGATAATGAACAACATTACAGATACTTCAAACAAAGGGAGCATTTCAACACAAAGAATCAACTGCAGAAATATTTTAATGTATATGATCGAATGTGAAGAGATGAACTATTCTTCAAGCTTCGTCAAAGTTATAGGTTATAGTATGTTCATATTTGCATTGCTTGTAGAGCTATATACAAAACATATTTTTCAGTGTGTTTTCGGATGGAAAAATATGTATGAGAGCAGAACTGGCACAGGAATCAGTCTTATCCTCCTTTCTGTTTAACTTATATGTCACCGGTATTATAATGGCCCACAGAATTACCATTGCAGAATTTCCTGTTATCTCGCTACTCCAAAGCGATAAAAACCAGGATTATGGGATAATAAAATTCCAACATCATCTGGATGAAGTAAAATATTGGACTTACAAATAGCTAATAAAATAAACTCACAAAAAACTCAGTCGATCATGTTGAATAGAAAAAGAACAATAACCAATACGCAATTAAGTTATAATGGTCTACTACAGTTAAGTACTTAGGACAAATGACTAATAAAACAAACACACAAACAATTCACTCATGTTAAATAGGAAATGAGCAATATGAAATAGGCAATTAAATTATTATAAAAGTGAACTGCTAGAATGGTCTAATACAGCTGAATACTTAGCAGTTACACTACAGACCAAATTAAATTGCACAGCTCGCATAGATTCAGTATTTCGAAGATACTTGCGACATTTACTAAAATGTAGACTATTCTGTTTTCAAAACAAATATCCTGTCTAGAAAATACAACTTAAATACATCCTATAAAACGCTACTCCCATCCAAATTATTATATACTGCACCTACTTGGGCTTACTGAGCTACTATTGTTATAAGTAGACTGCAAGTTATACAGAATCACTATGCACTATATATGGAAGCGGATAATGTAGTACCACAGTCTAGTTCTCTAGTATATACAGTCACGAAGCTCAATACGTAGTAAACATGCATCCATAGATAGTTGCTAACCACTAGGATCGCTAATATCGCCTCATTACAGACAATGCGAAATAGTATCGGCACAGTCTATTGTTCCTAGCACCCTCATAACTCAAGCTTCGCGACTGGTAGTACCTCAACCAGGAAGTTCATGAAGACCTCCAACTTTAATATGCAGAATTACCACAGAAGACCTTTCAGGTTTCGAATTTAATGCAACGTACGTTTAAAGAAACTGGGATACTTAAAATTCATACCGATAGAAAGAGAAACTCAGAAACTTTTTTTTTGTACGTCACATGTGGTATGACTGCTATATATGTGGATTCTCATAGAAATCATCGCTCTGATTTCAAATTTGTTTTCAAAATGTTTCTATTACGTAAGGTGTTCGAGTTAATCGTGAGTTTTGAAATTTAATTAAAATATTTCTGTTACATAAATAACATCTATGCTGATTAAACACTAGTATGACATACAATAGAATTCCGAAAAATGAAAAGAATGTCCTTTAGTCTTTAAATGTATTATTCGTATTACTGTCATTATTATTATTATTATTATTATTATTATTATTACTATTATTATTATTTCATGAAATGAAGCTCTCTGTTTGTTTCACTTCCCTACCCTAGCAGAAGAGCTAATCCGCTCCAAACCGATCAAAATTTGACATTGATATCTCCGATTTTCTTTTTTAACTTTCTCGGACATGTTTAGCACTTTACTGAGTCTTGGGCTCATGTGAAAGGTAAAAGTATATTTTTTAATATAGCGATTTATGTGCAGTAAAAATATGAATGCATTTTATTCGGCAGCGTTAAGTGCTTGTGGTCTTCTTTTCCATTCAACCAGGTCTACGATAAATACAAGTACAAAGGTAATAATAATAATAATAATAATAATAATAATAATAATAATAATAATAATAATAATAATAATAAATATCGAAATTAGTATTCCCAAAAAACTAGTTCGATTAATTAAAACGTGTAACAGTAAAACATACAGCAGACTCCATATAGATCAGTTTCTGTCTGACGCTTCTTGGGAATACCAGATTCAATAAGAATACCTATTATATAAAACTTCTCTCTTAGCCTATAATAATAATAATAATAATAATAATAATAATAATAATAATAATAATAATAATAATAATACCTAATAAGAGTAATAATGATGTGATCGACAGCCCTCAAAATCTAACAGCCAACTACTGGTTTTAAGTCTATACGCCTCAGCAAAGGTGAACGATAATCAAATTAGTACAAGAGCAACATGTGCTTAGCACGATGATCCCACAGCCATTATAGCTGTATTGCGGAACCGTATTTCGCTACCGACTGTAGCTCCTTACAACTTCATCGGTCCCATACACTGGTCGAAATTTCATTAGAAAATTTCTACCCCATGAAGTCACGAACCAGAGTTCATTCAGTAACGGTAGTCCAAGAAGTTGAATTGTCTGTTTTTTCTTAGTTCGATCAATAACAGCGGTGCCAAACATTTAATATGCAGAAAAATTTTTGTAAATATTCTGCCGTAAGTTGGAAGAAGTTACGTATTTCGCCGCAAGATGACAGTGCTATCTAAATTATATTTTTATAAATTTATTTACTAGTAGTAGCTCAAAATTATAGCTAAGCGACTATATTATGCATTATTTCTAACAATAAATGCATAATATACAATTCTAGTATTAAATACAGGATATTTTATCTACTATAAAATTAAATATTGTGAATTGTGATAAAATATCCCGCAGATTTATTAATACAAAAGAATTATAAGAGGACCAGGCGCAATGGTGTATGCATACTTACCTGGCGTAGAGGTTACCGTGATCAATAAGGCGGTTCCTCCAGGGCGAGACCCTTCCATTGCACTGCGGTTGGGTTGACCCTTGCGATTGTTCCTAATGTGAGCAGTTCGAACGCGTAATTTTTGGTAGTCGGGACTGCGTTCGCGCTGTCCCGGAATTTGATGTATGTGAAAGTATTGTGGTGAGGTTTGGTATTATCGCCGCGCGCTTGTGGTTCGCATTCGGCAGGTCTTTGAAATTTAATGGTATTATTGTTATAATTTGTTGTGTCACCGGTCCAATCACTCGCTTTAATTTCATTATTGCAACCAATAAGCTGCTTCCATTATTAAATGACATCTACTTGTCTAATCCGCGTGGACTAAAACCAAGGTTGCAATGTCTTGTGCTGACGACGAACATTAAGGTATGTGATTAAAAATTATTATTATTATTAAAGAGTTGTTATTAAGAGTTAAGAATGTCAACGCGGCGATAATAAGTGACTATTCTTTTGCGTACATTACATGTTCCTATGTATATAAGGCTAGAAATGGAGGTTATTATGACAAACCGGAACACTCGTTTATTTTGTGGGCACGACGCTTTATGTACTGCTATGGTTATCTATAATCTACGTCCATTCAGCTGCATCGAAACGTTCGCAACAACTCCGTGAAATGTTTCGAAACACTATGTCGAATCACTACACCTACTGGGGGGCAAACTGCCGGCACTCTATTGCAACCTCGTTTACGTAGCTGCTTATTTGAAACTGTATACAAGATACGGCACATGACAATCTCGCGGTGCTGGATTGAGACATGAATCTCTTGATGTTTGTAGCGTAAGCAGAAACAATTATTAATAATTACATATGGCTACCTCTGTCACCAGGCAGTACATTTCTCTTCATGATATGTATCAGAGGAAGAACTATAAAATTATTTGTATGCATCTGAAGTCTGATTATTGTAATATGTAGGTAATTGGAGATGTATGCAATGGAGGAGGAAAGGAGCTGGCCCCTCTATCCCACTATCTCCTGGCCTAGTTGCCTCAAAAGTGGCGCCTTCTTGGTATTGCTTGTGAGGTTCAGACCTGTCTTCGGACAGTTGACTAAACAACAACGTCTACTTTAAAAATACGTAATTTTGAAATATCAGATTTGAAATGTCATGAGACTTATGAGTTTAAATGTGATAATTGTTGTTGTTGTTTAGTCAACTGTCCGAAGACAGGTTTGAACTTCATAAGTGACACCAATAAGGCATTATTCATGAGGTAGTTAGGCCAGGAGATAATGGGGTAGGGAGGACAGGGAAAGAAACCTCATTGCATACAATCGCCGATTAGGTATATATTCCACTAATCAGACTTCTGATGCATACAAACAGTTCTTCTTCTGACACATATTGTCAAGTGAGATGTACTGCTGATAAAATCAGCCAGAATCTCAATATGAGAGGTGATGTGATAATTATTAAACGCTAAATGAGTGTTATAATCTAATATATAAAAGTTAAGTATATATTATGTTCTTTATACAAATCTACACTCTGTGACTGATACTGTATTTATCAAAGTTCGCACATTAAGCCTTCACAACCAGGAGAAAATTATAGGCTACATTAACATTGGACAAATGGACGTTAAATTATAAAACAGTAATAAATACGATGAAACATCCACGTATAATATTAAAATAGCATCTCCCACAGTGAATCATCATCATCATCATCATCATCTTCATCATCAGTAGTATGTCTTCGGATATACTCGGTTTGATTTGAAAGTACGTCGGCAAACTTCGTCTCGCGAAGCGGTTGATTTGAGATATGACACATCTCTGAAGCGTTTTCAACCAGGGTCTCGAAACGTTCGTTGTTTCATTGGCTTTCTTTTCATAGGCTCGACGTTCGATACAGCAGAGCACTGTCAATACTCTGAGTCAAACCACAGTCTAGTATCTAGTATATAGTCACGAAGCTTGAGTTTATGAGGGTACTAGGAACAATAGACTGTGCAGGTACTATTTCGCATTGTCTGTAATGAGGCGATAGTAGCGATCCTAGTGGTTAGCAACTATCTATGGATGCATATTTACCACTATTGAGCTTCGTAACTGTGTATACTAGATTGTGTCAAACTATAAAACATTTACTCAGTTACTGTATCGAACATTCCATTCAAGTCCGAGTGTTTCGAATCGCAGAACATCCCAGCGTGTCGCAACGATGGTGTATCGACACACTGCACTGTATCGAAACATTCACTCAGTAGCCAACACTACTTGCTATAAATAAATATCATTGACTTAAATCTAATATATTTGAAAATTACTGCTTTGTTGTCATCAATGAATAATTAGTTTATTATAAGTTATAACTCATTTGTTCCAGAATTACTTTCAAAGTTGTATTTAGAACTATGTATCTGTTATTACCATGCAATATTTTTTGGAGTTGTTCAATTAATTCTACTATGTTAGACCTAACAGAATATATTTGTAAGGACTGAGGGTTGTTACTCTCAGCTGGAAAAAGACTTTGTCACCAAACGATACCATGTGGAATAAAGTGTTGTACTGTCCTGTATTATTTAAAACGTATGTTGGTAACAGATGCACTACTATAGGTAAACATTGTTTAAAGCAACTTTTGTTATGTAGCGTTCTACTAAAAATCCATAATAAGCGAGATATTTCGATTTATTTTACTTCAGGCCCCTTACAACCCTCCTTTTAAAGAACGTATTTTGAATGCCATCCTATAGCCTAAAATATAAGTGAGAATTAACTTATCTTACATACCAATTTTCATAGAAATCCGTTCAGCCATTTTAGAAAAGGTAACAAACATACAGACTGACATACGAACAAAAATTGAAAAATTGCGATTTTCGGTCTCAGTATAGGTAATTATGCATGTTTACTCCAATTATTTCTGCAAAAGCAAAAATTACCAGAAAAATTTAGGTTACAGTTTTATCATTAGTATTTTATTATTATACAACGCACTGTACTTTGATAACGGAACTAATACGCCGGAGAAATTATCAAATCGCATATAATAGCATTGGACTCTACACTAAATCTTTGAAGCACTCACCCGTGAAATTTTGCTTTTGTGGCCACGAAGAACATCATCTGATTCTTGATGTGTATCACTATTGTGTTGTTGACTTCAAATAAAGACTCATTAATTACTTTACTAACTGGTTTTATTTCATGCGTATCATTCCCGGATAACTTGACTCATAGATAACAGAATATGAACAAATTCCGTCCAATAGTATAGGGCAAATCTATGTACTTACAGATATATGCGGTTTGTTCAAAACATGTATTTTTGTGAAAACCTCAGTATTTATACTTCTTATAATGACAAATACCTCTCATTGAGTTTGTGGCTGATATGTGCATCTATTACACTGGTCTACAGTGATTTTGCTACTGAACAAAAACAAGTGTACCAACCCTAATTTGATTGTGCTGATTACACATCTGAAGTCCGTTTTTTCTATCGCGTCACAATTTTAAAATAATAACATTTTAAATTTTTAACGCAAGGCGTCGACCTGGTTGGCGAGTTGGTATAGTGCTGGCCTTCTATGCCCAAGGTTGCGGGTTCGATCCCAGACCAGGTCGATGGCATTTAAGTGTGCTTAAATACGACAGGCTCATGTCAGTAGATTTGCTGGCATGTAAAAGAACTCCTGCGGGGCAAAATTCCGGCACATCCGGCGATGCTGATATAACCTCTGCAGTTGCGAGTGTCGTTAAATAAAACATAACATTTTTAACGCAA
Organism: Periplaneta americana; assembly: GCF_040183065.1. Taxonomy (NCBI): domain Eukaryota; kingdom Metazoa; phylum Arthropoda; class Insecta; order Blattodea; family Blattidae; genus Periplaneta; species Periplaneta americana. Next base: position 62,022,508 of record NC_091125.1, on the reverse strand, counting down.
GGCGCACGTTGACGCAAAAATATATTTATTCCACCACTTCACAATAAACTTGGCCTCATGAAAAATTTTGTGCGGGCTCTGAATCATGATGGTGAAGGCTCTAAGTATCTGAAGGAGAAGTTTGGGAGAGTGAAAAGTGATGCAAAATTGAAGGCAGGAATTTTCATTGGGCCAGAGATCCGACAATTGTTACGTGACACTACGTTCAGGTCAAAACTGAGTGCTCTTGAAATCAAAGCTTGAGACACGTACTAGTGTTAACTAGGTTTTTAGGAATTTATCGAGCTGATAATTATGCTGAGCTAGTCTATAACATGTTTAGAGCATTTCAGAATCAAGGTTGTCGCATTTCTTTAAAAATGCACTTTCTTCATTCACACCTTGACATTTTTGCATCAAATCTCGGCGCTGTAAGTGACGAATATGGTGATAGATTTCATCAGGACATATCAATAATGGAACCCAGGTACCAGGGTCAATACCGTCGGAGCATGATGGTTGAATTCTGCTGGTTCCTACAGCGATCAACCACATGCCAACATAAGCAAAAAAGCAAAGGTCTCGAGCACTTTTAGCAGAGTTTTTAGTGATTACTGCATATTGTAAGTATATATCTTCTTACAAATGTATTTAAAATAATATAATATAACAATTTGCAAAGAATATATAAACTAAGCTCAATTTACATATTATACCTCTAACTTTACTGTACGGGTATATAGGCTACTGAATAGTAAGATTTAGAATTAGGCTAATGTTACAGTCTCATAACTCAGAAACGTTCTACTGTATAATCTGATTACAGATCTGGAATCAGCGCATCAATTTCAATATAAAACACTTGAAAGTTCCTCAGTAGCAGACAAGTTTTTTTTTGTAGACCAGCGTTATCAGGCATCTTACTTGAAGAATTGCTTGTATTCATCTGAAGTCTGATTAGTGTAATATGTAGCTGTATGCAATAGAGGGGGAAAAGAACTAGCCACACTGCTCCATTATCTCCTGGCTTACTTGCCTCATAAGTGGTGCAATGTTGGTATCACTTGTGAGGTTGAGTCCTGTCGTCGGACAGTTGACTAAACAGCAATATAATGGCAAAATGAAAGAGTGTGAAAGTTCTAAAAGGAAATAAAAAAAAAATATGAAGGTAGAGTTATATAACAGAAAGAAATAGGAAGTCACGTAGAAAGGAAAGCAGAAACGAGACAAACAAGTAACTGTGAGAGGAACTGATGGAACGGATGGGAAGGAAGTGGTTTATAACAGAGATAACATTAAATTAAAAGTGATATACAGAGTAACCCAAAAAAAAGTATACACTATTCCTACATCAATAACTTTGGAACAAAGTGAGATAAAATTCTCATTTTAGGGTGAATTTTAGCTTAATGTTTTTAGTTGGCAGTGACCAGATGATCGCGCAGGTGTAGTGTGAAAACAAAATGGCGAGTGCAAGGTTGGCCGTTCAAACAACGGAAGGCGATTTTGAAGTGCTATTTTAAGTTTTTAAACTTTAGGGAGGTACGGTGACAATGGCGGAACGAGTTTCAAACAACGCCTCCGTCACGTCTATCAATGCGCGTATTCGGGATAAATTCGAAGCCATTGGTACTGTTAACGATGTGCATGAAGGACGTTTCGGGCGACCTGTAACAGCAACAACTGCAGCTACCTCCGCAGCAGCGTTACAACAATTTACACGTTCACCACAGAAGACTGTGAAACAGTGTGCACGTGAAATCGGAGTCAGTCGATCAAGTGCACAGCCAAAACTTTGAAGACTTCGAAGTGGAAGGTGTACATTCCGAGACTGTTGAGTACTGTGAGTGGTTTGAAAACATGGTGCGCGAGGATGGGAGTTTACAGGGAACATTGTCTAGTCTGGCGAGGCACAATTCAAATTGAATGGTAATGTAAACCATAGACAATTGTAAACCGCCACAATTGCTGTACTGGACCCCCGAAAATCCACACATCCATCAGAGCAAAGCCGTCAATTTACCGGGACTTAATGTGTGGCGTGCTTTGTTCTCTCGGGGTTTGATTGGGCCGTTGTTCTTTGAAGGTGGTATATACCGGTGCGGTATATCTCGAGATGCTTCAGACAAGAATTGTACCTGCCATCCGAGAGCTGTACGGGGACGAAAGGTTTTATCTGCAACAGGATCGGGTCCCAGCTCACTACCATTGAGATGTCAGGGTGTATCTGGATGAAATTCTATCCGAACGACGGATACTTGGATCGAAGAGGTGCTATCGAGTACCCAGCACTGTCCCCAGACCTAACACCTCTCGATTTCTTCCTATGGGGGGGACCATAAAGGATGTTGTTTATCGGGAAAAGCCAGTTACATGGATGCGCTACGAGCACAAATCGAAATGTCATGTACAGCTATCACACTGGACAAATTACAGAACGTAGTTCATGGAGCAGTTCGGCGGCGTCGACATTGTTTGGATGCTGGTGGTGGCTACTTCTAACACCTACATTAAGCTACAATTTCTCCAAGAACGAGAATTTTATCTGAATTTATTCCAAAGTTTTTGATGAACAAACAGTGTACACTTACATTTTTTTGAGCTACTCTGTATTTACTATATCGCTACACATTATTTATGACGACTATTTCGCTCATGTAGTCAGTGACCAATCCAGTATAAAAATTCGTGCAGTTTCAATCAATCACAGTCGTCTATCACTGTAATATTGTCGCACCTGATTCGCAATTGTTCCTGGTTAGTACGGTAAATATTTAGAAGGCAGTGGCTGCTCATGCTCACTTGAAACCCTATGTACAAATTAACGAGAAACATTACACTCTTATTATAAACAAACTACGAAACCGACAATCAACATCCTCATCATGATATACTTTTATTTTTAAGTGATGCCAAGTCCGTTATTTTACTTTTAATTAGAAGACTTAAATGTGCATTAAGATCCATATTACAACGTTTCAAACTTGTATTAACATAGATTAAATGACAGCATTTGTTATGTATATATCACATTCACTTTAATAAAATTCAATACTTCACATCATTCCACTATCCACTTATTGACATGTAGTTAAGATTATTAACACTAGATGGGTAGTAGCAGCACAGTCTAATATATACAGTCACGAAGCTTGAGTTTATGAGGGTACTAGGAACAATAGACTGTGCAGGTACTATTTCGCATTGTCTGTAAGAGGCGATAGTAGCGATCCTAGTGGTTAGCAACTATCTATGGATGCATATTTACTACGTATTGAGCTTCGTGACTGTATATTCAAGACTGTGGTAGCAGCCTACTAAAGCATGTAGAAGACCATTTCAACGTATGAAAGACGATATGCAAGTAAATTAAATTGAATAGAAATGTTATTATTTTTATTTTATTAACACTGTTTATTAAATATGCTGTCCACGAAATAGTGTTGGATTCATCTTTTCAGATAATTTTCCTCGCACTTATGAAATTGTCGACAAGATGAAGCTCACTCGTGGTTATTATTTGCTAATGTAGTTAGGGGTTATTCTTTCTGGGTCAAATGTTCTTGTATCAAATTCAGTGAACATAGGTTCGATACCTGTCAGATGAATGAAGATTTATTTTTTTTTTTACCACAGGAAATGAGTATGTATCTCTTGTCCTATGTTTGTCCTATGTTGTCTTTGATATATCTTTGAGCCTTTTCTAGCACAAATCCAGGTGGCTTATTGTTTGTGAACGCCTAAAGCTGGTTTATTATAACGGTTCGTATCGCCCCCATTAGTGTAAATAACTATAATTATGGAGTGGGGGCGTTACGAACCAAAGAGCTAAATTCTTAAAAGTAGATAATTATGTAATGTGAGTACTTACATCTGGGAAACGGATTACTGACGAACTGTCCTGAATTCAGATCAAGCCTTCTGCCGGCGCTGGAAGAAATGTAATGCAGATACATGCCATCCCTGAGGATGGACTCCGGCTGCTGTTCAATTTCGTCGCATTGTCTGGCATTGCACACACACACGTGGCTAGCTTCTTCAGGAAGCTTCAGTTTTCGGCAGGGTGTTCCTCCCACTAAAATTCAAAACATTTATTCGTTATTTGCAGTTCTGATGAAACTACTATTCAGTATTATTCGTTTGTCGGTGATATTGACAACTTCATTTATTCTATGTTTTTTTTTCTTCATAATAATGCATGAATTCAATTGAAATAAAATTGAGATTTTTTTAGAAAACGCTTGGACATGTCATAACGTATATTTTGAATGAAATATTTTTATGGGAACAAAATATTATTGCGACCATTGTGCGAGTTATGACTTGCGGAAACTCGATAGTGATTTGGAGTGAAAACCCTGATTTTTTATTTTGTGTGAAAAAAGAGTGCAAAACTTGCTCTTTAAGGATATACAGGGTGATCCGTAAGTAATGCCATTAATTTCAGGGGATTAGTAGTAGAGATAAGGCCATCAGGCCTTCTCTTCCCCTCTACCAGGGATTACAACTACCTACAATATTAAGAATACAATTAGGCTACAATTATTACAACTAATATTAAATGTACAATTTCAGTAAAAATCAAAGTACTAAAAGATTACCTGATTAATAAGGGCTATACAATTTAATATAGAAGTTAAGGACAAATAAATATTTTTTTTACTTAAGTACAAATTAAACCTAGGATAATAAATATATAGTGATGAAATTACCAGATATTGAAATATTTTGTGATAGATTAAGATAACTATTTGCAAGAAGCCATGTCTGAACGAATCTCAATTACTGTACAACTTACTGTACTGTAAGTTCGCGATTGAATTCAATTTTATTTCGACAGACCCTGATGCTAGCAGGTAGCGAATTCCAGAGTCTTGGCAGGGCTATTGTGAAAAAGGATGAGTGTGAGGAGGTGCGATGGGATGGTATTGTTAGTATTGTTTCATGGCGAGAGCGTGTGTTCAGATTATGGTGGAAAGAAATGTAGGCCTTAGTGAAGCTATACGACAGGTACGAAGGAATAGAAGAGTTCAATATTTCGAAGAGAAGGAAAATTGAATGTAAATTTATTTTTTTATCTATTTAAGCCATTTTCGATTCTTTTTCGAAATGAAAATTGTTTTATGTGGAACATTTCATGTAAAAGAATTTTTATCTCGAAAAAGAAGCAAAAACGAACAAAATTGTATTAAACTTTCTTGTTTAAAATGTCTCAGAGAATAACCCCCTGGAATTAGTGACATTACTTACGGTTCACTCTATATGAAATATGACGACGTATATCATTCATACGTCCTTTGTTTAAATGCAATTTTCCGTAAGTAAAAATTTTTAAACTTAAGTGCATTTTTCTCTGAAATTACTAAATATATTTTCCTGAAATTTTACAGTGTTACCTGCAGCATGTGTTCTACAAAGTGAACCTACTGGTTTATGAATATCACACATAACATAAGAAAGAAATGTATATGCATTGGAAAAAAGTGGCAAAAATTGTTAATCAAAATATAATTCTTTTCTGTTTCACTAATGCTGAAATAATTAACTAAAAATATTGCTTTAGAATTTACAATACACATTACTTGATAGCTTTAAAAATACAAAGAATTATGAGTGAAAATTGTAGCAAGTAATGTGCAATTAGATTATGAGTTACAATTAGCAAAGTGGGAAAAACTGGTTATCGGTTAGGGCTTTTTTTTTTTTGCACTTGAATAAGAAACAAATTAGTTGACTTTTTTACCACTGAATTCAGAATGATTGATTGTATAACCATGGAAATTGTATTCCACTCTGAGCACTAAAAGCCTAGAAGTATCGAACTAATTTTGTGTACTGAAGTTTTTTAATCGTACAAGAATCACCACCTATACTTCGTTTCATAATATCTGACAAGGAATGTAGACTATAGATTGCTGGCAGGGGAAGAGGGAAGTATAATGAACGCTTCAGACCGCTCAACTTCAAGATAAGAGTTGAATGATACCTCTGTCACTTGTTGAATAGCAATTATACTTCTCTCCTCCTCTGTCGGCTATGTTTACGTCGCCTGTCACATTATAGAATGAAGTATAGTCCCATTAATAGTCAATTGTTCAAATTGTACTCTATATTTTTCCACGTTATCTAATATAGAATATAATTTGTTGTATGATTATATAATATCGGTACTTTATTTATTTTATGTAAAAGAAGCATAATAATAATAATAATAATAATAATAATAATAATAATAATTACAACTTACAAATGGCTTTTAAGGAACTCGCAGGTTCATTGCCCCCTTCACATGAGCCCGCCATTGGTCCCTATCCTGAGCAAGATTAACCCAGTCTCTATCGTCATATCCCACCTGCCTCAAATCAATTTTAATATTATCCTCCCATTTACGTCTCGGCCTCCCCAAAGGTCTTTTTCCTTCTGGCATCCCCACTAACACTATATGCATTTCTGGATTCGTTCATATGTGTTACATGCCCTGCCCATCTCAAACGTCCGGATTTAATATTCCTAATTATGTCAGGTGAAGAATGCAATATGTGCAGTAGTTTCTGCGTTGTGTAACCTTCTCCATTCTCCTGTAACTTCATCCCTCTTAGCCCCAAATATTTTCCTAAGAACCTTATTCTCAAACACCCTTAATCTCTGTTTCTCTCTCAAAGTGAGAGTCCAAGTGTTGCAACCATACAGAACAATTGGTAATATAACTGTTTTATGAATTCTAATTTTCAGTATTTTTGACACCAAACTAGATGACAAAAGCTTCTCAACCGAATAATAACAGGTATTTCCCATATTTATTCTGTGTTTAATTTCCTTCCGACTGTCATTTATATTTGTTACTGTTGCTCAAAGATATTTTAATTTTTCCACCTCTTCGAAGGATAAACTTCCAATTTTTATATTTCCATTTCATACAATATTCTGGACACGAGACATAATCATATACTTTGTCTTTTCGGGATTCACTTCCAAACCTATTGCTCTACTTGCTTTTTCCTAAAAAAAAAATAATAATAATAATAATAACAACAGTAAGTGTAATAATAATAATAATAATAATAATAATAATAATAATGATAATATTAATAATAATAATAATAATAATAATAATAATAATAATAATAATATGAAGCAGTAGTTGTAGTCTGTCACTGCCACGAAACACTGACCTGTCAGTAGGCATGGAAGCAATAGAAGAAATGGAGCCCACATGTTCGCGAGATGCGCAGCCCGCGGTGTTTGGCACTGACTGAGGTAGCAAGTACTGCAGGTCGCCGGTTTTGTGCAGAAAGCAAAAAGAAGTTAGCAGGAAAACCCGTTATCATAAAATCCACAACAAAACATGAGGATGTGGCATTCGAACGAGAGGTGAATCAAAGACGACTCGACCTCACTGTCGAGTTACGTCACACCGAGAGGGGATTTCTTCGTTTGTAGCCAGTACATCGCAGGCGGAGTCACAATTTACGTAATTTCAGGTCATGTTCACGTGTCCTCCAGGCCAAGAGATTGCATTATTTTGTCGCCGCAGTGTGCAAGTAAAAAGTTCAATGTAAGTCTCCTGCTCATAGTTCTTATATCATTTTTCAAAGTGTCCTTTGTTTTCACTGGTCTTATCGTAGGTCAGTAAGTGAACAGCTTTTTCGAAAGAATCAGTGTTCGATCTCTGGTAGATTCTTCGAGTAACTGGATTCCTCTCGTATTAACTTATTTTCCTTTATTGTTGGAAATGCATGATATACTTTAGAATTTCACATTAGTTATTCTCCCGTTCTTCATATCTGAGAGCAATAAAAGTGAATGAACCAAACCGAACGAAATGAAAACAAAATGAAGTGAAATAACTAATAACCTAAGTTGTTACATTGTTTTCAAACAAGTTCATATGTCTGGGAAGTTTATATTAATTTCAAAATTTTAATCTCGTACAATGTGTTTCGTACAATTTATCATACAAGCTACCGCACGTATACTTTTCCAAAATCTTACCTTCACAAATTCGACTTCTATCTTTGCTTGTTTAGCCACTGGCGTAGCTCGGTCGGCTAAGGCGCTTGTCTATCGATCAGGAGTTGCGCTCGGGTGTGGGTTCGATTCCCGCTTGGACTGATTATCTGGTTGGGTTTTTTTCGAGGCTTTTCCCAACCGTAAGGCGAATATCGAGTAATATATAGCCAATCATTGGCCTCATCTCGCCAAATACCATCTCATTGTCACGAATTTCATCGATGCTAAATAACCTCGTAATTGGTATAACGTCGTTAAATAATCAACTAAAAATATCTGCTTGTCATTAGCCACGCATGTTTCCATTCAGACCATTATTTACTGTTGTGTTGTGGAACTTGGGGCATGAATTATTTTTTTGAGTTTTCAATTAGAATTAGAGTCTGGCTGGGCGGAAGAGAAGACCTACTGGCCTTAGCTCTGCCTGATTAAATTTATTATTATTATTACTATTATTATTATTATTATTATTATTATTATTATTGTTGTATAAAGTAGCTAGCAAAAGAAAATATTCTAATGCTACAAAAATTGATTTCGAGATTATCGCTGAAATTCAGGTCTCCAGCATCCCTGTTACCGAAAAAAGTGGTTTTTGGAATGACATCGATCTGTATGTGTATCTGTGCAGTAATTTATCTTAAACTATTCGTCAGTAATTATCAGTAGATTCATCTCAAATGGTGCACATAAAAAATAACTTTTAATAAATACTTAGAAAATTCTCAGCAAATAGTAGAAATAATTCTATGTGTAACATCTAATTTTATGTTCGCCAGATCCTTCTGTTAATATCAATTTCATAATCTCACTTTTCTGTTTATTTAACACAATTAACATTCGTAAAGAAAGTAAGTCTTTGGATTTGATTGGGAATAAATCTAAAACTTTTTTTAGTATGATATTCACCTTTGTTTCTCGTGTGATAAGCAGACATCGGATTCTAGGGCAAATGCCTATTTTGTTTCTTTAGGAGAAAAGTAAAAATAATTATTAATATTTGTGTTTCATGGAAATTGAAAGGTATTCAAAGAGTTTTATAGTGCCCTAAAATGCCCTAAAACGGTTATTAGAGCCTAATTTGTTAATATTCGCCTAAAAATGCCTAACTCACTGTAAAGTTTCGCATTTTACTCTTACTTTTTATAATTTATACATGCATTCACTGCGAAATTTAAGGCATTTAAAAAGTGGAAAGTTTGCTTCACACCGGCCATGAAACCATTGATAAAGGAAACAAAATGTTTTGAATTTCACGACACTCGCAATAGATTTCACCGAATTTAACATGTTTGGAGGCATAAATGCCGACAAAGAACCAACCTTAGTTTTGAAGCAGGCAACAATCATAACATGTGCTGCTACCGATTCAGAGATATACTATACTATAAAAATGACTGTTTTCGGTCTGAAACCGATTAGCTGTACTGCCCTTCAGAGTGTCATAAAATCACAATTTTTGGAGAAAGAGTGTTTTTGAAATATTTATGAAAAGTCGTAAAACTGCGAATTAGTAGGGTAAACCGTTACAAAATATTTAAAAGAATGGCCCTCCTAGTGTTAACACTACCAGGAAATGCAACAATAAGTGGAACTTTGTATTTTTGTCCAATTGAATCTCAATAACAACGGTTCATTTGAATGCTCGTTAACAGTTGCGCTTTCTCTCACCTTATTTGTGTTGAGAAGTTTTGAGCGGTAGGACGTTTTCCTGTGAAGTTTAACGCGATAATGCCGAAAAATATAAGTGCAAAATCTACATTGATCCGGCAATGGCTAACAGAATATTCAGAATTCACTTATGATGGAAAAATAATATTCTGCAAGATTTGTAGCAAACAGGTATGTAACAATAGTTGAAATATATAAATTCTATTAATTTTAATGAGTAGGCCTATAATATTTATACATTGACTGAGCTATCCTGAGGTATAATTCTTTTTAAGACCACTACACTTTAACCTTTTAAATTCCGATAGTTAAAGTATTTGCAGGTCATTAAAATTTTGATTGTTCGAACCCACTAACTTTGTGATAGAAATACGGCAATACAACAATTAGGATTTTATTTTAATTCAGTTTACTTTACATTTTTAGATTTCGCAAGAAAAGAAGTGCCACCTAAAGCAGCATGTGCAAGGAGCGGCTCATAAGGCTAAAGCTCAGCAGAAAAATCAACCGCAACAAACTTTACTAACACAGCCTACTTCATCCAATCTCAGCAGCAATTTCTATGCTGATTTAACCAGAGCGTTTGTTGCTGCTAACATTCCCTGGAATGCAATTGAAAATCCGGTTTTAAGACAGCTTTTACAAAAATACTGCAAACAAAATATCCCATCTGAGTCGACCCTAAGAAAAAAATTACTTAGACAGAATATACAATGAAACTTTAGCTTCCATTCGGGAGGATATAGGTGATTCTTACATATGGGTCTCTGTGGATGAAACCTCAGATCCTATGAATAGGTATATAGCAAATATGGTAGTAGGAAAACTTAGTCCTGATGGACCTTCGATTCCACACCACGTATGTGTTAAGGAACTTTCGAAAGTGAATAGCCAAGCCATTGCTTATTTTGTAAATAAAGGCCCACAGTCTTTATACTCAGGTAATATAGACGATTCTAAAGTTCTGTTGTTTTGTACTGATGCTGCCTCATACATGGTTGCTGCAGCTCCACTTCTTAAAACATTTTATCCTAACCTCACGCATGTAACCTGTCTAGCACATGGCCTTCACAGGGTTTCTGAAACAATCCGGAATGAATTTCCTCTTGTCAATTCGTTTATTTCTAACACAAAAAAATGTTTTTGTAAAGCCCCATCCAGGATTTCAATATTCAGAGAGAACTTTCCAGATATCCCACTCCCACCTCAGCCGGTTGTTACACGATGGGGAACCTGGATTCAGTCAGTGGTGTATTATTCGAAGTATTTTAAAGAAGTGGTCACAGTTATTGATAAATTACCTGAAACTGATAGTGCAGCGTGTGTGAAAGCAGTGAAAGATTGTCTGAATGACGCACGAGTGAAAAACGATATTGCCTACATAACATCAAACTTTTCTTTCATACCTGCAAGCATTGAACAATTAGAACGTGAAAAACAATCTCTTTGTAGCCAAATAGCAATAGTAAAGGAAGCTCAAGTGAACATACATTCTGCTTTGGGCGAAACTGGGAAAAAAGTTAAAAATAAGTGGGACAACGTATTAAATAAGAATGTAGGATTTTCATTGTTGGAAAAAGTATCAAGAGTGATATCGGGGGAAAGTGTAAATGTTCCAGTAAGTATTGATATTTCTATTGTACCTAATTTAAAATTTGCGCCTCTCACATCAGTTTCGGTTGAAAGAAGTTTTTCTGCTTTCAAAATGATTCTCAGTGACAAAAGGCAAAGGTTAACTGTGGAGAATTTAGAAAAAATTCTGGTGGTGTACTGTGCAGATAATTATAATAAAGTCTGAGCATGGAACTGAATTTCAATAACTTAAAATGAGTAATCTTGATATCAATAATCATTATTTCATTAGTTTCAATATATTAAATTTGTGCAGCTCTGTTTATAAATATAATATAGTATTCTATTTTAATGTTTAAACATACTTTTTTGTGCGTATTTTAGTGTATAACTAAAAATTTCAATGAAAGAAATAAGTATGATACCTTGATGTGCCTAAAATGCCTATTTTCATTAAAATAGAGCCTAATTTTACAAATTTTGAGCTTATTTTAGGCGCCTAAAACTGCAATTTTTAGTGCCTAAAAATCCGATGTCTAGTGATAAGAGAGGTAACTATTGAAATAATTCATTTCAGGAAAACAAAAGTAACTATTATGAGATCTGTACATATCTCTACGGAATTAACGCACTAGGTAATTATTAAGCTGATTTCTGAATCTTTGAAAGTGCCAGACTTTCAGTGATATGAATGAGATTAGGAAATTTACCTGACAATAGTATCACGCATTCACTTCTTTGTCAGATTTCACTATGAAAAGTGGTAATTTAATTACATGAACTCGGGCTAGGCTTTGAATTGAGAAATTTATTTATAGGTTTCTTACCTTGAAAAGAATAATAATTGCTTCTCGTATTTTACAGCATTACAGTTCATTATAAATCCTTGCATTTTCCAGATAACTGATATCTTTAGTCTCTTCGAATTTTTATAAAATGAAAGAATGAAATAATAATAATAATAATAATAATAATAATAATAATAATAATAATAATAATAAGCTTACTGTAATGAGAAAGAATAATAACATGCATAAGATTTTCTGATGATAATGGCGTTGTTAACAGAAGAGGAGACTATACTAAGGGATATGTTACTGAAGCTAAATGACAGCTGCTAAATAGTATGGGATGAAGATAAATGCAAACAAGACGAAGACTTTGGTTATTGGAAGAAAAATAAAGTATACTTGCGAATTCTAAATGAGACATAGAGCTAATGGACAGCTTCATATACTTGGGGTGTACTATAAGCAGTAACATGGATTGCAGCCAGGATAGCAATGGCAAAGGAAGCTTTTGATAGGAAAAAAGAAAAATATTCTGGAGAAAGAACTAAGGAAGAGACTAATGAAGTGCTTCGTGTGGAGTGTGGAATTTAATGGGGGCAGAAACATCGACGTTACGACGTGAAGAGAAAGAACTGGAAGCATTTGAAATGTGGATGGAGAAGAATGGAGCGTGTGAAAAGGACAGAGAGAATAAGAAATGAAGCTGTGTTGGAAAGAGTGGGTGAAGAAAGAATAATTCTGAAACTGATGAGGAAGAGGAAAAGGAATTGAGTGGGTCACTGGCTGAGAAAAAACTGCTTACTGAGGGATGCAATGGAAAGAATTGTGAACGGGAGAAGAAGATATCAGATGATAGATGACATTAAGATATATGGAGACTAAGAGGAAGGCAGAAAATAGGAAAGCTTGGAGAATGCTGGGTTTGCAGTGAAAAACCTGCCCTGGAGCAGAACACTTACGTACCTAAGTATATATACGTGTATTATTATTAAGTGCTTCAATTTAATAGTTAAAACATTTGAATATGTAAACAGCTTCTTCTAAATAATGTCGTGTAAAATTTTACAAAATTTAGTAACTATCTACTGAATCGTACAATTTATGAAATAATGACATACGTCTTGTTTTTGCTATTATAAAAGACTATTGCTTGAGTGCACTGTATAAAATGGAAGTTCATATTTTATTTGGATGCACTGCAAAATATTTCAAATATAATTTTTTTAACGACAGTTCAAGAAATAAATGATAACTTGTAATATCACTAGTAGCATGAGAAAGGAACTGAACTGCAGAGAAATATGTAAAGCACATAATGAGAAACCGTGGGATACCATCGTGACGCGCGCCGGTTCTCTCTGCATGCAGTCCTATGCACGCTCTCCAGCAGTTTTTTAAATCAGCTTGTGTATACGTAAGTATATGAATACATATTTCCTCTTCCTCCTTCGGTATTCTTGGTACCACCCACCACTGCAAAAATAAACGGTAAATTACTTAAACTTGCTACGTCTCCGAAGGCACGCGATAGTAGCCTACGGCTATTAAGGCGCTACGCTACAAATCCGAAGGTCGTAGGTTCGATTTCGGATGGATTAATTGACTTTTCCGACTAAACTATGGTCCTAAAGTCCACTCAGTCTAACAGAAATGAGTACCAAGGATATATCCTTGGAGTAAAGGCTATAAACTAATGCTGTTGATAAGTTTTCATAATTGATTTGTGGCTTTTGGAGGGGAGCTAATCCTCTTATAAATAACAACTCCGAATGGTCCTGCTGCCCTACATGACTTTAAAATTATCTGTAATTGGACTACACTGAACGACAAGCCATGTGTTATGATGTGTCGTGCTGCAGCCGAAGATTATGTTCTGTTCAGCGACATTTCATCTGTGCTCCGGTCCCCCAACCTGACTTCCCTAGACTTTTTCGCGTGGGGCTTTATCAAGAGCACTATTTACAATGCCACGGTGGCTAATTAGAACGAGCGAAAGCGGCGCATAAGAGAGGTATGCTGATATGGTTTGGGGCTCAGTATAGTTTTCGCCACCTAAACGGAATTGCACCACTGTGATTCTTTCAGAAATGGTTAACATAGGTACGTGTCTTCATTGGACCTGTGACAGAAATGAGTCACAATAAAATTATGTTTTCAGTAATCTGCATAGTAACTTTATAGGCACCCCACATGTGTGTGTGTTTGTGTGTATGAAAAAATGGAAGATGAACGAAAACGGCGTGAAGAGGAAAGACTAAGTGTACCTCACACATCATTTTTTTATTTTCTTTTGATTAACTTGAAATTAATACTGATACTGAAATAGTTCTGAAGGCACGAATGATGAAGAAGCTAATGATACAGAAATTCCAACCTATTACAGGAAACATTTCTACAAATTAGGATACGGTTTAGAAGAGTTAAGCTCCCCACCTGCAAGATCGCACATTCTTCAGAACATGCTAAACTCTCCAGGTGTGTCTTCAGCATTAAATCGGCTTAATCTTTCAGATAATAAATTCATTGTCTTAGCAGCTACATTTGCAAAGGCATATGGTCAAATTTTAAGCAATGGACCGTTATCACGCATCCAAAGCGATCCTTACATCGCTCTCAAATTAACATGGCAATTGAAGAGAATTCCCACAGTGCACATACACCTCCACCGATTGTGCATTGGGACAATAAGTTAATGAAAGATACTAAAAATAAAAACGATCCAAAATCGCTCGTAGACCGTGCTGATGTTGTTGTAACAGGTTTGAATGTTGAAAAAGTGATTGGAATTACAAAAATACCAGCTGGTACTCATTGTTCATACCCTTCTATATATAGCTTGCTGCTGATAAGACAATAAGCTATTTCCCACAGAATTCTCGAAATGTTAAAGAACATGAATTCATTTTCACCTATGCCAAGTCGAAATTTGATTTATGTCCACCTAGACTGGGAAAATTGCACACTGTTCTGTTGAAGTTCTACTACTACCACCACCACCATCACTAACATTTTGTACTATTGGAGTGAATAGTTTTCCTTCGATCTGTCTTGATTGTGACTGTATTGCAGACCAATATTAGACAATCCCAAGTATCAGTACTTATTCATGTGATCACAAGCTGAAAAATCACCGCTTAAGGTTGTACATAAAAACATTACGCATTACCCATTTTAAATGGTTATTTAACGACGCTGTACCAAATACTAGGTTATTTAGCGTCAATGGAATTAGTGATAGCGAGATGATATTTTGCTAGATGAGACCGAGTATTCGTTATAGATTACCTGACATTCGCCTTACGGTTGTGGGAAACCTGAAAAGAAAACCAATCGGGTAATCAGACCACGTCCGAGCGCAGCTCCGGATCAGAAGACAAGCCGCACAGTGCCGGACTGAGTTACGCCGCACAGTGTGCAATTTTTCTAATCTAGGTGGACAAAAATCAAATTTCGTCTTGTTAAGGTATGCATAGGTGAATATGAATTCATGTTATTTAACATTTCGAGAATTACTGGTAAACAAGAAGGGCAGTGTTGGAGTAAGTTTCTCCGGAGTATTCTAATGTTCGCTGCCATAATTCCGCCATTTTTCCATAATTGACAATCTTATTGGTGCAGTAAATAACAGGAAAGTTTCGTGCCATATCACCTTCCCACAAGATCAGCTCCAGGGCATCCTACGGATAATGTTTCACGCAGAAAGAACTGTGGGAGTTCCTAGCCTTCAAATACGACACAAGGTGATGATGAAAGCTGTCGGAGATGACCACTCACGTACTTCCACTGTTAACGTTACGAAAACGAGGAAGCTCTTTAGTACTAAAGAAAGGAAGACAATATATGTCCTGTTAGCAACATTATTTGAGAATTAATAAAATTATAGTCGAGCTTTACCTTGCACTATGATATTAGTGATCATTTTTACAGTCTGTGCTCAGTGGTCGAGATATAATGTTCTTTTGCTATATACAGATTTGCGAAATTGTGAGGTCCACATTGCACGAATGTAACTGCTGACATGTAATATATATTACAGGTTTGTTGGTTAAACCTGGGGCAGGATGAAAGATTCTTAAAGGCTTCACTTGACATGTAATAGAAAATAAATTCTTGTAGAGAGCGAAATATTGTTTAAGGCCCCAACATGGCATCTTATGAAGTAAAAATAAATTCTTGCGTTTCGTGTCTTATATATCTGTCGTCGATTTTTAAAAGGGGACACGTCTAAAATAACAAAGTGTTGAGAAATCGCAAAAGAACCATAACAGACTTACAAATTAAAATGTTCGTGGATCCTAAATGTATGTATCCATAGTGATCTAATTAGAAAAAAATATATATGAACATTTTAATTTGTTAACTTAATTATAGTTTTTGCGATTTTCCAACACTTTGTTATTTTGAACATGTTCCCTTTTGCAAAGCGACGACAGATATGCAGTAAATGAAGAAAGTGCGTTCAAAAGGAAAGTTATTACTAGTTTCTTCCGGTTATTTAAACACGCTACATTAGCTACTGGGTTATTTAGTATCGACGTAATTGGTGATATCTAGATGACATTTGGCGAGATGAGGCCGAGGTTCGCCTTGCAGTTGGGGAAAACCCAGAGAAAAACTCACCATATAATCAGCTCAAGCGAGAATCGAACCGACGAACAAATACAATTTCCTATGAGCTAAGCTGGTGGCCGTTCAGATTTAGTAAGTCGCTTGTGTTCTATTTGAAAATGAGATTCTGCTAGGCATGATGATTTTGTAACAGAAGATAATGAATCCAGCCTTAATACCTACTCGTGGAATGTTATGGATTACGGTTGGAGGGTATACAAGTCAAGGTTGACTTACACCACTGATGTGGGTCCATTTTATTCTCATCAAATTTTGACGTGGCCAAGAAATGGTCGCAGAATTTTGTCTGAGGACCTCTATCAAAAACAGAATTCTTTGTGTGCCGTAAATAATATGACAAAGGATCCCCAACTGAGTGTCTCATCCGAAAGAAGCCATTCCAATGAATTTTATCGCCCTTATAAATCTATCACCTTCGGGTGAGTTTGAATCCGCGAATCTTGAATCGATTAACAAGTCACTGAACCACTACACCACCGACGACGACGACTAATCTTGCCTAAAATCTCTGCTTCCGTCTTAGTTGATTGCTTCTTACCAAATAAGCCGGGCTTCATCTTGGAAGATTTTATTAGATTTATATTCTACAGGGTGTTAAAGTATCCAATATTTTAGGAGGTGATAGTATGCATCAAAACAATAAAATATTGTCTAATAAACATGGGTCCTTAACACATACTTTCTGAGATCGGAACACTTGTTCATACTGTAGGAAGTGCTCAATGTGACGTCCATTCATGGAAATGCATTTCTCTGCCCTACAATACAACAGACTACCAGATAATCAGACCGTAGTTGACACCCCTGGCATGGAGTAATGATACGTCGCAAGGAATACTGATACGTCGTAAGGAATACTGAAAACGAAAATCTGATTGCGGATATGAACGTGGTTCAGCAGAGATTGTATTGTGAATTTTCGTAATCAGTATTGTAGGCTGATGAAAATTCCCATGCAGTTGAAGAAACAAGGCATCAGCACCGATTCTCAACTTATGGGCAGGCGTTCTTGATATTAGATTAATAGGGCCGTACGTGGTACCACAGAGATTAACTGGGGACCGTTATCAGGACTTTCTCATTAAAGTATTAAAAGAAATTTCAAAGAGTGCGTGATTCCTTACGCCGAAGGGCAGAGGAATACATTGCCATTAATGGACGTCACATTGAGGATCTCCTATGAACAAGTGTTCAGATTTCAGAAAGTATGTGTTGTAGGGCCCATTTTATTAGACATTATGTTCTTGTTTTGATGCATACTAGTACCTCCTAAAATATTGGATACTTTTTTTTAACACCCTGAATAATAATCGATTGTGGGATTGACGTAATATTACTACTTTCTCTGCCAACTTTAACTCATTACTGTTATCATTGGGCCATTATTTAATATCCTCTGTAGAGTATATATTGAGAATTAGGTCTACATAACATTCTTCAGAAGTGAAATACTTCACAGAGTCAGACTGGCTAAAAAGTTCTGTGGTTCTAAACCAGGAATTGCATTAAATTCATTACGACGAAGTCGAAAAACAGGGGCCTGAATATTTAAATGATGAAAGACGAATTATAATCGAGGAAGTAATAAGTAAATATTGAGGACTAACTGTTAGTATTCAGAAAACTCTAAATGAAAAAGAAAAATACATTTCATAATATTGTAAAAATAGAACGTACTAAAAATATTATAAATTCCATTCATCTGAAAGCAGAAAAGTAAAATTGGCACCTAGGAATCAGTCCATCGGAGAGTTATAGGAAGACAGTGGGACGTTCTTCGTTGTTGGTTCTAATACAAGGATTTAATCAAATTTATATACGAAAACTATTAACTATTTTTTTACAATTTTAGTTAAAAACATTAGGTTAGGCAAGATTGTCGTTTTGGAGACCCAAGAAGAATAGAATACTTGTAAACACCACCACCACCACCACCACCACCACCACCACCACCACCGAAGATGGATCAATTTCTATTCCGAGCATATTTTTTAGAATAATAAAACTAGTGATGATTATGCGAACCCCAATTAATTTAGGTAGTATTTCTCGAATGTGGTATGTAGAAAATATTGTATTTATCATTTAAAATTTTAATTTAAAATAATATTCAGTTATAGGAGCTATTTAAAGATAATATGAGGATAATGTTGAAAACAAGATGCGAGAAATGACATGAAACATCGAAATATTAGAAAATAAACCCATGGCGGAAACATAGTATATTTCCACCGTGAAGAAACCACTTAGAATCTTTTACCACGACGGCTGATAAAACCTTCCGGTGATTTATTCCACTAACTTTCATGAGAAGACATTATGGGTGCTATTCATAGACATTTCGCTAGCCCGCGCTACGAACGTGCTAAACTAGTCCCGGCTATCGACTGGTTACTTGTACAGGATTCATATATCATATCATATCATATCATATCATATCATATCATATCATATCATATCATATCATATCATATCATATCATATCATATCATATCATATCATATCATATCATATATCATATCATATCATGTCGCTAACAGTGGTTTATGAATACGAAAAACGTTAGTTCGCTGATCATCCATCGGAAGCCCGTCCAAAGAATGTCTATGAATACGGCCCCAACTGACTTACTGAGCGGCAGTTGTGCTACGATGTGTAATTTATCACATTTATTGAAAAGAAGTAAAACTGCATACAAAAATTACTGCGTTTCGAAAATTAATTGTAAGATTTTAATAACTGAAACAAATATTACCCTTTCCATTTTAAGACAATTTTCGCACTTTGCATTAATTGTACGTAGCCCTAATAAATCAAATGGTAAACATTTCCTCTTCAGACAATATGAAAGCGCATAGCGAGAAAGAAGTTAGTGCTCCATGATTTCGTGACCTCGATGCTAGAATGAGGTGGTGTAGTGAGCACTAGACTCCGGCTGCTTTTACCCCTTGAAAAGATTCGGTATTCAATTTGATAGGAGGCTGAGTAGACTCCAGGGCAGTTCTGGAAATTAGACAATGCCACAGCCCGGGATTGAATCCGAAACCTTTCAGTTTTAGTCCTTTGCATAATCTATCAAATCATTACATATTTTATATAATATACATACATATATAATACAATTTTAAATTGTAATGTTTTATTTAGTCCAAAAATAGTTTAAACAAGAATAGGCCTTCTTCATAAAAAGGTTCGAGAAACATACATTACATAAATACATACATACATGCATACATAGATACGCATGCAAACATACATATGCATACACATGCACATACAAACACACATGTGGATAACTGATATCATATTTTTAAAATTCCAAAATACTCTTAGTTATTCCAAGAAGTCACACGTCTTGAATTTCCTGTACCTGTTGTGTAAGCAAAATAAAGACGTCTTATCAATATTTTGCCACGTTTCTAGAATATTAATCTACAAGTAAGAGATAATGGTTTCCGACAACAAAAATGTTCGTGTCTTGAATTCTTGGCAGGCTTATCGTTAAGTAAGTTATAATATAATCATAATCCTTCACTTTAGAACAATTAAGAGCTACGTCATGTTGTGTATGAGTTTTCCACGTCATGGATTGTGGTTCAACTCCTAGAAAATCGAGGCGGAAAAAGGGTAGATAGATTCACAATTGGAATAGGTGTTCTCGGAGAATTTTTGGTTTTCTTCAGATCGGAGAATTTTTCGAATATTCATTCTCGCCACTGACTGAAAGAAATTGCCTATAGGCGTATTGTTGCATAATTCGTGCTGCATTTTGATGATGTCATGGGTATAACGATCAGCGCCGTTGGTATCGAAGCAGATGTTTCCGTCCAACCATCCTACTGTCCCGTTGTTGAAAACCTCTACGAAAAAATTAATTTCCTATATCACTTATTGAGTAATTAGTCATTTACTATTGTGCTATTGTCCAGTCGTAAATTATGTATAGAATATCAATGAACTGTCGTAGTGAAACGATAATGTGCAGTAAATATTTCGATGTTATGAACTGTCATGGTGCGATTAATATTGCAGGAATAGGCTGTGGGAAATCTGAGAACCTCTTACCTCTTGCAGGGCTTTTCACGGTGTACGAAAGAACATAATCAGCAGAACTGTGCTTATATTCGTCGATGTTCTGAAATGGTTTTAATTTCCCCATATTATGAGAAATTTAGTTACTTTACTGGGTAATGTTTTGCATGTTTGTGAGAATTACAGGCTATAGTCTCTAATCATCATATTTTTTCGAATATCCCGCGTACTTTTTTCCGAAATATAAAAGTAAAAAAATACGGTTGCACGGCTTATTCGAAATGAAGTTGGCAACATTGCCCAATTTCCCTCCTGTGCTACTCATAAGGTGGTAGGGCATGCCATTATTATCCCATTCGACTATTTCAATTGTTAACATTGTTAAGTGGCGTTTGGATTAGCAATACTCGTACAGTACATGTGTCAGAATCAAGTTCAAGTGTGATAAGTGTATAGTTTGTACAAATTTAGCTTTTAGATGAAGCTCCCTGTGAAGCAGAGTTGAATAATTTCAAGGGAAATTTGTTCATGTATAGTTTGTGTTCATCTTATATTTTCAATTCTGAAAATGAGTGCTACTAAAGGTATGAGATTGCGAATTTTTACTTACAACAAAAATTTAAAATTAACTGAACTGTATTTGTTTTTAATTTTTGGAAGGCAAGGGGGAGCTTTCAAAAGTGGAGTGCGCGGTTTATTCGAGTTCGCGGAGTATTCGAGAAAATACGGTAATGCGCATATTTTCATATAGGTTGAAATTATGTTGCGCATGAAATTTCAAATATTGTTATTAAATAACATATCATATGGATTGGAATGGGAAACTTGCTACGGACTGGTAGGACGTGGCTTCTGTCGTGGACGGACAGAACGGTAGCTGACAAAAGGATCCTTTCGCCCACTTATTAATGAATTAAATCCCTCAGTTAAAAGGACCTAAGTTTGTTACCCTCACTCCATAGATATTTATTTTGCTTTATACATATTTCCATAGAATTCTTAGAGCGAAATACGTCACGTGAAATATGAGTCTGAATTCCTGTAATTTCAATTAACGTCTAAGGAAAAAAACATTACGAACAGCAGTGCAAACTCATATTTCTACGTTCCAAAATTATTTGCATAACATGAGGAAACCATACCACAATAAATGGTTTCGGAGTAGCCTAACAGGTTCCAAAACATAGAAGTTATCGAAAGATTGCATTACCAACATCTAATTACAATATTTGAATTAAATACTTATTTAACAAGACAAAAAGACAATATATTTTTTCTCAGCATAGCTCAGTAACTTATGGAACGAAAGGACTTAACCATTTTTTAACAACAACTTTTAACCAACTTTCTTTAGAATATAGAATTTTACCAAATTGCCGGTGTTTTAAGAATTGTTTAAAAATACGTTTTGGGAAGATTATTTATTTTAATTCTCAGCTGATTTATTTATTTCATGATTTCAAACTTTTTCTTCTTTCTGCACAAAACTTTATGTCATCTTATTATTTGTCCTTATTTTGCTTTCTTTCTTTAATAAATTCTTGTGTTATGGTTTGTTTTCACAGACTGAAGTATCATGACTTTCTCAATTACAATGTATAACTTATGTAGGCTATGTGTTCTTGTATAGCCCCTACATATGAGTTATACTCGTTGGGGCATACTAAATAAATTTAAAAAAAAATCGATGAAATTATTTTGTAGCAGAATTTTGGGTTCATTGTTCGATTCCAGACAGATTATCTTAGGTTTTTTTAAGATAAAATTAATTTAGTCTTGCTATTCTTATTCAACTATTTCTGTGGGTAGCGCAATCGGTATAGCGCTGACCTTCTGTGCTCGAGGTTGCGGGTTGGATCCCGGCCCAGGTCGATGGCATTTAAGTGTGCTTAAATGCGACAGGCTCATGTCAGTAGATTTACTGGCATGTAAAATAACTCCCATGGGACAAAATTCCAACACACCGGCGACGCTGATATAACCTCGGTAGTTGCGACCGTCGTTAAATAAACCATAATTTAATTTCTACTTACACTCCGATTGTGAATTATAGGCAATAGAAAAACGAAAATTACATTGTAATATACGGAATGAGCCACGATTAATTTTTTCCAGTTATTTTAATTTTTAATTAGTTATTTTACGACATTTTTTCAACTGCTCTGATTATCTGTGAAATGAGTCCAGTGTCCAACGCTGAAAGTTACCCAGCATTTGCTCTTAATGGGTTAAGGGAAAACCCCGGAAGGAACCTCAACCAGGTAACTTGTCCCAACCAGGTTCGAACCCGGGCTCCCTCGTTTCACGGTCAGGCTTGCTAACTACTACTCCACAGCGGTGGACTTTTATTTTTATTATGAAGAATAGTAGCAGAAGAGAAGATGATACTAAGATATATGTTAGTAGATCTAAATGACAGCTGTGAGCAGTGTGGTATTAAGATAAATGCAAACAAGACGAAGATCATGGTTATCGAACGAAAATAAGGAAGGTAAACATGCAGGGAGTAGAACAAGTGTACAGCTTCAAATACTTTTGGTGTACTGTAAGCAGTAATATGAGATGCTGCCAGGAAGTCAAAAGGAAGGAGGATAGTAATGGGAAAAAAATCTTTTAATAGAAAAAGGAGCACCTTCTGCCGATCTCTGAAAATAACTAAGAAAGGGACTAATGAAGTGGTTTGTGTGAAGTGTGACATTTTATGGGTCAGAAACATGGATATTACGATGAAGTAAAAAAGAAACGACTAGAAGCAATTAAAATGTGAATATGGCGAAGAATGGAGCTTGTGAAATGGACAAACAGAATAAGAAATGACTGTGTTAGAAAGAGTGGATGAAAGAAGAATAATGCTGAAACTGATTAGGTAAAGATAAGAAAAACGGCTGGGTCACTGGTTAAGAAGAAAGTGCTTACTGAAGGATGTACTGGAAGGAGTTGTGAACAGGAGAAGAGATCGGGACTGCAAATGTCAGATGGTAGGTAACGTTAAGACATATGGATCGTATACGGAGAGTAAGAGGAAGGCAGAAAGGAGGGAACATTGGAGAATTCTGGATTTGCAGCGAAAAACCTGCCCTTGAGCAGAAAACTACGAATGAATGAATGAATAATAAATGTTATACTACTGTATGTGTTCTATTTAAAACAGTGAAATGACTTCATAGTTTCTCCTCCAAATAATACAAGGAATGTTTTAGGATCATTAGACTGTCGTAACATTCTACCCAAGAACTTCTAAGGCATATTCCTCCTAAAAAGTGAATGAAAAATATTTAAAGAAACAGTATATATTGGATATAATCTTTTTCGAGATATCATGATGCAAAAAATCCAAGTTTCGATATCTCAGTTATTTAACACGGTTAGAGTTTAAGAGTATCCAGTCGCCCTGAGTGCCACAGTTGGTATAGCGCTGGCCTTCTGTGCCCGAGGTTACAGGTTCAATCCTAGCCCAGGTCGATGGCATTTAAGTGTGCTTAAATGCGGCAGGTTCATTTCACTAGATTTAATGGCATGTAAAAGAACTCGCAGGACAAAATTCTGGCACATCGGCAACGTTGATGTAACCTCGGCAGTTGCGAGCGTCGTTAAAAAACCACAATTTTTTTAAGAGTATCCATATTTTATTTTGAGGCTCAAATCGATGAGTTTGTACCTTGAGTTTATAACATATTTGAATAAATCCATAGAACTTAATATACGCATAAAAAAAAGCTTGAAGGATTGATTATATTGGTAGTATTCGCACGCTGACTCTGCAACGTAAAAAGTGTAAGGCAAGAAAATGGAGTGATACTTCTTGAACAAATGACAAATACAAGATATTGCTTCTATAAAAATATTAATTTTCTTTTATCAGAACACACTATGAATTATTCTTAATCGAATTTTAGCATATTATATTATATTTCATTTGAAGTCAATTTCTACTGCAGAGATTATTCAGCGTCGAAAGTTAACGTGGACGAGAAATTGCCCACAAATTTTGCCTTTAATCCTAGAATCCTATATCAGATTCAGAGTTCTTCTCAAATCCGTTGCGCGACAACCCATGAAGGACCAAGACGTATTTAGACGTTCATATGACTCAGCAGGGATGAACGATTATCTTACCAGTACTGGAGTAGCGTTCGGGTAGTACGATGATCTCTCCACACCCAGCCGTTGAAGTTGGCTTATGAGAATGGATTTATTTACACACTGTAGCTTCTCAAGTCCATCAAAATGCTTGGTGGGCACCGACCTCATGAACTGATTGGAATTTCATGAGAAAATTTACCTCATGATGACTCGAATCAGCTCTCATTTCATATCCCTAGTGCGACTACGGCGCTGAACACAGGGCTATTTATTGACGTAAATCTGCGGCATGGAATCGATAGCTTTACTTCACTCCTATAGGATGCCATATTACAAATGTTGTCGCCTTGAAACAGGGAACCTCGGACTCAACGGCCAGTAAGGTAACCTCGAGACCACAGAAGATGATCCATATTTTATGATTCGCAGGCAAAAAGGGTACCGTGAACCTCAGGTCTAATGTGACGTAACAAGTCGGCTTAATTTTTGCATATTTATCATTAGAAAACAATAATAGCCTATTTAGAATACTAGTTTCTTTCGGAATAAGGACATAGACGTTCGTTTGTTGAATTTTGTGACAGTGTGTATGTTT
Organism: Periplaneta americana; assembly: GCF_040183065.1. Lineage (NCBI taxonomy): Eukaryota > Metazoa > Arthropoda > Insecta > Blattodea > Blattidae > Periplaneta > Periplaneta americana. The sequence goes on along the minus strand of NC_091125.1, from coordinate 61,997,146 downwards.
GAAATATAAGACATTGTTGCATATAAGAAATCTCGATTTATTTTCATTGGTCTGTATAAACAACAGATGAGTGGCTCGCAGGACTCTTCACAAGGGTGCCCTCTGTTTAGCTGTTGTCATAGAGCACTGTGTGTATAGAATTGCCAGGCGCTGTTATAGGGATGTAGCCACCTGCATCCGTTCGGAGAGTGACATTTCTCTCGTCGTTATTGCTGTCAACAACGAACACAAACATACGTTAGTACATTATTTTAATCTAGCAAATAGATAAAATGTATTTATAGCATAGGCCTAAGTATAGTTACATATAAAACATAGGATAAAAAGAAAGGACCTTTAGGAGTCCCAAATATTGACTTCGGAAATGAAAACTCCACACTTTATAGCATCGGTACTAGGAGAAAGGTAGTCGACAACGTACTTTTACCGAGTTTCTCTCAAATAAAAACATGACATGCATTATCAAGAGGAAATCTTACGTTACAGGAATTCTACTGGACAACAAATTGTCTAGACTTCATTGAAACACAAAAGGGTTCAAGAATTTCCGAATATTAAGCAGGCATGGTCAATTTCATATTAAGTACGTCTCCATTACTTGTGTCAAAAAATACGAACAATTTTCTAGTCTTATGGCCCATTTCATCAAAACTAAAAGTGTTACAAGCGAAACTATTACGTTATTTAAATTAAATAAATAACAACTTCACTATGTTAATATTTATATTGTGACTAGTTTCGATGTAATTTCCACCATCCTCTGAATTTTAGTGAATTCCCGCGCTACCGTGTGGGGAGCCACTCACTAAAATACAGAGGATGATGGAAAGTACATCGAAACTAGGTAATCAGGTAAAATAACACCACAATCTAAACTTTAGCACAGTGAAGTTGTTATTTATTTAATGGAAATAAGTTAATAGTTTCATCAGCTATATGTAAGTGCTATAAGAGCGCAAAAGTGTTAGTCACATCGTCTGTGTCGACATAGATCAGCCCTGGGCATAAAGGCGAAGAGAAAAGAAAATGAGATAACCCCCGCCCGTGTCCTTTTCGCTTTACCGCTTTAGAAACAAACACAGGGAAAATACTGTGCATCAGTGGTGGAATTTAGGCGACCAACAAGAACCGAAAGCTATGATGCATGCCTTATACAATCCGTCACTCAGCAATGCTTGCCTTCCTGGCTACTCGTATCTGTCCGATACATAACTGTCTCTGCCGAGGAATGTGGAGTAGTAGTCAAGGGGTAATCTGCAGTACCTCAACGCACATGCCTGGCATAAATCATTAACATCTCTTCTGTCTCTAGATAGGAATTGAATGTTAATTTTAGGAATCTGTTTTTACGCATTCATTAATTGTTGTGCACACCTATTTTGATAGAGTGTATGTCTTCCACTATGTTTTGTGATCAACGATAGGCGGCGAACTTTGGTCAAAGAAAATTCAATAAATTGGTGGTCATGTTTTGTAAACACTAAGGACGATCTTAAAATTATAATCTTGGGACTTTTAGCTCTTATGAATAATTGTTATTCAGATTCAATTCTTTTCTGCCACATATAAGTATTGTTTTTGAAGTTATATGTGTTCCAAAATTATGTTTATTTATTTCACCGATTATACAACTTTTAAGCACTTTTATTAATTAAAATTTGTTATAGAAACAACTTTCCTGTGTTACTGTGAAACTAAGTTGGTAATTTACCTTAGTTGACTATTTTCTGCTTCACTTTTAACCATCTTCAGAACTAGTGAGGTCCTTGTTTGTTTCCAATTTGTATAACTTGTCTCGTCTTGATTATATATCTGAATTACACACTTTAAAAACTTTTATCACTTAAAATTTATTATAGAAACAACTTTCCTGTGTTAATATACAACTAAGTTGGTAATTTACCTTCGTTGACTAATTTCGGCTTGATTTTTTAGCTATCTTCAGAACTAGTGACGTCCTTGTTTGTTTCCGGTTTGTATAACTTGTCTTCACTGCACACTTTTAAAACTTTTAACCACTTAAAATTTTTATAGAAACAACCTTCCTGTGGTAATGTGCAACTAGATAAGTTAATTTACCTTCGTTGGCTAGTTTCGGCTTCACTTTTGGTCATTTTAAAACTAATGAGGTCCGTGAATAATTTTTATATTTAATACATATTTTGTAACTTTCTTTGGGGACACGAGTGATGTTATTTCATTTGACACGATATCGATAAAAAAAAGTAAGAAGGGGATTATGAGACTCGATTTCCATTAATTTATCATTATTCTGTGTAATTTTCACCTAGAGCAAACTTTTTTCCTTCATTGGTGGGTGCTTGACTGCGTCATTCATTTAGAAGTCACGTGTCTAAGCAGTATTTATTTTTTCCGCCTTTGTGGCTTTGTCCTCAGTGCGACATGGGAGGCGAAGGGTATCGAAAGAGCTAAGTTTATACTTCAGAAACCAATAGTAGACTATATTTCATGTAACTTACATACTTGCCGGATAAATCGACTGGTAAGTGTTGAAAGTAGAAATTATTTTCCCCTTATTTTAAAACAGACGGACATACGAGTATTAGATATAGATACACGGCATGTCAAATACTTCTTTTTCATAAACAGTAATGTATAAATCTGAATTTCAGTAAAAGTTTTGAAATAGATTATATTATGATCGCAGCGTTCTCATGTATTTTGTATAAAAATTGTGCATTTTAGACATTCGGAAATTTTCTACGGCATTATTTTCCTAGGAAGAAATTATTTCTCGTTTGCGATAAAATGGAAAGCTCTTGAGCAGAAGATTTTGCCAAATATCCGACTGCTTCATTGACGTGATTTATTCATTTTTGAATCACTAGTTACCTGTTCAGAAGAACAACTGCTACGATATTGTCTGGTCTAAGGAACGCCACGTTGCCGATACCGCTGTCAGCAGTAGAATTCATGGCGATGCGCACGGATCCGGGAAGAACGAATTTTGACGAGTGGGCCATGATATAGTATATGGGCTGTTTGTAGAACTCATTCGCTGTGGCATTCACTACTATGAATGCGTCCAGGTAGTTCTGCAGGTAGGATGGTCCGCCGGTAGTGTCGAGGCAGATGTTCCAGTCCAGCCATCCTACTACCCAGTTGTTGAAAACCTGTATGCAAAATTAATTACCACTAAAACTCCTTCAATGGATTTAGCTATGTACTGCTACCATACCGTCCAATTGTAAATTGCAAAAAAGAATATCACTGTTATGTCCTAACGGATCGGGATGACTTTCATCTGGATTCCTTGCCTGAAAGGTATAGTTTGCAATGAGGGAGATTATTTTATTTATGAGAAGGCTGGCGGAAATGTTCCTATTGAAACAGGAGTGTAACACTTCCGGTAGTGGCCTGTGTTTCGCAATCAAGAAGTATGCGGATACAGAGCGTCCTGAAACGTGAATACCGTGACGAAGTCTATGACAGAGCAAAAGGATATTTTTTTTTTATCTGGAGAAGAATTCGATAACTCGTTGGCACTAGAATTATAGTCGATTCATTTGTGAGAAAAATCCCTTGCAGTTACGGATGAATTTTCAGACCCGGAGATGAGGCTAATTTACAATTTCAGAGGCGCGGAGCTTAGTTTTCTTTATGAGGTCCCTTCTTTTCATGATAAAGAGGTCTATCTTATTTCATTTAAATCCTATCGCCTATCTCCTTTCACCATGTATTTATTTCACAGAAGTTTTTATTAATTCTCTATTTTGAAGAAAGTAATTAAAAATTAAGTGGTCCATAAGGTATCAGTGATTATGTGTGGTCACAATACAGATCAGAGCTGATTACATTGGTTGTAGTACCAGTACCTACTATCCCTTTTTTCCTCTAGTTCAGCAATTTAAGAGTTTCATAGGAATGTTCATTTTTTCCTAAATTATGGCTTAAGCTTGTACAAAAAAAAAAAAATACCTTGGGTCTCCACAAGTTAGTAGCTTTGGCGGATTGTCTCGGTATGTCAAAATCTCCATTAATCTGAGTTAAAACATTCTTAACTTTTTTAAACTGGAGGTCTCTGTGTATAAAGGAGTTACTGCTAGCAACATATACACGAACATACTTGCTCAGTGATCAGCGTTGTTTTTCCTTTTGTTGAATTTCAATAGCTTTCCGTTTTCTTTTAATGACTCCTAACTCAAATTTGCTTGAGGATTCCATTTTTAATCATGGACATTCCCATAAAACACTTTAACACTACCGCTACACACCGATAATGGTACTATAAGAATAAAAATTAGATAAGCTGCAAGAAACAAAAGCACTAGGCATTGGTTTATAACACTCAATACAATAAGAATTAACAATGTTGTTAACTTTGGCTACTGAATTCATTATTAATTAGGCCTATTTAAATAGGCCTACTGTTACAATTTGAATAAATTGTTCATGGTAGACAACTTTTACAAGTTGAACACATTAAACTGTGCAATCAACTTATGACTGTAAACTTAAAACAATAAAGTGATTTTTTTATGTTTTCTAACATAATAACTCATTACATAATTACTTATTTCCTTAGTTCTGATTTTCAGTTGGCAGAATTGTTGCCTATTTCATTTTGCATAATTCATTTTAAAGGGAGTGGGTAGTGATGCCTGTGAGATTAAACAATTTCAGTACAAAAGTTTAGTTCAATATTTCTAGGTTTTTAGTGTTCAGACTGGAATAAAAATTTCCATACTTATGGGATCAATCATTCTGAATTCAGTGGTATAAAAGACAATTAGTTTCGTATCCAAGTGCAGAAGAAAGGCCCTAACTGATAACCTGTTTTCCCACTTTGCTAAATGTACCATAATCTTCAGGTGCACATTACTTGGTAAAATCTTCACTTTTAAATCTGTATTTTTTAAAGTTGTCTAGTAATGTACAGTATATTGTAAATTCTAAAGCAGATTTAGTTAAATATTTTACTCATAGTGAAACATAAAAGATATTGAACTTTGTTTAACTTTTTTTTTCAATCTTTTTCAATGCATATATTTTTTTCTCGTGTTATGTGTATAATATTCGTAAACCCGTAGGTCTACTATGTAGGACACAGGCTGCAGAAAATACTATAAAATTTCATGTAAATTGATTCAGTAGTTTCAGAGAAAATTGCTCTCAAGTTTGAAAAATGTCAACTTATGGAAAGCTGCATTAAAAAAAAGGATATATGAATTACATGCACCGCCAAATTTAAAGAGACTTTTTAAAGGGCTTATTATCTACATAAATTCCCCACAATATTTATATTGTTTTAAAGAGAAAGTTTTGTACTTTTCTTTAAACACAAAATAAAAATTCGGATTTTTGACCCCTAATCACTACATGGTTCCCTTAAAGAAGCTTGCTCCTGGATTTTGAGGTCCCCAGAATCATGAGGCCCTGAGCAGAAGCACCATAGGCTCTTGCCTAAATCAGGCCCTGCCGGAGATGTCATTTTGGCTTGATTTTCGAAGGCCAGACCCGGTAGACTTGCTTTGGCTCATTGTGCACCTTATAATAACCAATGATTGTCCAAGTCTGACAGCTGGTCTGAGTGTTATTTGTGAATACGATGCTAACAAATGAGCTATTCTGCTTTATTCTTGACACAGTCAGATTAGTACCTGATAAACCTATATCAACATCGGAAAACCATAATATTCCCAACACTTTAAGCAGCCTATGTTTAATTATTACAGATGATAATGAAATGACTGGAAGATGGAAAGTGTTGGTGAAGTTTAGCGAGAGTAACATCTGCGATGTCTGCTTTGTCCACCAAAAGTTCAATTACGAATGGCCGGAAATTTAACTCGGGCTGGCTGAATAGAATACCAGAACGGCAGAGCTTGAGCAGTTGCATAAGGATAGTACATAGTAATAAAACCAGTTTCGTATACGGGTCTCGCCAACAGAGTCCGTCGACTACTGCCGGGAACAGTTTTGTATGCCGGCAGGCTTTGCGTTTGGCGTTCCACTTCACTGGTCAACAGTCATTTTGCGCCAGACATAAAACTAACAAATTCTTACAAATTTTGACCTCCTGAATTCAGAAATAATAAGCAAGATGTTCCATTAATTCGGGTTTTCGAGAGGCACAAAGTGATTCATTTTTTTGGATTTCATTAAAAAAATCACTGTATTTCGTGTGTAACTAATTTGTTATGACCCGTCATGTGAAAACAATATTAATGTAAGTAGGCCATCGTGTTAGAAGGACTTGTAGAAACGGAAATTATTTTATTGTCCTTTTACCAGTCTATTTGGAGGGGGTGAAACAGGTTCGCGGTATGAATTCTCTGAGTTTACCTGATTTTACTTGAGGTGTATACTTGTTTCACTGTGAGCTTTAATGGCATTATTGTAGTTAATATTTTGCAATAGACTACCCTGTCAAAACCACTTCTAGAAGCGGAAATTGTTTTGTTGCCCTTTTCGGTTTCATTTGGAGGGGGAGAAACAGGTTCGTCGTATGAAATCGCTTCAGTTTACTAGGAGATTTCCATGGTGTTAGTATTCTGTGTAAGACGTGTATTTCTTTAAAGTGTGCTTTAATGATAATATTCAAAGTACGAATGGTTTATATGTGCGGATTTGAAGGTTGTAGCATTGCTTTTTGGAATGAAATTAGGCTACAAAACATGTTGCTGCTTTCTGTGCGAATGGGACAGTCGCGCTCGAGACGAGCATTATATAATAAAAGTAATAAAAGCATGGCCAACACGACAATCACTAGCGACAGGGAAGAAAAATATTGTACATCACCCCCTTGTACCTCAAAGTAAAGTAATTTTACCTCCTTTACACATTAAGTTGGGTTAATGAAGAATTTTGTTAAATGGATGAATCACGAAACTGAAGCATTTAAACATATTCAGGAAAAATGTTCTGCTATTAATGATTAATAAATAAAATGGGGAGTTTTCAATGGACCACAAATTGGAAAAATAATGAAGGACAATCACTTCGAATCTTTGTTGGAAGGAGAAGAGAGAGCCGCCTGGATTGCATTCAAGGAGGTTGTGTTAAATTTTCTGGGTAACCGCAGAAGTGACAACTATTTAGAACTGGTGCAAAATTTACTGTTGACTTATGACGATATGGGTTGTAATATGTCCCTGAAAATTCACTTCCTTCACGCCGATCTTGACTTTTTCCCCTAGAATTGTGGCGATTTCAGTGATGAGCATGGTGAACGCTTTCATCAAGAAATTTCAACTATGGTACAAAGGTACCAAGGACAGTGGAGTACCAATATGCCAGCAGACTATTGTTAGACTTTAGCTCGTGATGTACCTAATGCTCAGTATAAAAGAAAAGTCAGAAAAAGAAAGCTGTAATCTTCTGAACAGTGAGTATTTAACCTTATTGTCATTACATAAGGCAGTATTTTAAATAGATATAAATTCGAAAATTTCTCAAAAATCGTAACCAACAACTGCTTTGTATTGTCATATTCGTATTCAGGAGGTTCAAATTATATAGAAAACATGCATCACATACCCAGCGCAAAAAAAAAGTTAAAATTTGTTACGCAGTGTTTGTTATCGGTGCAGTCATAAACGTTTTATAGAGCAGTAGTAATCTATCCCTTTGCATCCAGCATTACAAAAGCTCTTATGCCAGTCTGTGCGGTATCTTATGTTGAAATGAAACGCTGAATACATTTTGTGAACTAAAATTTGTAAATTTGAGAGCTACTTCATATTTCGAGAAAGATTTTTATTCTCCTATTTTGTTGACACAAGAATCACTGCATTCAATTGAATTTGAGTTAGTGGAATACTGACGGTGTTAATTACCAATGTATGTTTTTCATATAATGGCTTTCATTTCTTCCTTTACCTCCGCCTTTTCTACCGATTTTCAAGCTAAAATAGTGTAGGAGGAGATATATCTCTGGACCAGTACTGGATTTTCTTATATTACGGATTCCCTCACCAAGTGATCAAGACGATGCGGAGCCACCGCGAAGACGTCACGGGACAAGTACAAGACAAAGGAAACTGCTCACTACCGTGGAATTGAGGTAAATCTCCATCAACGTCGAGAATCAAACCACGGACTATTTGGTTACAAAGTGCGCGCGTAATCCACAGAGTCACAGCGGCGGACTCATAATGTTGCACATAAAATAAAAATTAATAGAATTTTAGAGTCAATTTGTAACATATTATAGGTTTAAAGGATCTTGCTTTTTGGGATCATAGTACTAGTAGGCCTAGTTACTAGCCTATTATTTATTCAGCTCTACTCCTTTAATATTGGGCCAAAATTATAGTTTCTATATATAATGTAGTTTGAGAATCTGATTTACACGTTGCCAATTATGAAGTGATTAACATTTGATTAGCTGTTTGTCGATCAGTTGATTAATACAACTTCCGGATATGTCTGTTAAAACTTGTCTTGACTGTGATAGATTTGCAGTGTGAGGAACTATTTATCTCAAGTCTGGACGTCTATAAAGCAGCAGTCATTACTCCAGATGATAGGATGGTAGGTGAGGATGATTGCCAGTAGAAGTGAATTGCGAAGTGGAGGAGAAATGGCTAGTGAAGATTGCCTTTAGTTCATACCTTCAGGAACAGGCTTGTTGTATGACATGGGTCTCCTAACATTCTTTATCTTTCGAAGGAAGTTATATCAGGCATCATCTTCTCTAAAAATTCATCGTCCTTGGCTGATTATGAACCCGCGAACTTGAAATGTCATGAAAAATATGGCAGGCCTAGTCACTCGACGACTGACGGCGACATGTAACTTATACAATATAAATAGTAAGACAATACAAAATAGTATTCTTACAGATTTTTTTCAATTATAAGCCCTTTTCTCTGCGATTGTTTTATAAAAAAATATATATTTCTTTTCCTTCCTTTCTCCTCTTTTGTTCTCTTGATCACCAGATGAATTTATTATCATACCTTTTTTATTGTGGATTTTATTTCATTTTCGTATTTCTTTTCTTTCATTATTATTTTATTACATTCCATTTTGTTACATTTTTCCTTAAGTTTTCCATATTAACTATTTGTACTAAATGAGTTGCTTTTATTGTATTCCAATGTATTTTACTTTCTTTTTTCCTATTATGGTATTATTTTCATGTTGTTTAGTATCGATTTTATTATGCTATTATTATTATTATTATTATTATTATTATTATTATTATTATTATTATTATTATTATTTTGTAATATGTTAATATTCTGTTCTTTAACTTTTTGTTATATTTTCACTGCCTGTATACTTTGTGACCTGGTAGAGTGTAAGAGAAGGCAATAAATTATTATTATTATTATTATTATTATTATTATTATATATATTCAAGTCAGCTTCACAGGGAGTTATACCTGGAAGCCAGATTTGCATAATATACGTCACTGTTCGTAACAGAAAACCACAATTCAAGTCCACAGAGTTTGCGTGCAGGGTTCTGACGTCTTATCAGCTCACTTGAGGTATGTGGATATAAAGGAAAAAATTGAGCCGGTGTCTGTTACAGTTCCTGAGTAGCTCAATCGGTAGAGCGTTGGTGCGCTCAGCCAAATATTCCGGGTTCGATACCCGATCCCGGAACAACTTTTCCCTTGAAATTATTCAAGTCAGCTTCATAGGTAGTTATACCTGAAAGCCGCATTTGCGCTTTAGTATATTTGTTTAAATATTACCTGCGAGATAACATCAACATTTCAAATGAGCATAAATCGATTATCGGGTGAGAGTGGCAGGAAACCGAGTTACGCTTGTGACTATCAAATTCCGTGATACACAGCTACAAGCAAAACAAAGACGGCGTATTCATTAACATAAACGGTTCAGCTGTTCCTAAGCTAATAAGTCATATGTGGATATGTGCTTCTTCTTTGTAATTGTACCATATGTGTTTCTAATTTTAAATATGGTTTCTTTAACGACTCTCGCAACTGCAGAGGTTATATCAGCGCCGCCGGTGTGCCGGAATTTTGTCCCGCAGTTCTTTTACATGCCAGTAAATCTACTGACATGAGCCTTTCGCATTTAAACACACTTAAATGCCATAGAGCACAGAAGCCAGCGCTATACCAACTGCGCTATCGAGAGCGACTGTTTCTAATTGTTTCACGTAATATTCAAATAGTGAAATTAAATAACACTAGCGTCACTGCGATAAGAGACAATAAAAGATGGACAACTTCTACATCCGAAATTCAGTTAGCTTCCGTTGTTTCCTATTATCAAATCGTTTTATATTCTTAAAAAAATACACGATAATTCGACGACCTAGTTCAAAAGACAAACAACTCAAAATTTAAAGTAGGCTAGTGAGAAACCTGAATTTTAAAACTTCATGTTGCTGTGAAAAATCCAATTAACACACTCTAATTTGAAACTTTCAGTATATATAAAACATGGCTAACAGAATTTTGAGTAACTGCAACGATCCTTTGATTTTTATAGCAACATATAGCTATAAAATGCAGATTTTTCAAAACTTTAAATTTTGAGTAGTTTCACTTTTAAACTGGGTCTTCGAATTGTGGTACAGAATTTTATGAGATTGATTTTACATATATCTTGTTTTGTCAGTTTTATTAATCAATTATGCACTACCATTATTTTGAGATTAAATTAAGGATCACTAATATATAATTTCCTTAGATAATAGCTAGCACATTGCATTGCGAATAGTAAAGTCGAAATCGACAAGAGATCCCTCACAGTGACGGTCGACAGAAATAAGCCAGTATCTCGAATGCAGAGATTCTTTTCGAATTGCAAGGATGAACATGAAATATTTTATTTTTGTCTATTCCTGTTCCTTGCATTACGCCGACGCAAGAGAGCGAAAGGTTCATTATTGAGTTCCTCCTTACTTTTCTCAACCCCCCATCCGCCCTTACATTTCGTATCCTAGAAAATAATGTATCTGTGTTACGAGCATGTTACGCTAAATAGTATACTTACGTCGATCATGTCCTTTCCCAGGGTATTGGCTCTTGCCCAGTCTCCAAACAGAACAGCATTTTCGTCTGGTTGGGCAACTGTAATGTTACTTCGATTAGTTTGCTAATTAATAAAAATAACACTAGCCTACTTATAAATATATAAAAATATTACATGAAGTATCCTTAAAGAATATTTTTCTGTTTTGTGTTTACTGCGACAAAATCTTGTCGCTACAGATGAATTTGGATATTACTAACGCGAGATAATACTGAACTACATGAAAGTAGGTCTATGTAGTGCGTACACGAATTCGTTGAAGGAAATAGACTATCTTATTCAAATAATGTAATGAAATTAATGGTCATATTAACGAAGGCATTGTTTAGGTTGCTTGGTGCTAATGCCATATAGGTAGCGTACCTACATTTTTTTATTGTTTAGTCAACTGTCCGAAGAGAGAGATGAACCTCACAACTAATACCAACAAGGCACCACTTATGAGACAACTAGGCCAGGAGATAATGGGGTAGGGCGTCTAGTTCCTTACCCCCTCTACCTTCTTAAACCGTACAATTTATAGCTAAATAAAATCATATCTTCTTTAGGGATTAGGTTAGGTTAGATAACGGTGGCTAGAGGCGGGTTAGGGACGACCCTTTGCACGTCGGATATACTGAAGCCTATTGTGCACCCCGAATTTATGGGATGAATGAGGATGAGGTGTACTAGCCCACTGGCCGCATGTGATCCCTCATCCGCTTCGCCCTACGTTCATAACGCCAAGGTGACAGAGCAGCACAGGACCCATTCCAACGGCCCTTCCAAGGTGTCGAAGGGACCCCCCCTCGTAAACGGACGGAGACATGCGTATTGACCTGAATATGTCTATGGAATGAGATGATGAGGAATGATATGAAATCTAAATGCTTTTTCTACACGGGAGGGGAAGGGAAAGAGACCTTGGAAATAAAAATTCCAACCCGGAATTTGTCTAAGTAACTATGAAAAACCACAGTCAAGTTGGTCGATCCGGAAATCAAACCACGGTCCTTCCGCATGAGCCACCTCGCTCGGTACCACTTTTGGGATTATAAAGAATATTGTTCGTACAATGCAGCAAACGAAAGTTTTTCTTCTTTCTTAATAGTGTGCACAGTAAATAATCCACTCATCTCTTATTCTCGAATGGCAGTCCAATGAAGTAAATTAATAAATATTACTATCGTTGAAAAATGACAAAAGAAGTGGAATATATTCTTAAAATGAGAAAGTATATGCTATCTTCGTGACGAATATTTGTTATTAGTGACAGGTATTTCGTGATACATATATGCAGCTTGGTAATGAAATGTTGTAGGATAACTAGTAAAAATTAAAAGGTGGAATATTTAAGATTATAGTTAGGGCTATGCTCGTCAATATAGGTTTGATTATTTAGAGAGTGATTTTTATAGAACCGAACTCAATATCTCGCCTACAGTTTACAAATAAATGACGAAAAATGGTAAAATTCGCAGGAGACTTATTTGGTTTGATGTGAAACACTGCACATCGCATCAGGCGCTGGAAGTGACGGATAGGCTTAGTTAGACGCGTGGTGTTTCATGTTTTTTTTTGCTCCTGCCATCATCACAACATTAAATGTAATGTTTATGATTTCCTTAGTTATGTTAACCTTCAGCTGTTCCAGGGTCATGGAAAACTCTGTCTTTAAGATAGCCCCACAAAAATAAATGAGGGCTAGTAAGATCGGGTGAATGTGGTGGCCACAGACCTGCAGAGGTGATTCGGCTATTAAAATAACTGGATATTGTTTTCATTTACTATTTGGATGTATGGCAGGTTGCTCCATCTTGATGACAATATATTTAAGTTAGTTTCACGTCATGAAGTTGGTCCACAAATTCTGTAGTCGTCTTCTTGTATGCATTAATATGAATCGTATCCCGGAAAAATTGGCCCGATAATAAACAGATAAGGCACACCATTCTCTGACTTGCACTGGGTGTAATAGGGATTCGTGTCTTTCGTGTGAGATTATTGCAGACCAATACCTGGAATTTTGGGAGTTCATATGTCCCGATAGATGGAACCATGCCTCGTGCGTGAATCACGTGATGTCCAACACTCCTGAATTATTCCGAATGAGATCTTGAAACGATCGAATCTTCTTTGCCTTATCAGGTTCCTTCAGCTGTTATACTCACGTGAATTTTATAAGAACGTGGTTTTCATTTTTTGCTGCCCTTAGACATGTCGAATAATTGTATCCTGTTTCCTGGGATAGTCGACATAAATACTATTTAGGTGAATTCGCAGTCTATCACGCACAGCGTCTACAATATCCTCTGGCATCGGTTGCCGATACTTATAACGTTCATCAACAAGGAAACCTGTCCTTCGCAGTTTCAAATAATGTATCGTGGATTTCGATGAGATTTTCCGTCCTCTAAACTGCGTTGGGTTTCAAGAAAACATCCTGTGACCCTGTAAGAACGTACAGTAAGCACACATTCTTTGAATGGAAACACCATCTGTATTGTCTTCAATTTTTCAATTATTGGCGGATGCTATTGTCATCTATTCATAATGTACGTGAAGTGGCATTAGATGCGCTTTGTTTTATTTTGTAACTCATTTATCGGGTTCGGTTCTATAAGAATCACTCAGTGTAATAATATTATTGTATTATGAAACTAGTTCATACTGTGATACTTTATTGCATGAGTAAAAACTTACCCAACTCACTTCGTTCAGTAATTTTTAGAAATGAAAGAAATTTTGTAACATTATGAACGTGTTCCATACGCTATTTTTTGTATGACAGCATTATAAAACAGTTAATAAATAAATAATTTATTAAACTTGTAATGATGGGTAGTTTGAAATTATGATATGTGAAGAATGAGTTGCTATGACAGCAGTACGTATTCCAATATTAATGCACGGAAAATTCTTTAATAATATTAATTCTTTGTATTCCAGCATTATAAACAGTTTTTATTTTTAGCGAAAATCGTGTATAATATATCACCTTATTGTATCAGTGCAGTAAAATATTACCATGCCAACCAAAACGTCATGACGTTTATTATGACGGCATAACTTGTGCTTTGAAGTTTATAGCCGTTATGAAAAGATTTACCTTGCTATAATAATACATCATTGTTGTCATAGCAACCCCTTTATTCATAGAACATATTATCAAAATACCCAGTATTACAAATTTGATGTTATTTCTTTATTAATAATGCTTTCGTACAAAATATAACGTATGAAACACGTTTAAAATGTCATACAGTTGTTGCACTCGTCAAAATTAGGGAACGAGCGAAGCGAATTTCCTAAACATTGCCTCGTGCCATAAAGTATAACATTATAAACTTGTTTCATAGTACATTATTATGTCACAAGTCATGATGCGTGGCTAACGAGAAAGACAGGCTACGGCACGAATAGGAGTCACGTGATTATCATGGTATAACCATGGCCATCTTGACAATCGCCTAATATAAATACATGTTCAAAGTTCTAAAAAACAAAAGAATTGCTATATTAAACTCATATTAAACGTACATTTGTATATAAACTTATTCAATGTTGGCCATGTTAAGACTAAGAATGTGACATCGCGCCGTAGCCTGTCTTTCTCGTTAGCCACGTCATGTCGTCATAACAGGCCAGTACATTTCAGTTAGCATGGAAGTAACTTACGGTACTGGTGCAATACTCGTAGTGATGCATATTGTGGACGATATTGATTAACAATAAAACTGTTTATAATGCTGGTGTACAAAAACTAATATAGAAACAATGCAGGAATGCAAAGACCCTTCAATCTTGTCTCTAGTAGAAATATACTAATCATCCAACTGAAAGAATATTGGTTACAAGAGGTGATTCAATACGTACTGAAAGAAGATTCTGTGTACAGAATGTACTTGTCTGGATAGGCTTCGTGCAGTTCCGTGAGGCGACTTGCAGGTGCAAGATCATCTTGATACCAGTGAACTGATGTTCCTTTTGTAAACTGCGAAGCTGACGCGTTGCTGAGAATCTGTAAAAGATCATTATTTTGAAGTTTATACAGCAAGGTATGGAGTTTGTCTTCGGATTTTTGATAATACTATTGTAATTATGTTTATTATTATTATTATTATTATTATTATTATTATTATTATATTTCATAACTTCTAATAACCTTTGTTCTTTGAGATGATTATAAAATTACCTAAGGTTAGCATAGCTTCCCATATCTTCGAAATTCAGAAATATATGATTTTTTTAAATGTATCTGAATTTTAATGTTCAGCACACATTGATTCTACATGTCGCATTTCATCCATGTGTATTTTTAATTTATTGATGAAAGGGAGAATACTTATTACATAAAACAATAAAGTAATGAATACCATAAATAAAAATTTAAACATATATCAGTAAGACGTCAAAGAACAAATGACTAGCTATGAATAAATAGGCAGATGAATTCCTTCATGTTCCTTAGAGGTTCGGTACCTGCACAGTTTTCTACATTAGTAATAGTTTTATTTTATTATGTATGCGGTATAGGGGTCATATACACCTTAGTTTTGTTATTGCTTAAAGCATGTGCTTCGCATTATTTTACTATTTATCGTTATGAAAGCCAAAGTGTGTTGTTGTATTTTCAAAACTTGAGATTCAAATTGCGTGATAAATAATTTCATAAAAATACACATTCTTTTACAAAGAGAACTCATACTAGGTTATAATTTTATTATTACTTTATACTAGCAGTGACAAAAGATTTCGGTTCTGATTGTCGCAAGCGAAAATTGGTACAGCGATTCGTAACGAACTTCAAGATAATGAGTTTGATTGCAGACGGAGAGAAGGGACTTATTTGTCTGTAATATTTTCAAGAACGTTTCACAACATTTTTTAATAACAAATGAAATTTTTTCTGAGAAAGAAATTAGAGCACTCAAATTCGTATTTATTTTTTCTTATAAATTAACAACCATTTTTTTTCCGTTGACTCAAACGATAAAGCTTAATAAAGTACTTTTTATTTCCGTCTCTCCTTAATCTGACTTACGAAATTCTGAAAGCTCGGTAATTCTGTTTTCTTGCTTAATAAAATATCAGCGCTTCATGGACAGCAATACCTCTGCTTTATTATTATTATTATTATTATTATTATTATTATTATTATTATTATTATTATTATTATTATAGCAGGCAGATTCAATTAAGGAAAACGCCTTTTTCATCTCTCTCTCCCTCTTCCTTGCAAATTAAAGAGACTTATCTTCTTACCACTTCTGCCCACTCGGGAATATTTGGTCTCTGATCTTCACAGTTCATGATGGTTATGTTACCAAAACCATTTTTCTCCAGCGTAGGAGCCAAGTTGCCCACAAGAAAGTTGAGTTCTTCTTGTGGAGAGTATCCGCAGCTGTTGATGCCGAAGTAAATATCATAGCCATTGCCAGGCTCGTTTTGGGTGTTGATTGACCAGAAATTTAAGTCCTCTTCCTGATAGGACAATAAATAACTGAAAAACAAAGTTAACTTTGTATTAATTTATGCTAGCGAGAAGATTGTTATATGTTTTACAAAAATTAATTTAAGTTATAACATGCAAAATACGTTCTAACAATATTAATTCATTCTAATGTCAGCAAAATTATTATAATACGTTCTAACAATTTTTCATATCTGATCTAAATCAGCAAGCCGATTGAGATAATTTTATGTGAGTACATGTTTGTGTTCCTTCATACAAGGTAAGAAAAATGAATATGTTATCTTGTTAAAAATGATTCATAATTCGTACTTTTTGACAGAATCTGTTCGAGATGTACGAACTATTTCTCTGTGTTACAAATTGCTGAACGGTTCATCATTTAGTACACAGATTTAGGGCGACGGAAGTGTTGTAATTAAAAAGAAACAACAACCGTACATGTCGAGTGCTTACCTTGAAACTTGGACGACAATGAATTTCGACTAGAAAATTCTCCTAAATATCTCTTAGGAGGTTTTCTCAATAAACAGGAATTTCCTGTCTTTCGAATTAGAAAGCAACAAAATTATTGAAACTAAAATCCTGTGAAGTAAAAGTAGCGAATAGATTAAGATCATGTGTTTTAGTTTCTAGGTGCAGATTTGGAAGTGGATTTGGACCCGTTTTCATGACTGAAAGAATGACTAATCTGTCAGTTTCTTTCCAGACGAGGCGTGGTAATACATGCGTGGCTGTGTAAATTCTCGAAATAATCGATATTGGAATATAGCAGACCAGACCTCTGTGCTTTTTCGGGACATAAAATTGGTTTGGTGGGCCATTAGTGACGAACAAATTAGGCCTATAGGACCAAATTTTTAGCAGACAATAAATACTGGTCGATACTGTACATTACCCAAGCTACTGACTGAAAGGGAGAGTTAATTTCGGATTCTTTCAACAGAATTCTGCAAGAGCGCATGCACCCAATACGAGTATTTCTTCACGAGCAATTTGTGATGTGTTTGAAGATACGGTAATTACTAGTAAGGACTGACCTCCACGATCACCTAACCTTACACTCTGTGACTATTATCTTTGGGGCACACTGAAGGAGAGAATATACAACACAAACCCGCCCAACCTGAACGAACTGAAAAACAATATCCGACAGAAAACAGCCTCCATATGTCACGGCGTGAATTAAGTGTGTTCGAGAATTTCTTAAACCGGTGTCAGAAACTTATAGAAAAGGAAGGAGGACAATTTCAACACTTTCTTTGGTAAATTGGGCGATTAAAATTGTTTGCCGCAGTGAATAGTCGTAATGGATACAAAAACGCTTTCCGTGCACCCTGCCTTGGCTGATGCTACTAATAGAAATTTTGTTCTACTCTTCATTCACTTGTAAATATACAACACTTTTATTAATCTGCTGTCTAATTGTAACACTGATGTAATCTCTTCCCATTTAGACAGTAGAGACATTTGGGATGACGGGATGTGCTTATTATTTCACATACAAGTTTGTAGCACTCTTACCTTTTGTATTTGCGCCTGATAACTAATTCACAATTCGGGTGAATGAGTTCATATGAGAAAATTACGTTAAGGAACTTACTTTGCAAAACTGTCAGAAGTAGACATACATAATATATGACATGACATGATATGATATGATATGATATGATATGACAGGGATGAGCCGATATTAGCTCCCAATCATGGTAGAAGAGCTCGACCTTGGTCACGAGCGCATAGCGCATCCACTACTTATCGTCGTAACGTAGACAACAGGGATGTACATGCACATGCAGCGAATAAAAGCAGCAATTATTACAATAACTTGCGTTACTAATTTTCTGGCTATATAATAGGGCTAATTATTCATTTATTTAATATACGAGTACATGTACATATATAAACAAAGGTAAAGGGTTTTAAGAATAAAAAGAGAAATAGGAAAAGTTAATTTTTTGTAAACCATTTTCTTGTTAAAAGAAATTATTTATTATGTAAATACTTCACTTCATTGGTTAGGAGAAACTAATAGGGTCTACCTGCTCGACGTGTGTGATCTCTTAAGTACTTTTGAGTATTCGTTGAAAAAATAATAATGACAATATTGATTGAAATAGAGTATATTGATTGTGAAAATGTAGTCCTTACTCTCCAGTCGTGATTATGTAATGAGGTTTCTTAGAGTGATTGTGAGATGCACGTAACACGAAAAAACAAATTGATTAAATTAAGATATTGAGAGCCATCGTAATTTTTATGGTCAATCATTTAAGGGGATATGTATGATTTTTAAAACTTCCACAATTTTCGGCCAAAATTTGTGAAATTTAAACTATATAAGCAGATCTATAATAATATCATCTGTACAAAATTTGGTGCAATTAGATCTAATAGTTTTGAAATTATATTTTAAGTATATTGACGTTACTAAAAAAGCTCCTTGCATCAAAGTTTTCAACATGTTTAGTTCATATTTGCTCAAAATCTTGAAAATAGTTATTGGAATAAAAGTGAATTAGCTTTTTGAGCTTGGTAATAGTATAAGTTAAAGTGCAATCAAAGATAAAATATTATTTCTAAATTAAAGAAACACGTAGTCTAATAAAAGTAAATATCCAGAAACAAGCAACAAATAAAACATTAACAATACATTTAAAATAAAGAAATAAAAGGAATCTATATACAGTCTACTGACCCAAAAGTAAATTAATTTACCTTCAATGTTAATTCCGAAATCAATTTATTTCTCTCTTCTCCTGAAAAATGCCTATATATTTTTTTTTCATGTTGCGTCTCATAATGCCGTTTTATGTTGCTTTTTTTTTTTTTTGCAAATTATATTTTTTTACACAACAAACACTGGACTTCATCACCATGTTCGAAGCATAAATATTGTATCTTCCACTCTTCCTTGAAAGCTTTAAGCGCTTCCGTTCCGTCATGATGCGCTGTGTTCTAAGATGTGTACATCCTTTAGCAATGTTTACAGGTAAAAGAGCTGCGCGCGCGCGCAGCGGGCATAAAAGAACTCTCGCTCGAAATTATTAGTCACCATCGCAAGACTGTGATGTGATATGATATGATATGATATGATATGATATGATATGATACGATATGATATGATATGATATGATATGATATGATATGATATGATATGATATGATATGATATGATATATTATCCTTCTCCTCGAATTGATGCATAGTTATATTAAATATTTCATTTTCTTTTGCAAAATAATAAAAACAAATGCAATTGTAATGCGTGGTTATATTAAACGTTTTGTTTCTTTTCGTAAAGGGACATAAACCAAGTGTACCTGCAGGTGCTCCAGTCTTTGTGTTTCTGAGTGTGACTGTATGGATATGTATATATATATATATATATATATATATATATATATATATGGAACACGAGCAGATTTATCTAGAGAAAATCAAAACTCGAGTGGGATTTAATTGACTATTACACGATTAGAAGAAAGTATATAGAGATTAGAAGAAATAAAGCACTCTAATACAATAAAACATTGACTTAGCAAAATTCTATTTCACTAATGTTAGCTTTACCAAAACGTTTGAACGGAGCCGCCATTTTCAGTTGACTATCTATGCGGTAAACAAAATATGACGATCGCAAAGCATATTTTATAGTACTGTAAAGAATTGAAATATTGACAAACAAAGAAACAAATGGTAGGGAGGTGATAAAAACAGAAGAAAGTATATAAAGATTAGAAGAAATAAAGTATACCAATACAGTAAAATATGTATTAATTGATTTACTAAAATTCTGTTTTACTAATATTAGCTTCACCAAAACGTTTGAACGGAGCCGCCATTTTCAGTTGACTATCTACGTATGCGGGAAACAAATGACGATCGCAAAGCATATTTTATACTACCGTAAATAATTTTCATTTTGAAATGTTGGCAAACAAATAAATGCTAAGCAAATGATAAAAACAAACAAATGCTAGAGAAGTGATAAAAACAAACAAATGCTAGAGAAATGATAAAAACAAACATGCTAGGGAATGATAAAATTTTAGCGGTAAACAGCCACGATTGGTTGAAACACGTCCTTTCGTAAAGTTTATTGGTCAAAAGTAGTATGACGTAATAAAAGTGTAGTAGTCTGCTTGAACTTACTTGACGAAATACTCGGCGTAGACTTGGTAGTATTGCTCTCCAAGCTTTGTGTACCCTATAGATCCATTTCTTGGTTCTATCATCCACTCAGGTGGTGACCATGGAGTTGTAAGTAATTTGACATCTTGTAGTCCTTTGATGTACTTCAGATATGGTATCTAAAATATTTAAATTCAGAGTTACCTCATTGGCTCTAATTAAATAACCTTCGTCTGCTACTACAACGTTTCACTTTTCTGTTGTATAAATACACAGAAAGTATTGTGGTGTGTCAAAATATATTATTATGAAGGAGAAACATATTTTCTGCATTATTGATATCGAAAAGAAATGGTCTTTCTGTAGGTTCCGTTCTTTTACATTTACTATCTCTTAAACGTTTGAAGGGATTTTATTCAATTGAAATGCTTTCACCTTATTCACTCGAAGAATAAATTTATAAAATATAGTAATTGTTTTTAAAGTCCAATAACAAAATGAGGTTATTGATGCTCATATATCAAATTGTACAAAATTATGATTGTGTCTGATTTGCTCAATCGATTTTCTTATTTCTTATTACAGAAAAAAGTTAAAAGCCATTTGTAAGTACGTAAGAAAAAAGTTTACCAAATGAAACAGTATAGACATATGGCATAACCATATTTGGTTTAAGAGTAAGCCTAATTCTAGTTTGATTTACTCTCAACTCGTCATGCCAGTTAGTAAACCAGGTTTTTTAAGCTTCAAGTTCACTGGCAGCATCAGCAGACATATGGATGAAGATTTGGGTCAGAGTTATGGAAGCGTATAAGCTATTAAGAATGACGTGGTTTGGCTTTTCGAGGACTGGACCCGGGACGGATCCTTGCACTTAGGCTTGCTTTGGCCCGTTGTACAGGGTGGGAGTGATGTTACTGCAGATTGAATACATTAAAATAAATAAAAAAAATCTATTACGATATGCTTTTTGTAATTAAGTGCATGGTTAAATAGAAAATTAGGTTGAAAGTTTGCGTAGTTTGACAACAGTTCATCGCCGGCTCACATACAAACACACACACGCACTCGGTCTGAATAGCAGCTTTCTGTCCCTTAGTAATTGTAGTAGGACTGCCAGACTTCCTAATGGCAAAAAAAAAAAGGACACAGATTAATCTTTTATTTAATTTGTAAGGCAACCATCCATTTTATTTAAAAACTGCGAAAGGGAAAAATCATTTATTATCAGTTTCTCTAACGACAAGAGTAAAAATGAGACCCGTACGGATAGTAAATATCGAGTAAAACAGTGTTAATAGTTAGCGGAAAATTGTTTCTTAAGAAAATTATTCATTTGGGACTAATATGGTATTGTCCATACCTATGGAGTAACGGTTAGCGCGTCTGACCGTGAAACCAGATGGCCCGGGTTCGAATCCCGGTCGGGGCAAGTTAACTGATTGAGGTTTTTTCCATAATTTTCCCTCAACCCAATATGAGCGAATGCTGTGTAAAGCCTGGTTCAGACGGTGCTTGTTTTCTTGCGTGTTTCCTTGCTGGCTAGCAAGCTGGGTGTCGTGGTGGCTACAATGCTGGCTTCCGTGTTGGCTACGGTGATGGTTGTTGTTCTCACGGAGCTGGCGCTTTTCACAGTTCGAATTTGAAAATCATCTGCTGTTTCATCTGTTGCCAACACTCATGGTCAAAAAGAAACTAAACCGTGAGTGGAAAACAAATAACTTTCTACATTAATAATAGTAAATGTTGTAATAAGGTAATTAAACCATAAGTGGAAAACAGCTAAAGTCCGATATTTAATTGCTGTTTATTAGAAACTAGAGAATATAGAAAAACAGGATTTGTTGGAAAACAATGAACATGGCGAAATGGTTTCAGTGGTGATATTGTATCATCATCTTCGGTTCCAGCCTGCAAACCATCACGAAAATTAGCAAGGAACCTATCCTCAAAATCCAGCAAGCTAGCCATCAAAGGAGCCACCAGAGCGCATTACTTCCAGCAAGTGAGCACGCAGGCTAGCTATCAGCCACCTTGGAATCCATAACAGAAACACGCACTGTCTGAACCGGGCTTAACTTTCGGTGCTGTACCCCGGACTCATTTCACCGGCATTATCACTTGCATCTCATTCAGACGCTAAATAACCTGAGATGTTTATACAGCGTCGTAAAAACCCCCAAAATATGGCATTAGCAGTTTTGTTGTACTCTATCAAAGGAATAAGCTATTAAAATCTGAACAGTTATATTACTTTCAATCTGTATAAGCGATGGTTGTCCAAGTCCAACAAGTGGCCTTCGTAAATCTAACGCAGACAAATCCCATTATCGGACGAGTACCTCATAAGCCTCAGGACCCGGAGCAACGGTAACCCGAACCCGTATTATTCTTAAGACTTCACCCAACCTATTTTTTTTTAACAATTTTTTATTTTAAATAAAGAGAAGGCGCAGAGTTTTGGTGGATTGATAGAGGAAACTAGAGTACCCGGAGAAAATACCTCTGCAACGTCTACTTCGTCCAATTAATCACCACTTAACCGGGGATCGAACTCGAATCGCCTGGGTGGAAGACCAGTGCGCAAGCGCTTGAGTAACCGACGCAACTGTTAAGAATAGCAATCTTCATTGTTATCATTTGTTGTACAGAATGTCCCAGAAGTCACACACCATAGTCTAAACTGCAGCCCAAATGATATGTTCGATGTTTTCGCCGTGCAGTTTTACGTAGAGATTCAGACAGGTAACTCATTTTACACACGTTCAAAGATGTCAGGATTTACCGCCTAACATGTGTAGATTTTTTATTTTAGTAGGTTATTTTACGACGCTTATTTAGCGTCTGAATGAGATGAATGTGATAATGCCGGTGAAATGAGTCGGGGTCCAGCATTGATAGTTATATCCAGCATTTGCTCGTAATGGGTTGAGGGAAAACCCCGGAAAAATCTCAACCAGGTAACTTTCCCAGACCGGGAATCGAACCAGAGCCACCTGGTTTCCCGGGCAGACGCGCTAACCGTTACTCCACAGGTGTGGACAACATGTGTGGATTTTTGTCTTTTGTGTCATATAAATGTGCGCATTTATGAACTAAAGGTCAGGCCACTTCGAAGTAAAAAAAAATCAGACATACATATTAGGCGATGAATCTTGAAACGTTTGTGGAATGATTGACTGAGACTCACCTGTCTAAAGCTCTCCGTGCAACAAAACGGCAATCACATAGAACATAAAATTTTAATGAACTCTTATTTAATTTATGGTGTGTGGCTTCTGCAACATTCTATATATTCCAGTAGAACACTTCTCAATAGTACTTTTTGTAACATCGTAAAAGAAAGGGACCTATAAAAGCAATTGTTTTATTCTGATAACTGCATAGGCTAGTAACAATTTTTATCAAATTGTGCTTTTCGTTCGTTAGTTATACCTCTTCCTCTTCTTATATTATCGACGTAAAATCCAGTGCGGTGTAGGGAGAGTAGGTCCTATTATATTTTGAACAACTCTAGACAGGCATATGTTACAGGCCTCCCTGGTCGTGTGGTTAGCACGGCATAGTGCCACCACTGACACAGCGCAAGATAGCTTATGAAAAGGGACAGACACCAGTTCCTTGAACTCTTACATTGTCACTGCACTGGAATCAAATCACGGAGCGTTTGGTTGGAAAACGCGTGTTATCCACAGAAGCATGGCGGCGGACAGCGTAATATGTGCAATGAGAATATATATGTAATTTAATGAGACCCATTTTTTTTTAATTTTATCCTGTTACAGTCCAACAAGTTATGCCAAATGAAATATCTCAGGTTTATGTGTAATATCATTTAAATGTGCAGTTCCATCGGAGTAGTTACTTACCTTATATTTGTAATCTTCTTCAGCAAGGCTGAAACGTGAAAGTGTCATGTCCACTGGCCCGTCATCGTAAGTGTAGAATCGCGTTGAGAAATCAGTTCCACCCATTGGGCATCTGGCCATAGTGTACCCAATGCCGTTAGGTCCATAATATTGGCTATTTAGACAAAAGAAATGGATTAGAATACCTTAAGAATATAAAGTATTTTGTTGTTAAATTTCGAGCTGTTTATATTCTTCCCAACTACAGAATAAAATAAACGTAAATAAAACCACTCTTTGTATTTTTGTACAGGGACATCATTTTATTTTTACTTCAATTTTTATTGTACCTGAGTTTTTGAATGCACTTCACTTCCACCCCTTCTACTAATGAAGTTCAACCGTCCTCCACACAGATACAAGACCGCGTATACACTCATAGTAGCCTTACGGTTATAGTAAACAGTACGTTCCAAAAATATGTTCGCGTTTTCCAGTGACGAAAGAGCTTTCAATATTGCATCATTTTCCATTTGTCTACGTCGCATCCCGATTTCCCCCACCTGCTTCTATTCGCCTCTCTGTAAATGCTAGTGGCTGGGATGTCTTAACTTTTTTCTGGGAACATTAATGTTGGACGTCTACGTAATATTATACCCATACAATTGTTTAAAATAACTTAAATAAAAGGGCCTCGTTAAGTAATTAACTGTCACGTGATTTCCTCCCTTTCTACGACGCTGCGACGTAACCACTTGGACGGACAGTAGATAGCATGTCTGAGTAATTTTATCTTTTCGGATCGGGCAGAAGTGAAGATTGAATTTACGGTACGTAAGGTACTCTTTTATAGAGTAGGTACAGAATTATTTCAACATGAGTTACTGATAAGAAGTACGAACCTGGTAATTGGAATTACGTACAATAGTCTATAGTGCGATAATATGCACATTAGAACTGAAGCCTGTATCGAAATGAACGGCCACTATTTAAAAAAAATGTGTTTAAATATCCATACTATGATTATTTTTCAATTTAACTTCATTCTTTATATTGTTCGCTAATGTGCTGTAGACAGTATAATATACACTGCATAATGAATACGTCCACATGGATAGCTCAGTTCGTGAGTAAAAACACTCATTGTTAATACTGTACTGTATTTTGATGAAACAAAAACCTAATGAAAATTATCAAACTCAAAATCGCGATATTTCCTAGTTTACGTAAATGGATGAACTACTTTTCTTCCCTCCTATACCTAGTAATGTGATTTGTTTGTATATTACGCCAGTATCATCGAACTCCAGTCGTGGAAGGAGGTAGCAAACGGTGTTTCCGATTCTTATCGTTTATCCAAAGGTATAGCCAGGTTAATATTAGAAATGTTAGTAAAAATAAAATGATGTCCCTGTATTACTTCGCGGACGGACATGATTCATAGCATGACACAATGCAGACGACGTAATTTACGTAAACGAAAATAAGTCTCACCGTTTTGACTGGATATTTAAAAAAAATAAATAGGCCTAGTATTTATGTGGTTAGCTTTCCATTAAGCCTAATACGTTTAATATTATAGTCTTTTCTTACACTTTGTAGTGACATGCTGGGTTGTAGGTTACATTTCTTCCTGATTTCACGTTTCTTCTGTTCTAAGCACAACTTCAGAATTTCGATGACATCATCCAAGTGTAAGTTTCATGTGCAACATGCCAGGTTTCTCGGCCATGTCACTCCATTTTGTATGTGTAATGTGTCTTTTGGTACCATTCTCTATCTACTACTGGATCTCTCCAATTTGGACTGAAGGAGCCGAACTCGGTTACTGGTGGCCTAGAATACAGCATCGGGAATGACTTGAGAAGCGACAAGCACTCATTGCTTGTTCGAGACTCCTGATCAGGTCCCATCTCTCCGCCCTTAATTCCTACTATCGTTCATTCTCTCATCCTATTTGAGGTGACGGAGCTGAACTCGGTCTCTGGCGACCTGAAATACAGCATCGGGACGCGGCAACTATCTGTTGCCTCTTCGAGTCTCAGAATCAGGACGCATTCCCAGCTCATCTTACGCCAGAAACAACTCAATATCCTGTCTCTTGGTAGACTATTATATGTATATATACACCAAGGATCCTACAGCGCCATGTTCCGTCGGACCCCGGCCACTTAGTCACTCGTAATGAGTGCACCTCTGTACATAGTGTTGGTCATTGTGCCACTGTCACATATTCTGTTACACAGTACATGAGGGTATTCCACCAAAGGGAAACAGAGGTAGAACTTAAACTGAGAAGGATTCAATCCGGCATCTGAATTTGAATCCGGTGTGGCTTAGTGGATAAAGCGTCACAACGTAGAGCTGAAAACCCGGGCTCGAATCCCGGTGCCGAAGAGAATTTTTCTCCGTTCTATGCATCCTTCAGCATTAAATATTTAAATTCGTCTATTAACACTAGATTTCAATTATCTAATGCCATTATCATTCTGTTTGGATTTCCGCGAATAAATACCATACATTTCTCCAAATAGTCTACTAATATTCTTGTTGTCTTAAATAATATTGAGAAAATCTTTGCAGGAAACACATATGTAAGAAATGAAGTTGTACATACTTAAAATCTATATAAATATTCTAGCATTGTTACGATACTAAACCAAATTATATGAGTGACTAGACGATATGATTAGGAAAGATAATAAAATACGAAAAACTATTTTACACACCCATTATTATGTAAGACGTAACAGGAAAACTAAAACCGAGTGGATTAGGTGATGTTCTGTCAGATATATACACAAGCAGAGATTACGCATAGAGCCCAAGACCGAAGACAATGGATTAGAATCATGGAGACATAGAAAAATAAAAATAAGAAATGAGATCTTAATATATATGTATATACCCATAATTATATACTTACTTTAGCAGAAGTTGTGAAACATCGCTAGTTAGAGTTCCCAAATTGATTCCCACAGAGTCAGTGAAAGCTCCTCCAAAACCTATCATTTCCTGATATTTCGTAGAGCTTGTAATTTGCCATAATTCTCCCACAATATTCGACGCTGTAAAATAAGAAATCCATTATTAGTTTATATTTATTTTAGTTGGTTATTTAATGACGCTATATCAATTGCTAAGTTATTTAGTGTCGATTTAACTTCTAGTATCGGGAAGATATTTAGCCAGGTGAGGACGAGTACTCCCGTTTTCCTTGCTAATATCTATTATTGAATTATCTCTTAAAGTAAATGAATTTGCTTCGGCCTGGGTGGCGCAGTCGGTAGAGTGCTGGCCTTCTGTTCCCGAGGTTGTGGGTTTGATCCCGGCCCAGGTCGACGGCATTTAAGTGTTTAAATACGACAGGCTAATGTCAGTAGATTTACTGGCATGTAAGAGAACTCCTGCGGGACAAAATTCCGGCGACGCTGATATAACCTCGGCAGTTGCGCGAGTCATTAAATAAAACCTAATTTAATTTAAAATGAATTTGCAAAGCTGTATTACCACTGTTTGGATCCAACTGGACGACAACGGACCGCCGAGAGTGGAGACTACTGATAGATGCAGCATCAAAAGAATGAGGATCTTTCCCGAACTGGCTACGCGGGAATGCCAGAATAGCCACCTTGCCAGCCAAGAGGCCCTTGCCCTACAGGGATTCTACGGGCTAATTCTAATTCTAATTACCACTGTAATGTACGCACGGACTATAATTATGGTTAACGGCAGATGGAACAATTACTATAGTCCCGTCGCTCTAATTTCCGGCAGCCAATCACGTTGCAGATCGGCTACATTTAAACGTGTGCGTTTTGTAATTCGCTGATGAAGAAGTCATGCATTTCCTAAGGCTCGATAAATACTTAATATAAACGCCCGCCATTTTGGCTCTTTCGTTGGCGTTCGCAGAAATCACACGAGGACGTTATTTGCCGCTCATTTTTTTGCTCAATTACAATGCGTTTGATTTATTATCATAGGAGCTACGTTTAACAGTTTGCAAATAGATCCCTCGTCTGGTAGCTCGGTAATGAAAGAACAAACATGGCGAACGATACTACCTACCTAGACTTTATACAGCCTTCACTTCCTAAGATGTAAGCAAAGAGGAGTCACGCCGGGAATAACAGCGTTGCGGCTATAATTCATTAGGATTTTTTAAATAGATTACTTATTGATGTTACATTAATTTCGCGGTTATCTAGTATCGGTGGAATTGGTAATGGAAAGATGGTATCTGACGAGATGGGTCCTAGGTTCCTTTGTACTTCTATTTACTATCCGCCTTACTTTGAAAACCTCGGCTGAAGATCCATCTAGATAAAATTGGTCCAAAAGAAATTCGAACAATTGACATAAATTGAATTTTAAGTGTTTCTTTTTAAATTGGAAAACAAGTATACTGTATTTTGAATGAAAGACAAGTACTGTACTTCCATTCCCCATTTTTTAGCTTTAGAAAAGAAAAGCACAGAAAGAAAGAGGGATCAAAAATCGAAAAGGATTTTGCCTTCATTAGAGATCTCCATTAGCATGGGAACTAGACGTTTTCCCGTGTTTGTGGAGGTGTACTGCAGGTAGTAGCCATCCTGCATAAGTTCTTCCGGGGGGATTAGATTGTCGCAGTAGGTTGCATTGCAAACGCACACCCACTTGTTGGTGCCATAGCTCTTGAGGGCGCAGCCTTGCCCCAACACCACAACTGTAACAAGCCAGGTTTGTACAACATTAACTTACCAGTGTACTAAAATGAAGTATGCAGTAAGATAGTGTCATATTTGTTCTGAACAACATTTCAAAAACATGATGTGAATACTCATATATATATTTTTGCAAATAAAATGTTCAGAGTGATCTGGGATTGAGCGAGGTGGCTCACGCGGTATGTTTGAGGCTCGCATTTGGGAGGTCCCGGATTTAAACCCCGTGGCCAGTTAATTTGACTGCGGATTTTTCATGGTTTCCCTTAGTCACAAAGGCAATTGCCGGATTGGAAATTTACAAACTACGATTCATCACTGCCTTAATGACCGTCATCATAAACATTAAAACAAAATCTGCCGGTAAATCAGTTACATGAATACAAGCCATCTATTATGACACACGGCAATAGAAGCGGAAACTCAACAATAGTCAATGGCCTGCTGTTGTACCCAAAGATCCTAAACACGCATATATATGATTATTGGAGTCCGGACAAATATCTCGTTGCTTGCAATATGTGTGTGTTGCAAGTGTAGTTTGTTTGGGAGGAATGGTGGAGGACGCAATTCGGGTAAACTGGAACTGTAAGAATAGTGGTGTGTAAGTAGCTAAATACATTAGAGTACAAGTATTAACTAGTGACGTGAAACAAATTTATAATATAGACTACAGTAAATAAATGTACTTTACATTGTAATTATCATTAGTTCTGTACATCTGAAAACATAACAAATTACAACATATGAATATACCTTCTAAATAAAAATAGCTTGTACAATGCAAAATATACTAGAAATTAATTTGTATTGTCATTTTTGTTCGTCAAACACATCGCAATGTATAACAATGTACAGGGTGAGTAAAGAGTATGGAACAGTGCTTGTAACTTTCTTATTTCTAACTTTATGAAGAAACTATTTATACAAAAGTTGTAAGATATCAAAGAAGGAATATTTTGAACATGTTTTCAAATACTAACTTTTCATTTATAAAGAATGTGCCAACGAATCTGTTCTTTTCAAATGGCACCATGTACTTATTTCCCCATTTTTGGATTCTTCAGGTCTCAATACGTACAAAATCATATTCTTTTTTGCCATTTATAAACTATTGTTTTTGTAAAAATTACCTCTTTTGATGACAATGTATACATACTGAATAAAGGGAAATTCTAATGTTTCAGTACACCAATTTGAGGAGGCTTTGGATTAAACAATTGCAGCCAAAAGCTAATAGAAACAAGTGAATAAAGCTAATAAAACAACTGAATAACAATATTAATGTTATTTAAATTTATAATTTAAAAAAGACACATTGTAGGATATGCACCATTGAAATTTAACTGCAATAGTAATGGAATACATGGATTTCAAAGCAAGAAAACCCATCAAAACCAAAATTAGCGTTGTTGTGTTGTATCATATGTTGATTTCAGTTTACAAAAGGTGCTCAAAATGGCCCCCATCTACTACAAAACAATGCATAAATCTGTCTTTGAAATTGTTTAATGTTTAACCAGTTTTCTCAATTTCGAGTCTTAGAGAAATACTATTTTTTTTTCGTTAAATTTCGTCCAA
This sequence comes from Periplaneta americana, assembly GCF_040183065.1. Taxonomy (NCBI): domain Eukaryota; kingdom Metazoa; phylum Arthropoda; class Insecta; order Blattodea; family Blattidae; genus Periplaneta; species Periplaneta americana. The sequence goes on along the minus strand of NC_091125.1, from coordinate 61,966,440 downwards.
TGTAAGAGACCGGCGTCCACCTTGCATCGTGATTAATTTGGAAGGTTACATTGAGTAGCGAAATCCGGTTTCTCAAGTCAGCTTTAACAGCTGGGGAGGGGAAATAATGGGAATAATCGTACTAACCACTCGTTACTCATAGTGGTTGGATGATCGTTCACCACTGTAGTCAGCTGGTAGGCTTTGGCCCTTCATCGGTTGTTGTTACTGTAATAAGATTTACAATAAATTTAAAATAAATAAAATTATTCGCTTACTTACCGGGTAGGAAAGATATAGAAAGAAAGAGGATGGAGACAAATAACGAAACTTTCTCTTCAGCCGTAGTTCCCATGATTCAGTAATCTGAAACAATAAATGTTGCAAAATGTATATTGAGTTTTGTTGTAGTATGCACACGAGCCCAACTATGAATATCTTTTGAACAGAATAGACGAACATACTACGACAGTGATAGGGGGTTAGCCAATGATCGTGTCTTGATCTATGAAAAACGTAGGAAAATCTCTTTGGCAGCGGAAAGATAATTCATTTTGTAGGCAGAATTCGAACACGTCCAGCGCTGAAGTTGCTAGCCTCAGTTGTAGCATACACCGCGACTGCATAATTTTATTAATGTAATTCTAAAAATGCGTTCGCGAGGAAATATATTTCTACAACATGTACGATTTGTAAAAATAAAACGAAATCTTCGAAACTGATGAATTCATTTCAAAAATTGATTGTAACTTTAATTTCTCTTTTATAACTTATAATGTTGCACTTATATTACTTACTTACAAATGACTTTTAGAGAACTCGAGGTTCATTGCCGCCCTCACAAAAGCCTATCATTGGTTCCTATCCTGAACAAGATTAATCCAGTCTCTTCCATCATATCCTACCTCCCTCAAATATATTTTAATGTTATCCTTCCATCTACGTTTCCGGCCCCCCAACTAACACATAGTGCTACAGTACTACATGCCCTGCCCATTTCAACGTCTGGATTTAATGTTCCTAATTATGTTAGGTGAAGAAGAATAACAGCAGGCGTTTTCATATTTATTTTGCGTTTAATTTCCTCCCGAGTGTAATTTATATTTGTTACTGTTGCTCCAAAATATTTGAATATTTCCACCTCCTCAAAGGATGTTTCCAATTTTTTCATTTCGTACAATGTTCTGGTCACGAGACATCATATAGTAAAATTGCCGTGATTTCCCTAATCGTTTGTGGATTTTCTCCTAACATATCCGCACGTTATCCGCATAGATAACAGCTGATGTAACCCGTTCAATTCCAAACCCTCTCTGTTATCCTGGACTTTCCTAATGGAATATTCTAGAGCGAAGTTAAAAAATAAAGGTAATAGCTCATCTCCTTGCTTTAGCCCGCAGTGAATATCGGAAAAGCATCCGACAGAAATTGGCCTATACGTTCTCTGCTGAATGTTTCACCGAGACTCATTTTAATTAATCGAGCTAGTTTCTTGGGAATACCGAATTCAATAAGAATATTATATAAAACTTCTTCCTTAACTGAGTCATATGCCGTTTTGAAATCAATGAATAACTGATGTACTGTGCCCTTATGTTCTTACTTTTTCTCCAATATTTGTTGGAAGTATATAGCAATAAAAATTAAAGTCTCTTTACAAGTTCGCTAATCTCTAGGATCATCATATTTTAATTCACTTAAAATAAAACGTAGGCCGTTGAAAATTAAGGACAAATTCACTAAATAATTCATAACATGATGTGCAGCGTTAGAGCTATTTTATGAAATGAAAGACTTGGGCTACGCGAATTTTTCTATTAGGGTCTACAACTCAAAAGGCCAATATAATTTCTTTCATGCTTTGAGTTACATTATGTGCTTTCGTATTCTATTATATATTATGTAGGCCTATTACATATCTATACAGAAGGAAAAAGCTTTTTAATCTAATTTTGTGGCCACATATCATCCATGCACAATCATTTACAGCTTTCACCTGTCTAAGTTGTCCTTTCAGATGAAGAAAACGACACTCCAGCACAGGAAAATGGAAAGCACTGCAATAACGTTCTGCGAACAATTCATTATACATTTCCTATTGAAGACTGGCGTACTTCAGTATTTTTTGGTGTTCCAACGCCCAAAGGAACAGCTGGCCGTAGCCTTTATTTTGTCTCGCTATATAGCAGGACACTCGATCCCTCACTTGTTCTTGTAGACCAGAGTTGGGCACCAAGAGCTAATTATACTCTCTCACGGGGAGCCATATGACTTCTCTTCAACCCCTTCCTTCTCCGCCGAACACCGCGCAGCGTTGATACCGTAACGGATGAATATTAAGCGTTCCCGCTTAGAGTTTGGATTCGCTCCCGGTGCCCAGCTCTGTTGTAGACGAACCTCTTCATTCTGCCAAGATTTTCGACAGAAATCTTTTGTTCTTCTGAGGAAAAGACTCATCTCGTTCCTGTTGTTTTCGTTCACGTTTACGTGTTTTCGGGTACGCTTCTAGTCTAATTTCTTTTAGATGGCCTACATACCAAGCACGTTTCCAGCCCCGAAATGTTCTTACACCTAGGCATAAATTTCTGGAAGGTTTGAATGAGACTTCAATAAACAAAAAGAAGTTTCCAAAGGATAAAAACATGAAAATTAGAGAAACTATTAACACCCAAACACATATTGTATTTAACTATACGCAATTCCTCAAAACAAATCACTGAAACAAAGATTCTCCAAGATTATTTATCTATTCATAACTGTAAATATACATCCTCAGTAACGATGTATCAGTAATGTACGATAATCACAAACCAATTAACACAAAAAACATGGCCTGCTACTGGCCTAGACAGTATTACTCGTAGTACATTATTGTTGACCTTGCTCTTTCTCGGAAATGAAATAAAATGAATTGCAATATTTTTCCATTTACAATATTCGACAGTGATGGTCCATGGTCTAAAGACAGAATGGAGCAAACAAGACACTTGTTGCATGTGTATAGTTTATACGAAGCCAAACTCATAAATTTGTTAGGCATATACTCTTCCTATAATTTGAATTTGTCCACATCTGTGGAGTAACGGTCAGCGCGTCTGGCCGCGAAACCAGGTGGCCCGGGTTCGATTCCCGGTCGGGGCAAGTTACCTGGTTGAGGTTTTTTCCGGGGTTTTCCCTCAACCCAATATGAGCAAATGCTGGGTAACTTTCGGTGCCGGACCCCGGACTCATTTCACCGGCATTATCACCTTCATCTCATTCAGACGCTAAATAACCTAAGATGTTGACAAAGCGTCGTAAAATAACCTAGTAAAAAAATTTGAATTTATATGAAATTGAATTGATTTTTTAGCGTATTTGTTAGTTCTAACAATGATTATTGTTTTTATATAAATTAAACTTTTAATCGGTTATGTAACGACGCTGTGCCAACTATTATGTTGTTTAGCGTCGATAGGATTCATAATACCGCGAGAATTTTCTCATGTGATTACCTGTCATCACCTTACAATAGAAGAAAACCTCGGGCAAAACCAAACCAGGTAATTACTCCAATTACTCCATCGTATTCGATTACACACTCAACCGCAATTCTGGATTAGTAAGCAAAAATATCTAGTATCGTCTGAGATACGCCGGTAAAGACATTAAAATTTTATTTCTCCGTTTAAAATCCATACAGTGCAATTCTCTTTCCTAGAATGTTATTCAGTTAACAAAGTATGCAGTTCTACATGTATGCCTACACCCGACGTACTAATTTGTCATGGATAATCGGGAAGTAAAAATATGATTTGCTTTATACGATGAAAGAGTAATGGAACGGAGAAAAATTCTCTTCGGCGCCGGGATTTGAACCCGGGTTTTCAGCTCTACGTGCTGATACTTTATCCACTAAGCTACTCCGGATACCCACCCCGGCGTCGGACAGAATCGTCTCAGTTTAAGTTCCAACTCTTGGGTTCCCTCTAGTGGCCGCCCTCTGCACTACGTCATAGATGTCTATGAACGTAGGACTGAAGTCCACACATGTGCTGAGGTGCACTCGTAATGAGTGACTAGTTGGCCGGGATCCGACGGAATAAGCGCCGTCTTAAATCACGAAGTGATTTACGCATATCATATATATATATATATATATATATATGATTTTAATGTACCGGCGCCGGAGAGAATTTTTCTCCGTTCCATTACTCTTTCATCGTATAATGACTCAGAATATCTGCATGGAAATATCATATGTACTTCGGTACATTAAAATATGATTTGCTTTGTTGCTGTGCCAATTTTGTTGCTTATTCGTCCCGTGTTGTAGTAATCGTAACGCATTTTGTATAAGCAAATTTCGAAACAAGTACCGTTTGTTAACAGTAATTAAATTCGATATATGTTCACATATCAGACACTTCGTTGCCCCATTGTATGTACAGTACTTACTGGGTAGGAACGAAGTACGGCCAGAACTACTGTAGCAGCGAATGCGAAAACACAATATATATGAGAATAAAGATATACCCCCTCTATTGCATCCCTACGTGTTTTAACCACTGTTTCTCCTTGGTATTTATCAACGCCGTAGGGGGTAGCAGTTAATTAATAATATGAACGAGTTAATACATCATGAGGGTTCTTTTTTTATTTTACCTTTGTCTAATTTTAGCGCAGTAAAATGTCATTAATTAATTTCATTTAACAAGTATTAATCAGCCGTAAGTGTTATCGTCCGTAGAACCGAAAGTAAGAATATATGAAACAATTATTGACAATATAAGACAGAAACGACGCTACTATGTACTCTCTTTCTGTGTTTCAGAATTAAGGATTGTTTTCAGCCAAGATTTCATGCTGATTTCTGAAGTGAAATAGGTTTTTATGTTAGATTGGTTTTGTTAGTACTAATTTTAGAATTTTATGCCGAGTTTAAGTAGTTATATTAATTCGTAACTCTTGGTATTTTGTTCAAGATGAACAACCCATAGATTTTTAAGTAAAAATTTTGCTTAAAAGTTGAAAAGTGAGTTTGAAGATATCAACTAATTTATATTTTTAAGGTATACCTAGAGTTCTTAAGAAGGAAAGGTTATTGCAGTTTTGCTAAATGCCAAGTTCAATTGGGAGAGTAATATGAACTATGAAGAGCAGATCAAGAGCTTCGACATCAACTTAAATGTTTAGCGTCTTTCTCCCATTCATTGCCGACAACTACAGCAAAAGTGAACCTGAAAAGTACATTAATAGAGTTCAGACTAATGCCGTAATTATTATTTTAAGGAATACTAGAGAAATCCACAAAACAATTTACACAGAATGAAATGAAAGTTTTGGTGAGAGATTTACCGGTATGCCAACTAATGATGTGATGATATGTTGTGATACCTATTACAAGACGTGGAAGTCTCTTTGTAGACATCAGAGAAATGTCGTCTAGCTACGAATCCAGAGGCTCCGAGTTCGAATGTATATGTGTTCCTTGTTTTGTATTTATATTCTGCACCGATTCATGTGGACTGCTTGACTTCATTTTTGCTACTTGATCAGCGAGTACCGCTATTGTGGCCTATCAGCATTTGAAGTCTTCACAGACGTTGGAATGAAATGACTCTATAGCTTCAATTTGATCGTCTTCATTCATTCATTCATTCATTCATTCATTCATTCATTCATTCTCATGCTTTTCAATTTGTCAGTTGTTTCCCTTGATGAAATGGTGCCATCTCCTTCAGTCGGCTCATGAATTCTCATCTATACTCCTCTCTCTCATGATTTAGAACATGCCTTGTCTCTAGGTGAGTCGCTCGGAATTATTATTGTTATTATTATTAGAGCGAAATTGAATTAAATATCATGGAATGGTAAACGTAGTAAATACCATATTTTCGACATGTCACAAAAAGTTCAGGTGCCAAAAAGGAATTATACTGGTTCATATTTAAATGTGTTTCTATAACAAGAACATTACATACATCGACACGTATGAACAAAAATATTTGGGTTTAATGTAGGTATAAAATATGAGTAATATTAATATGCTTACAATACTTTTCCAAAATAATGCTTGATCTCAGACTTGGAGTGTAAAGAGACATGATTAATCAATGCAAAATATTCTATAAGTGGTTACAGCAATAAGTCATATACCTCTCAATATAATGATTAAAATTGACGTCCCTGCACTGACAGAGACACAGATCGACAGAGACGCGTTAGTTGCCTCAGCAATGTAGCAACACCATTGAATTCTTGAATTCTTTTAATATAGTTTCGCAGGCACATTAAATTTTCCGATGAAATTTACTCCATCTGAAATATTTTTAGCATACACTGGTTACTGTAAGTGACCCCATAGATAGACCTCGACAGGGTTCAAGTCCGGTGATCTGACAGGCCAACCAATTGATCCTGTAGGGTGCTATGCATAGACATTTCGCTAGCCCGCGCTACGAGCGTGCTAAACTAGCCCCGGCTATCGACTGATTACTTGTACAGGATTCATATCATATCATATCGCTAACACTGGTTTATGAATACGAAAAATATTAGTTCACTGATCATCCACCGGTAGCCCGCGCTAAGAATGTCTATGAATTTGGCCCATACAGTCTAAACGTGTATTTAAATGTATGTTGAAACAATTCCTTGGTGGATGATTATTATACGTAGGAGCATCATAGTGCATAACAGAAGCCAGCTCGTGTAGCAAGAGGGACAGTGTGTGTAGATCTTTTACTATTTCTGTGCACTATACGTAAGTTTGAAACGGATCATTACCAGATAAACGTACTACAGGATATTTTAGTCTTATTTTGACCTCTACATTACAATACTAAAATATTTACACTTATAAACACTGTATATCGTGGTCACTTCTCGAAATATTCATGCTAGAAATTTTATCACTTCATTTATGGACTCTTGACATTTTCCAGTTAGTGTCTTGTAATATAAAGTCCAAATTCTGATATTAAATAATCCATAACATTAAAATTAGTATTGCTTCCTCCGAGGGTGTATAGATCTGAACAGTGTAGGTACAGTAATTTTTTTCCGCAACATTAACATTTGTTCTTATTGGAGAGTCATCTACGTCACTGCAAAGGTATTTAGGTTTGGAATGCAATATCCAAAGTAGTTAATTTAATTTCCAATTGATGTCCATCTTCTTTCTAAACAAGTTGAGTTAATATTGTTTTAAGTTTAATTAAAAAAATATATAATAGCTTTCTATGAATTAAATATACTTTGCTACGGAATGAGATATGTATTTTTATCTTAATGGCTATATTTTTGTATTTATTAGTTCATCAATTTTATAGGAGATGACAAAACTCAAAACTGCGTGATATAGGTAATGTTTGAAACACGATAAATAAAAACATAATAGGGTTGTTTCGTTTTTTCTTAGTGACTGTCTTGCTTTATCTTGGCCGAGTCTGAGGATTTCTTGAATATTTGAATAATATAAAAAAGGGAGGACTTGGATGTCACAATCTCTCGTAATTGTTCTTGTCACTTTATAAATAAAATTTTACTACTGCTATAAAGTCTCTAGAAGGTTCTTTATGTTTCGAAATAGTGCAAGATAAATATAACTGTGTTTTTAATTTATCATTAGACGAATAAATATTATGATGGACTAGGAGAAAACTGGAAATTTTGACAACTATTTTAATCATTTACCAATTTACCATTGAATTTTAAGAATCCGTTGAATTTCAGTCAATCAGAGTCATAATATATGATGTATTATTCTCGATTTGTAGTGTTTCTTCTGTCTTGTTGCTGATGATTTGTAATTGTTTCTTCTCAGGTAGGCAAATCTCCAGTAAGCTTCGGGGCTTCTACTGCGTTGTCTTGGTGTTGGTGGCTGACGTTTCGACCGCTGTGTTGGGGTCTCGATGGGGGGGACTACTATATACAGTATATACGAGCTCGCAGACTATTTCCTTATCCAACTGCTCTGAAGATGACCACAACACAGCGGTCGAAACGTCAGCCACCAACACCAAGACAACGCGGTAGAAGCCCCGAAGCTTATCCACAGACCATGTACACCAGCCGCGGAAGCCTACGCGAACAAATATTCAGTAACCTTGGATAATTCAGAAGGCCATAGCAGCTATGCCGCTATTAATAATACCAACAAACACAAAATAAAATAAAGCGATTGTTTTAAATTAGTTTTCAGAATTTTGTGTTGGAAGAAATTACTGGTGTCAAGAAATGAAAAATTGCTTATATGCTGTTACTAAATAAAAGTGCCGAGTTTGGAATAAACTGTTATGAAGTTTCAATTAAAAACATAAGAAGATGACATTTTATTGTAGTTCGGGCCCGTCTTTTTCTCAGTGACGCTATTGCAGGGAGTAGTGTTTTATTAAAGAGTGTAGAGCATATTGTTCCAAATATATTTGAGTGACAGTAATAATCTTCGAGTAGAGAATCTTGTGAAATTCAGAAATCTACAAGAAATGTTTTTAGCTTTGAAGACACCTTTATGAAGTACGACAACTAACACAGACTAAGTCATTTATGAGATATAAGAGAAAGTGTTGTAAATACCAAGTTAGCTGTTCAGCAGATATATTAAGAAATGGTGTAAGCACCACTGTTTGCAAATATTTTCCGAAACATGGTACATATTAATTTCTTAAAGTACTTACAGCACTCCTTTTCGGTCAAAGAACCCTCACAAACAAAAAGTAAAGTAGATACGAAATCATTAAGAGCAATAAATGAAGGGAGCTCTATGTTTGATAAGGAAAAGGGAATGAGTGTGTGAGTTGAAAACTGCTAATGAGGATGCAGAATAGAAAAACGTGACATTGTCAATTTGGAGGTTTATATGAAACGGTGATTATTCAAGTGACTATAAGAAATATACCCTATAACTTATAGTGCGTACTTCTTTTATTTCCACACTCGCATGTGGGCAGCTGTCACTGTGTACAGACCGATTATTTAGTCCTGATAGCTCGGCGACGCGAAAGAGGGGAAGTAATAGGAGTAGTGGGGAAAGCTCCGGAGTAGAGGTAAGGGCTAGCAGTCAGTAAAGAATTGCAGTACAGCTTAACAGTATTAGAAACATAACGCTCTACCACACACATGACATCCGATTGCTCTGAAGGCAATTCAGTTCCTCCTAACTAATGAAGTGAAATATTTACAGAATAAACTGCTTTTGACAAGAAAATGGTTTACAAACAATTAAATTTTTCTCTTTCTCTATTTGTTTTTAGAACACCTCTCCTTTGCGATTTTTTTTTATATACTGTATGTATTACTCGACCGAGGCGAGTGGAGCCGTGAGCGTAATGTGAACTATAGAGATGACGCTAAACCAGCGTTTCTCAAATTATGATCCGCGGATCACCTGTGGTCCTCGAGGTTTTCCCTTGTGGCCTTCGAAAAATACAGGAAAAAAAAAAATCGAACGAATTGCGTATCACACTGTAACTTAAAATCTCAGAGTTTGGAAATGACACATGGCAATCGAATTTCACTTTTTCTCCCAATACAGACATTTTATGAAGTTTATTACCCTACCCATCTATCGACATCCCATTCTACTCTCAGCAACAAAAGAGGGATTTAAAGCACTATGTACGTGGTGTTTCTCGACATGTTTTCCCTGCACATCTGGCGCCGCGCCTGTAACCCAGCCAGGGACCACCCGAATTCATAACAGAGGACCAAAGTACCGAATCTTAATTCAATTTTAAAATATAAGTATACTGGTATTAAAATATGCTACGAAAATGATAAATTTGCTTTCGAAGGGAACAAGAGTAAGGTGGTCCGCGGAACTGTTTTGACTTTAAAAAGTGGTCCCCACTTCAAAAAAGTTTGAGAAATGCTGCGCTAAACGAACGCAGGAACAGTACAAATCGCGCTCCGGGCTGCAGGACTCCATTGGCCTCGGACGAGTAATACATGTACAGTATATTAAATAACTATTACATAGCCAGAAATTTAGTAACGCAAGTTATTGTAATAATTACTGTCTTTATTCGATGCATGTGCAAAGTACAGTAGTGGCAAAAAAAAAAAACGGACCGACCCTTGTAGCCGATTCCAGAGCCTTGTTCACTCCATAGCACGATAGACTAGTAACTAAGGCTTTCGTGGTTCGAATCCTGCCTGGGAAGGAAACTTTTTTTGTGCCTTATTCAAATTTATTCCCAATACTTTTCGATTGCAGCGATATTTTACTACTTAATTAACTTATTATTCCCAGAACATGAATTTTAGCAGCAATCGAAAAGTAATGGGAATAAATTTGAATAAGAAACAAAAAAAAAAGTTTCCTTCCCAGGCAGGATTCGAACCACGAAAGTCTTAGTTACCAGTCTATCACGCTCTGGAGTGAACAAGGCTCTGAAATCAGCTACAAGGGTCGGTCCGGTTTTTTTTTTGCCACAACTGTACATCCCTGATGCCTACGTTGGAACGCTATGTAATGCATGCGCTATGCGCTCGTGATCAAGGTAGAGAGCTATCCTACCGTGATTGGGAACTGATATCGTCTCATCTCTGCACTAGGTCTTCATGATTTATTTGCATCTATAATAAAAGCAGTTTCTTCATGTTTTGATTTAAGCTTCTGGAAAGAACTCAATCTGCATGGACCACTCTTAAATCAATACGGGTACGAAATCTTCGAAAGGCTTCTGGAAAACTGCATCCACATTCGTAAAAACATTCAATATTTCCCATACGAATTTTCTTTTCAGAAGTATAAATTAATAAAATACCTTTTTAATTCAGTTAATCCATTGAAATGATCAAACTAAAATTGAATATTAGTGAATACATTAAAGCAAACAAGCTTGTTGCTATGGCAATCCCATTTCTTGTGTGATAAACAGACAGCGGATTTTGGGTCCGGATACTGAACGTTAGATGTACTTCAGTCACAGGAAGGTCATTGAACTTATTGCTACGCTTCCTCCATACGCAAAGGGATGTGACGTCTTGTGGCTGTGTAGACACCGAAAATCGACTCTCTGCGTCTGGTGATAAGGCAGTATCAGAATTTATAAGATTGTGTAGAAAATAACAAAATATATAAGCAATTAAAATTACCTCTTACTTTTGAAAAAAAAATAGAAATCATCTCTTAATTCAAGGGTCATCATCACAGTGCACCCTTGGGCTAGCATCTCTTACCCACCGAATAGAGAGGCAATAGCGTGAATCCGTGGCTGCTGGCGAGTACACAGTCTCCCTCTCCAATATATGCACGACGTAGCATATTTCGTTACACTCCTTACCCTTTACCCATTTCAGCGAGTGCTGACGACCACTGTCTTAATTAAAAAAAACTTTTTATATTTATATTTCAGGATCCACCAGTTGTGTGATTGATTGAATGAGTGGAAATAAACCTGAAATATTAAGTATAGACTACTAAAATCTTTATAAACCTTATCATTATGCAATAAGGATTGGAATATTTTCCTCTTTTTTCTTTATAAGATCTCTTACTGAGAACATTGTAAAGTGATAGAACGAAGGTGAAATAAAAAAAAAGAAGTGAACTCAGATATAAGGATACTGAAAATTGTGAGGAAAAAAGTATTTTATTTTATTGCGGTATCACATTTAACAACGCCAACTTTACTGAGAAGTTAATTTTTCAGTACAGTTATAGACTTTGGCGGTCAACGTTAATTTTTAACCCCTTAACTCTGCAGTCATTTGTCTTTTTCTGTCACTTGACATGTGTTTTGACAGATTATGCTATTACACAAACACCTTTCCTTAAGATTGCGCTTGAAACAACAAAGGTTGTGTACTGCTAGCTATCTTTGAGAAGTGACAGGTCATTTAAAAGAAGATAAATGAACTGCTGATAGTTAATGTGATAAGAAATGTGTAAATGTATAATGAATCATGCTATGAAAAGCTACGCAGTAATCGTTCTGCTGTAATGTAATTGATAAACTATCTGACTTAGTTTCAGAACGATTCTAATTGATTTCTAATGCTGAACACTTAACACAGACGTCGTTGACTTTTCCAGATATGCCAGGGCCTAATTAAGTTATCTTAAAAGTTATGCAGATCATACATGTACACCTTAACATAGGATCTTTCACAAGCAGCCGCTGCACTGTATTCAGTCCAGAAATTTTATTTTTAATATGATGGAAACCTCTCCTAAGAATTTTTGTAGCCATAAACTCATAATTTTTTTGCTGATTTTGCAACGGTGATACTTTGATTCATTGCAAAGCACGACAATAAACTACAGAGAATTAATAACTGTGCGATTGGCGCGAGCGCTTGCACTCGATATGGTGAGCTTAGTGTTGGCTTGACTTGGCTTCTACGTGAGCATAGGTCCGTACACTTGGGTACGGTGCGATGATTGTCCAAGTCCGACAGATGGCCTGGATTGTGTCCGTGAATCCGACAATGGCAGGCGGGCCATCCTGCCTCAGCCGTGATGAGCCAGAGCTTATTGTTACTAAAGCAAACGAAACAATATACAGCCTACAAAAAAATTTAATAAAAATAAAGATTCTGGAAGTTATACTTTCATAAAAGTTAACTTGAAAAGGTGTTGAAACTGTTTATCTCCTTTTTTGAGTATATTTTTGCCACTGTAAGAAATAACATAACCATGGAAGTGGAAGTAAGAGTTAACCGAAAGCAGGAGTTTACGGCCAGCATCTACGCCACGCACTTCAATTATTATAACTACGCATGAGCCACCGGGGTGGCTCAGTCGGTTAAGACGCTTGCCTTCCGGTCTGGAGTTGCGCTCGAGCGCGGGTTCGATCCCCGCTTGGGCTGATTACCTGGTTGGGTTTTTCCGAGTTTTTCCCCAACCGTAAGGTGAATGCCAGGTAATCTACGGCGAATCCCCGACCTTATCTCGCCAAGTACCATCTCGCTATCACCAATCTCATCGACGCTAAATAACCTCGTAGTTGATACAGAGTTGTTAAATAACCAACTTAAAAAACTACGCATGATGTTCGTTATAGACAATGAAATAAAGAACGAACAAAGAAATGTGTTGTTATTAATATTTCAGGGTGCTATTCATAGACATCGCAGCAAGCGCTACGAGCGTGCTAAGCTAGCCCCGGCTATCCACTGGTTACTAGTACAGAATTCAAATCATATCATATCGCTAACACTGGTTTATGAATACGAAAAACGCTGATCATCCACCGGAAGCCCGCGCTAAAAATATCTATGAATACGGCCCTTAACATCTGTTAATACTAATACACAAGTCCGAGGGAATTAAAAAATATACTGTGAGCTCATAGGGCTAACGGGTTCAAAGCTGGGTATGTGGTACAAATAAAGTGCACTGGTGCAATAATTAACATGGAGACATAAGATAATTATTCTTCCTGCCACTATAATTTCACTTTATTCATGTCTCCATAAAAAAGAAATGGAAAATTATTTTCACAAATACATGCAATCAAATTTTTTTGTATGGTAACATGCTTAATTCTTTACTTAAAAATGTGTAATAAAATTTGAATGTAGGCCTATAAAATATACGCATTATAATAGTTATGTAAAAATAGATCAGAATAGTGAAGAATACCTCATTATTTCTAGTACGAGTATATTAGACGGAAAAACACCAAATTTTGTATAAACACAGCTTCTAAGATGGGAGACGTTACCTTAACAATGCAGCAACCTCGGAATTCAGGAAACCAAAATATTGTTAGAATAGGATCTTCACACAATGCTGATCTTTGCTCCCGGTTACTCTAGTATTTTACTAGCAAACCAACTTTATTCGTTTTTACTGTCCGTTTTCTTTTAACATTCAAGCATTTGCTATAAAAAATATCATGCAATTGTTGCAGCAGGATCCATTCCTTCCCTGTCATCACTCTCGACATGATCTCCCTTCTTGCCAAGGGGATCGAACCACGTGCCGCGTGTTACGATATTTATTTTCCTCTATTTTTTCGACGACTCTTTCTCCAGCCTCTCTCATCAAATTTTTGTTGCCATTCTTAATTTTTGTTTCGTTCGCTACTCTTTCCTTTGTCGATAAATAATCATTCTCCCATCATAATCTAAACCTTAGTCCTGTTTGTGCTGCTTCTCCCTCACCAAACCTTTACCCAATGGATATATATACTATCACGTCCTTGTCCCTGATTTATAATCCCCCATAGTACCCGCTAATGAGAACCAGTTGTCTTCATCTTATCATCATTAAACCACATTTCAAACCAACACACATACTTTCAATCTCCACCCCCCAATTCACCAAACCATAAGCCTTCTTGTTCGTGAACGACTCCCGTTTCGCTTCAACTTTTAGATAGATAGATTTATTGAGTATTATACATACAGATTTTATATTATCATAATTTTCTCTAAAATCCAATGCACGGATCTTCTGACCGTACGTGCTTTGTACCCAAAACAAGTACTCCTTTGTAGGTTCCCCCCCACCTATGATTACATCCAACTACTCTCTAAAAGAACACACATATTAAAATGGAAATGACACAATAAAGCACATTATATAATATGAGTAGCTTAATATCAAAGGCGGACATCTGACCTCAGATCGAAATTTAGATAATGTGGATTCTTATACATTTTTTCATGCTCTTTTCAGTTATGGTGAACTATATGCAAACTCTACACTACATCTATAAAAATAATTTGTGTTAAAATATTACAAAGAACAATGTGAAACAAAAAGTGCCTCTAGATCAAAACTATGGAGACAACAGATGTCCGTCTTTGATTTTAAACTACTCATATATTCTAACCTAAAAGACATAAAAGTGTACAGTTGGGTGGATACTATTATCCCTTCCTCAGTTCGTGTCACAAACTTCAACAACTGAAGTTCTAATCTTTCTCACCTTGAAGAGGAACAATCTAGTCTTTTGTTCCCATTCTCTATTCCCCATGAGGTCAAGACATGCAAGCGAACTCCTATTCTGACTTAGCATCGAGGGTGGTAGATATTTTCTCCGTATATGTTCCAGTTCGACACACTGTAATAAAATATGTTTATAGGAGTCCTTTTCTTTGCAAAGCGGACAAAGACACTCCCCTTCTTCGTTGATAATTTTATTACCCTTCCATGCCCCCGATCTTAGCCACGCTAAACCTGCTCTGCTGCCTTTCCTCAACTACGTAAGAGGGACGGACAACAGAGTCGATGCTAACTTTTCAAATTTCACTGTAATATTGTGAAGTTCTATGTCATGTACCTTAAAAGTCACTGAAGATCATTTTTCAATATCTGGCTTAGTATGAAGCGGTAGCTCAGTTGGCAGAGCACATGATGACTGAGGATGCGGGTTCGAATCCCAGCGATGGCAGAATCGTATTTGTGATGGACAAAGCCAATGTTTCTGTCTCTTCGGGGTTCTTTCATTTTCCTCCATCATTCCACCATTACTCTCTATTTTAATATTATTACCATCATTTCAATAGTATTTACTCAAAACGTGGCGGATTTATGTAGTATTGTGACTGGCCTGCAGATGTTATAAGTGTAAGGAAGTGCAGTACATTTTGGGGAAGATTGTGATAGGATATTCTAGTAGAATTCCACTGGAATCGTAAGACGTGCTGACTGAATATACCACAGAGCTGAGTCACTATGTCTATAAAAACTCGAACGTTCGAACTTTAAAAAAATCATTCCCAGTATACAGGGTTGTTTCCGATTACCTGATAACGAATTTGTGCGTCAGGAATCACACAGACAGCTGAATTGCGGCGAGAGGTGACAGAGCAGTAGTGAGTGATTTCATAATCAGAGTGCAGGGTGTATCACAGTAGCAATACCCAAGAAAATTAAGCTTTTTTGGAAGGGGTACATAACAACTTTTTCCGATGCCAAGTACAGTTACGTGAAAATCATAGGAGCCTGCAAAAAACGTGGTTTCGTCATTCCCAAGAAAGGCATCTTGCGTGTACCTAATAAGACTGGCAAAGCTTGGATGGAATTAATTCCAGAATGGAAAAAGTGAGCAAATCCACCTCCCGTCACAAGTCGCCGCACCCCACGAAATGATACAAATTAATTCCATTCGAGCTTTACCAATCTTATTAAGTACACAGAAGATGCCTTTCTTGAAAATAAAGAAACCTCGTTTATTTCAGGCTTCTATTATTTTCACGTAACTGTACTTGGCATCGGAAAGGGTTGTTATGTACCCTTACCAAAAAGACTCGATTTTCTTGGGAATTTCTGCTGTGAGTCCACTCTGACTATGAAATCACTCACTACTGGTCCGTCACCTCGCGCCACAGTTCAGCTGTCGTGTGGCTCCTGACACACATGATGTCATTCAGATTCGTTATCAGAGATCGGAAACAATCCTACAGGAATTGTAAAGCACGGCAAGCCACTAGAGACTACAGTGCTAGCATTCGGACTCCTCCTATGTATAAAAATTGAAGTATATGATATTGTTTTTTCTTCTTCTGTAGCATAACTTCATGTCCTTTCAATTAAACTGAAACTCGTTGCAGTCTCCAATCTGTATGATAGTTTTAATAGGTTATTTTACGACGCTGTATCAACACCTTAGGTTATTTAGCGTCTGTAGGTGAGAATGCCGGTGAAATGAGTCCAGGGTCTAGCACCGATAGTTACCCAGCCCCGGAAAAAATCTCAACCAGGTAACTTGCCCCGACCGGGATTCGAAACCGGGCCACCTGGTTTCGTGGTCAGACGCGGTCCACAGGTGTGGACTGTATGATAGTAATTTACGTATTTGTAATAGTATCATTTCTGCACTTACAGTTTTACATTTTGGACAATCATTTTTTTCACTCAGTTTTTTGAAAATTGTCTCATTTCTAATATTATTTTTATATTTTAAAGTTTACTACTTGAAGAATCTCATTTCTGCTCTTCCAGTATACTGTAGTTAATTGATATTGTACACCTTACTGTGTCAACTTTGTTATAATTTTATGTTTTGTTTCGCCTTCATTCTACTCTTTCCATGTATAGAAGTGAATTTTAGTCATTTTAGTTTCTCACTGAACTATAGCTCACGTAGTAGTACTTCGGACAAGAAATTCGGCAGATTCAGGATCGAGTCTTGGTAAAAGCGGGGAAATGTTACTTCTTTTCATTTGGATTGTGAGTGTATCCTTTTGTTTTGTGTCGTGTTAAGCTGCGCAATACAGACTATATGACGAGGAAGCCCCACTAAACTATGTCTAGTGTTAGCACATAATTTCTACAGGAGCTAGGAAGGAACAGTTCAAGAGATCTAGTTCTTGAAGGTGCATGATGATGATGATGATGATGATGATGACGACGATTAACAATTAATAAACTCATTGCAAATAAACAAAGAAATTTGTACTTATTTATTATCATTTATTAAATTTGCCATGTTTTCTATAAATATAAAATCATGTGCCTCATAGGAACAAGTTAAAGATGGCGGATGGATTCGTAGAATATCTGTATTTGCGTGGAACGTTTAAGTGGTTGGTATTGTGTGTTTTCATAGGTTTGAGTGTTTGTAGCTTATGATATGTATGAAATAAATTAATTATTATGCGTGTTGCATTATTGAGAGTTATTTTATTTGTATAATTTATGCTGTGTTGCGAGTTGCACCGGCACGCCAAAATGCGCGTAGAGTATTACAAAAATATTGAGGGATTTTTTTCCGAATAAGTGTCCACTTAAGCGTTCCACATTAAAAAATAAACAGTTTCTCACGGCACGATTACAAGACATCAAGACGAAAATGTGTAGGAAATGGACGTGAACATGTATTTCTTGCATTATGTGGGATTTATTTTTTTTCCGCTAATGGATCTGTACAACATGGTGTGAATCGAATGAGCCGATATAGACACTATTGTGGAACCTTCTCTGTCAATGTTGATCTGAAGATCCCTATCGTCGTCCGACCTGAAATTCAAAGAGAGTTTCGAATGTGTGCTTAAAGTAAATAGAACCTTCTAAGGAATTTATTATAAATGAGTACTGTATATCAATTCAGCATAACAGACTCACTTCTTTTCTGACTTAATATAGTTCATGTGAACTGTTCATATGTTTACCTCAGAGATAATGTATGGAAAGTTCAAATTTTTCAATTATTATGAAATTATAGCTTTATGGAATTCCTTAGGGTAAGATCCATCTGACGATAATTTATACTCTGTTAAGTCCTGGGACGACTAATTTCGGATTTAATGCATTTTTTTTACTTGGTTATTTAACGACACTGTATCAACTACTAGATTATATAATATCGATGGGATTGGTGATAGCGAGATGATATTTCGCTATATGAGAACGAGAATTCGACATAGATTACCTGACATTCGCCTTACGATTGAGAAAACCTCTGAAAAAACCAAACTAGATAATCAGCTCAGGCGGGAATCGAACCCACGCCCGAATACAACTACAGATCGGCAACCAAGCGCCTTAGCCGACTGAGCTACGCCTGTGACGAATGCATTTTTTCAAAAGAAATATAATCAATTGATCATATATTAGGCGTATACTACGATAGGTCCCACGTAACTTTGTTTACTTCTATGCATAGACTATCTTATAATTTTCAAGATATACTATTATTCCACTATACCAAAAATAAAATAAATAGGTTTGTAACTTCACTAGTTATGAAAGAAAAAACACTACTGAAATTTGTTTTTGTGGCTGTATCCTGAAGTTGATAATATTGACTTATCATACAATACCCGCCTGAGGTACAGGTATAGAATCATCACAAACAAATGTGTTAAAATGAGTGTGTGCTTCGTGCTTCTCACTTGTCATACCTCTTAAACGTTAACCGAAAGTGCCATTTTACGTACAATGGTAGCAAATTAATTTTCCTTAATTTTTTTTTTTCAAAATAATTATATTCTTAGCCCAAGTCTTCAGTCTCGTAAGATAAATTTGTAGAGTTAATTTCAAGAACTATGTAACAGAGTAAATTCCGTGTACACTGCTTAGCCGATTTAGTAGAATGCGTTCGATTCTAAAGAAAGCAGAAAACGGTACACCGTCGTCTGATGTGACGAGAATACAGGCCCCCGCATACCGGTGGTATTATGTCCCCAAACGTTCACGCCTAAGTATTTTGACAACGTAAATATTATTCAGCGTCAAGAAAACGGCGCAAATATTAAGGATATTGCGGGAGAATTCAAGGTAATATTTATTTATTTAATTTATATATGTATTTACTTATTTATTTATCTATTTATTAATTTATCTACTTATTCATTTATCCACTCGCTCATTTATTTATTTACTTACTCACTTATGTATTTATTTATTTACTTATTTTTTATTTATTTTTTACTCGTTGTTTAGCCACGCTGTCCACACCTGTGGAGTAACGGTTAGCACGTCTGATCGCGAAACTAGGTGGCCCGGGTTCTAATCCCGGTCGGGACAAGTTACCTGGTTGAGGTTTTCTATTGGGTTTTCCCTCAACCCAATTTGAGCAAATGCTGGGTAACTTTCGGCGCTGGACCCCGGATTTATTTCACCGGCATTATCACTTTCACCTCATTCAGACCCTACTAAATGACCTAAGATGTTGATACAGCGTCGTAAAATAACCTACCTAAATAAATAAATAAATTTAACGACGATGTATCAACTATGAGGTTATTTAGCGTTGATGGAACTGGTGATACCGAGATGATATTTGGCGAAATGAGGCCGAGGATTCGTAATAGGTTACCTGATATTTGTCTTAAGTTTGGGGAAAAACTCGGAAAAAATCCAACCAGGTAATCAGCTCAAATGGGAATCGAATCCACTCCCGAGCGGAACTTCGGATCGGCATGCAAGCGCCTTAGCCGACTGAGCTACACTGGTGTCTGTTTGTTTATTTATTTTTTTATAGATATATTCTAGGAAATAAAATTAATTTATATTAACGTTGTATCAGATTCATTTTTTTGTAATGAATTACTTACATACTTACAAATGGCTAGGTTCATTGCCGCCCTCATAAGCCCGTCATCGGTCCCTATCCTGTGCAAGATTAAACCAGTCTCTATCATCATATCCCACCTCCCTCAAATCCATTTTAATATTATCCTCCCATCTACGTCTCGGCCTCCCCAAAGGTCTCTTTTCCTCCGGTCTCCAACTAACACTCTACTCGTATATGCATTGCTGGATTCGCCCATACGTGCTACATGGCCTGCCCATCTCAAACATATGGATTTAATGTTCCTAATGATGTCAGATGAAGAATACAATGCGTGCAGTTCTGTGTTTTGTAACTTTCTCCATTCTCCTGTAACTTCATCCCTATTAGCCCCAAATATTTTCCTAAGAACTTATTCTCAAACACCCCTAATCTCTGTTCCTCTCTCAAAGTGAGAGTCCAAGTTTCACAACCATAAAGAACAACCGGTAATATAACTTTTATAAATTCTAACTTTCAGATTTTTTGACAACAGACTAGATGACAAAAGCTTCTCAACCGAATAATAATAGGCATTTCCCATAATTATTTTGCGTTTAATTTGCTCCCGAGTGTCATTTATATTTGTTACTGTTGATCCAAGATATTTGAATTTTTCCACTTCTTCGAAGGATAAATCTCCATTTTTTTTTATAGCATTTCTATTTCTTACAATATTTTGGTCACGAGACATAATCATATACTTAGCTTTACTTGCTTCAAGTAAAATTTCCGTGTTTTCCCTAATCGTTTGTGGATTTTCTACTAACATATTCACGTCATCCGCATATTCATGAAGTTAATGTAACCCGTTCAATTCCAAACCCTCTCTGTTATCCTGAACTTTCCTAATGGGATATTTTAGAGTGAAGTTAAAAAGTAAAGATGGTAGTACATCTCCTTGCTTTAGCCCGCAGTGAATTGGAAAAGCATCAGATAGAAACTGGCCATACGGACTCTGCTGTAAGTTTCACTGAGACACATTAATCGAACTAGTTTCTTGGGAGTACCAAATTCAATAATAATATTATATAACACTTCTCTCTTAACCGAGTCATATGCCTTTTCGAAATCTATAAATAACTTATGTACTGTGCCCTTATACTCTCATTTTTGTCTAATATCTGTCGAATACAAAAAAGCTTATCAGTAGTCCATCTATTACGCCTAGAACCGCACTGATGATCCCCAATAATTTCATATACGTACGTAGTTAATCTTCTCAAAAGAATATTGGAGAAAATTTAGTACGACGTCAACAAAAGTGATATTCCTCGAAAGTTACCACAGTTAGTTTTGTCCCCCTTCTTAAAAATAGGTCCAATTCATAGTTCTGGTACAATTTCCTTTTCCCAAATAACACGTACAAGTTTATAAATGTCGCTAGATAATAATGCGCTTCCACCCTCTTGTATTAATTTTGTTGGAATTTGATCGATACCTGGAGACTTGTACTTTTTCAGATTTTCCATCGCAATTTGGACTTCAGAAAGTGTGGTTTCGGGTATAAATGGCTCAGCAGTTTGTATTTGAATTTCGTCCCGATAATTCCTATTTTGCCTATGTACATTTAGTAGTTGCCCAAAATAGTTTTTCCATCTGTTCAAGATTGAATGAGAGTCTGCAAGCAAGTCACCATTCTCATCCTTGATCCCGTTTAGTCCACACCTGTGGAGTAACGGTTAACACGTCTAGCCGCGAAACCAGGTGGCCCGGGTTCGATTCCCGGTCGGGGCAAGTTACCTGGTTGAGGTTTTTTTCCGGGGTTTTCCCTCAACCCAATATGATCAAATGCTGGGTAACTTTCGGTGTTGGACCCCGGACTCATTTCACCGGCATTATCACCTTCATATCATTCAGACGCTAAATAACCTAAGATGTTGATAAAGCGTCGTAAAATAACCTACTAAAATAAAAAAAAGATCCCGTTTACCCTTGCCTGATATATGTTCTTAAACTCCTTTATACCCTTATATAAATCCGAATGTTTTTAGTGGATTAAAATTCCCAGCGACGGAGCTGTTCGAGTTTGGAATTTAAAATTACAGACAAAATGTATCGAAACATACTGATATTTTAATTAGAATTCACTTTACTAAACATTTTTATACCAGATCGATAGTATTTTATGGCGTTGAAGCTTGGACTCTGACAATATCTGTCACGAAAAATTTCCAAATTTTTAGAATTAGGATTTGCTGTCGCTTATCTAAAATTTATGAATATCGAGACATAGAGGAAGATGTTCGTCGTAGAATGAATACAAGCTTTCCTGCTCACGATTGAAAGAGTAGAAAATATAATTTGGTCATATGCACAAATAAAAATATAGTTTGTTGCAACTTGTTATTCAGGGAAATAGTGAGGGAAAAAGTGACAACTTAAGGAAGCTATGTTACATTTGCGCAACGTAAGAAAATGGATGGACGAAAATAATTATGAATTGATTCATCTTACTACAAACCAGGAAGAGATGGGAGGTGCTGTAACGAACTATAATTACAGGATATTCTGTAACAGAAGCACCTTGGAAAATATAGTGTGCCTTCTGTTTCTTTGCTTGTGCGTCTCTTCCCCACCCACACACACAAATAGTGGGTGTTCAGTTCAAAGTGTGTCATGGCCCGCTGTATGCCGTCATGTGACTAGCCGATGAGCCTAGAGAATTCAATTTTCCTATACTTCCGCAGAGGTGTATAACCTATGAGGCAGAGAAGTTGCCTAGCGAGTACGGCGTTCATTCTGAACAGTACGTACTGATACGTACGGTAACGCCGGTAGTGGCAGGAATGTGAACTGTTTGGAAATACGTACTGTCGGGATATGGGGAGAGGGTTAAGACGATTACTTACGTATTTGTTGACATTAACTTCGACGGTCAACATGGACACGGAGCATTTGATTTGTGTTGTGGAATGTTACCGTACGCAACCGATGATAACAAATACCCTGCGTACGACTTGCCGGCGCAAAACACAGTTCGAAAGAGGTTATGGTAACACAGACCGTACAGACCGCCATCTGTTGCTACGACGTTCAAGTTATACCGTACACGTTCTCAAGTTCAGATTGAAGAACGCCTTAAATAATAGGCAACTTGACTGACATATAAGCTGAAACTCGCTTCAAATCGGTGACCCAACAACAGTGACGTCATGACACACTTTGAAATGAACACCCAGTAGGACCTTGTGCCCAGTTATTATAAAGTTTATAATACATGCCACAGAATAAGGAAATGTGTAACAAATACAGGTATTGACAGGTATGAAATCAATTGATATGTTATCATTACATGTGACGTGCTTCTGCGTAACTTACCTGTTCAGAATAACAATCACGATAATTCCATCCGGTCTCAAAAAGGCGACGTGTTCAATGCCTGCATCTATTTCCACCTTCATTCCAATTCGTATTGACCCAGGAGTGACGAATTTTGAAAAATGTGCGATGGCGTAGAATACTGGCTGTTTGTAGAACTCGTCAGCAGTGCAGTTCACAATTATTGGAGAGTCAAGATAGTTTTTTACATACGTCGGTCCTCCCGCAACATTAAGTACGATGTTCCAATCTATGAAACCCACGACCCAATAGTTCGAATCCTGTAGAGTGCAATATGTACGTATAGTTTCAGGTTATCTTCTTTTTTCTCAGATTATATTATATAATATTGAATTAAATTAAATGAGCAAAAACAAAATCTGGTATCTGCGTGCAAGTGTAACTGTTAGCAAACGTAACAGTTGTGTTTTACAAGAAAATTAGTGTCATCATTTACGCAATTACTACAAGGTATTATTTACCTCAATTATATCGTGAGCGTACTTTTCGCAATTAATCCAGCTTCCAAGTTGAGGCGGTTCCACTGAAACAAATAGCAGTTTCATTATGAGGACTACTGCTACTAGTCTACTACCTACTGCTACTACTGCCACTATAGTCGTGTTCGTGTGTATACATACTGTATTACTGTGAAGATAGGACTTCCATGCTTTCTTGATTTTGGTGATGAAGAAAGTGACGTAATTGACGTTCTGGTACTCAGTTTCATATAAGAGTCAGAGGAACCAAGTTAAAGGAAAACAAAGAATCCCGTCGTCAACTAACTTGAACTTCAGATCTTCCACTTCTTATTAACGCCCGTCTACTAATAATACTAATCTCACTAATAGATTAATCGAGTTTTGATCGAGTTGAAAAAATGTTTTAATATACTATAATACACAATTACTGTTAAATTTAACTTGTGTTCGGTGATAAGCATAAGTATTAAATGTTGTATATCTGTATATATTGTATCGTTATTTTACAAAACAACTATTTTAATTACTTACTACATATTTATTATGAGGCTTATAATTTATTGTGTCAATTTCTCCGGGGATTTTTGAGGCAAACATAAATAACAAAAACTATGAAGAATAACCTAGTTAATATTGCTTCATCCATGATTTTAAACATGTGAGTGCATTCACAAGCTCCGAATTAAGTGCAGCTCTACGTTTAATAACAATGTCTCCTGCATCACTAAACACGAAAAAACTTTTTTTCTGTCAAGCACTTCTCCACGATCGTTCAATTTGAATCCAAACGTTGCACCAAGTTTACCTCTCAAATTTTCATATAACATAATGGAGTTTACACTTTTCACAAACCACAGAAAACTGATTTTTTTCTCTTTGTTAAACTATACACACAACCTTCATATACAAACGCAGTACATAAACTGCAACTGCAAAACTACAGAGGTCGAAACAGAAGACTGGCCCCTATTGTATCGAATTGCCGGATTCTAGAAAGAGAAGAAGGTAGTTACGCTCTCACTTCCACACATGTAGACATGGCTATTTTATAAGGTATGAGGGGGACGAATCCCAGAAAAGTATGTATTTCATATGCTAGGAAGATGAGCTGACAATAAGGTGGAAGTTTTCTTGGAAAACCATACAACTTAATAAGGGTTTCGCAATGTGTTTCAACTTTCAATAGCGGTAGACTAGATTTTCCCTACGCTACCTGGTTTACAGTTAGAAAATAACAGTACTATTGTGCTTTTAAGTAAGCAATTTCCGAGATAGAAATATTTTCGGAATTTTTAGTATGAGTTTGTATTAACAAAATAATAAGTAATATCAACTACAACCGATTAATTTTAATCGTTTCGATTATTCGATTAAATATTTTTGATTGATTAATCTTACAACGGAAATTGATCGGTTAATAGATTAGATTAGCCGATTAAATCCCACAACATTAAAAATCATATTTATTTGGCTGTAAGTTAGTCAGATAAATGTTGTTTTGTACTTGGAAATTTGTACCCAAAATATGTTTTTTTAATTAAAATTGTAATTTTGAGATTCATATTAGTCATTTCGACTGCCTATAGAGGGACAATTTTTATTCCCTTTTTATGGAAAAAAGATGTCCCTGTTTGGTATATCTAAAATTTGGCAACCCTGTATAGAACGAATACTAGAATATAAGTAAGGGGAGATGGAGTTGAGCTCAAGAACAAGTACCCGTCGCTTAGCACAAAATTTGAACATATCGCAATGTTCAATAGTGAGATGTTTGAAATTTAAGCTTCATTCCTATAAGGTGTTGGGAGTGCGTAAATTGAAACCAGGTGATCCAGTTGCGCTCGTACGATATTCTTGTTAGGTGTTAGAATAAGTCCACGACGGAATCGTTAATCCAATACGGTTTTCTTTATACTGACGAAGCTTGGTTTCACCTGAATGGTTTTTATGAATGCCTAGAATAGTCGGTATATTGGTACCGAAAAACCACGTTCGTTGCATGTTTGTTCATTTAATAAATAATTTAGCTACAACAGATGCTTATGTTGCCTCTGGAAAACGTCGCAGAAACTCGAAAAAACGTACTATTTCATCTTCTTCAGTAGGTACATAATATGTAATATATGCATTTTCTTTGTCAATAGATATATTAATATATATCTATCGACAAAGAAAATGCATTTCTGTAATGTATAACCATTGTTAAAATACGTATTACTCAATGCAGTGTAGACAACTGACTAAACTATGATTTCAATATAAAGTGCTAGCAGAATTGTGTGGCTGATTTGTTAGTGCAAACAATTAATAAGTAAATCTCACGCATAAAAGTATTTAACTTCAGACTTCAGCCTTCTGATCTCAGTACATTTATGTATTTTAGGTTACGACTGGTTTTACAATAATGATTAATTTCTGAATATCCATTGAGCCGGCTAGCAGCGAATGGCCGAGCTTCATTGTAGTCAAACCAACGTCGTTAACTACTGTTTTTATTGTGATAAAAAAAAGAAAGGTACCAAAAAAGAGGGATAGCTAAGTTCAAATCTTTCCAAGGCGAATCGGGTTGCCTGCTCGAAACATTTGATACTCGGTGACATTTAGTGTAGTCAGTTGGTGTGGGTTTGGATTATACCTAGATGAGAATCAGCGTGAAAGCTCTCTCAGATGGATTTAGATCTAGTATTCGCCCTTCTTCAGGATACCATCGTTCCTCAATAATTGTGCTATACTTAGTAATCCATTTATTTGAGGGTCTGTTAGAAGAGTTTTCATTATACAAATTATGACTGCGCTGTACTTTCCGTAGAATTTTTGGCTTTTACTGTAACTGAATCATTTTTGTGAAAACCCTTCAACACGTATGCTCGAAGTATTGAGGAAGCTGTATCATTGCATCACATTCACCCTCCGCTTACTCTTATTACACTAAAAAGTTTGTTTACATTATTTGCATAAGTATATTTAAGTACGTTTGTCGATGA
The DNA here is from genome assembly GCF_040183065.1 of Periplaneta americana. Classification (NCBI taxonomy): domain Eukaryota; kingdom Metazoa; phylum Arthropoda; class Insecta; order Blattodea; family Blattidae; genus Periplaneta; species Periplaneta americana. Next base: position 61,939,737 of record NC_091125.1, on the reverse strand, counting down.
ATGACAGCCTGGTTGTAGGAGTTATCAATCACGATTCCTCTGCACCAATATCTACTGAAGTCGGTGTCTGTAATCTGTAGACCTATAGGAGACGAAGCGAGTCCTCTTCGCAAGTGGTGAGTGAAGATGGCTAGATCAATGACCGCTCTGGCGGGAAAGGCATTGCTTGGAGGGAGAGAGCGATGATGTCTCATTCTACTATGCGCATCTTAGGCCTACTCATTAGCGGCCGCGCGCCGATGCTGTCCGCAACATACTCTCACACTGCTAGTCTCCGCCCATTTGCTTCTCTCTACCTCCACCCAAATGCGTCGGCAAGGTCTACAGATTCCAGACACGTAGTATAGGAACTCTACTCATCTGAGAGTGCTTTGATATATCGCCGAAGACCAGAGCTGCCCAGGAAATTTTTCTACTTGTATTGTGGTAGTCAATGTTCAATTTAAAATCTCTTTTCATTGTATATTTACAAATCTTGCAAATTATACTTCAATTATTATTTGGATGTACTCTGAATAAGATCTAGATAATGCAGTAGCCATGAAATACCATGTTCCCACCGGCATAGTTAAGGCTTACTTACTGACCCAGAATTGTGCTCTGGCGTAGGTGTATTTTCACTTGGCCTGGTTACGTGATTAGATTTGTTTACAGTTGTTTTTCCCGAATAAGGGAAATGCCAGGTAATTCCACGGCAAATGCTCGGCCTCATTTCGCCAAATACCATCTCTGGTATCACCAATTCCATCGACGATAAAACCTGGTTGACGAATTGGTATAGCGCTGGCCTTCTATGCCCAAGGGTGGGGTTCGATCCCGGGCCAGGTCGATGGCATTTAAGTGTGCTTAAATGCGACAGGCTCATGTCAGTAGATTTACTGACATGTAAAAGAACTCCTGCGGGACAAAATTCCGGCACATCCGGCGACGCTGATATAACCTCTGCAGTTGCGAGCGTCGTTAAATAAAACATAACATTCGACGATAAATAACCAAATACTCGTAGTTAATACAGCGTTATTTAAGTAAGAGACTAAAAATCTTATGTTCCATTAAACTAATGTTGTTAATTAAACAGCAGCTATTCAAAATATTTTAGTGAAATGTTTTTAGTTGATATTTTCATATAGTACACGCTATTATAGAATATTTCTCAAACATTTAGTAGAAAATAGTCGAATTGTACAATAAAAATTTTCCATATATTTAAAGAAATTTGGATAATTTGATTTCGTTTTGAGATGAGTAAATGGAGTAAAGTCTGGTCGGATTATCTCGAGAAAGCGTGAATTTTGAAAGACATATTAATGGCATATTTGTCTCATTTAGCAGTGAATTGACAGAAAAAAAAATGAAAAAATTATAAACCATATCTTAAATACATCTCAGCCGAGCACGTTACAATTTTCTTACTTTTTCTATAGTTTTGGCGGCATTGATATCCAGATTAATAGTTATCTGAGATATTACAATTTGAAATGCATGTGAATAATGCAAGATACATTATTTGTATTAAAATTTCAGGTACCACGAGATCACTTAACAGAAACTTTGTCATTTGCTGGAAATATGTTTACGAAATGTGACTTCAAGTGTGATTTTATGGCCGAAAAATCGGACAGCGCTTTATTCGTCAACGCACCACCGCTTTATGGAATTGAAGACGCCCGAGGTGGCAGACAGACCCACGCAATGAGGGCATTCTGTACTACGGTACAACAAATACAGACTGTTAGTTGTGTTCGGGGCTACTTACTGTGAGACTTAGGCGTAATCGCAGAGTGAGACACCGAGAGGTACTGAGTCACGCCAGTCAGAGTTCGTTAGTGGCTTGAAGTGTTTCTCAGTTCTGTGTTAAAATTGTTATCATTGTGCGTAAGTTACATTGTTTATTATTGTAGTGTAGAACAAAGAGTATTTACGTAGGATACTTATGTAGAACGAACTAGTGCAGAGCAGTGATAATGGCATTCGCAAGAAAATATCCTGGCAATCCTCTTCGAGGTGGGGAAACTGTCGGTCAAATTGTGAAAAAAAAAAATTACGACAAACAGGATCTCTTAATGTTAAAATACTTGTTACAGACGCAGTTCTTACGGATAAAAAATTAGAAGAAACGGGTGAATGACTGGAACATGCCCCAAGAAAGTCTCTCCATAGGATTGCTGAGGAAACAGGCAATTCAAAATCCTCAACGAGGATTAGCACACTAAACTGTTTAAATGAAAGCGCAATAAAATTAAAGTGATATACGAATTATTACCGAGCGATTACGCTAGTAGAGTCTGGATTTACATATAACTAGATGCTGGAGAGTATTGCTGATAGAAGAGTGAATCCCGAATTATTAATATTTTGGAATTAAACATGGTTCAAATTACATGACCATTTCATTAAAAAAACACTCGGTACTGAATCCCCGGCTTGTGCCTAAAACTCCAGTGTCTGATGAAAAGATTGGTGTGTGGTGTGGTTTGAATGCACACAGAACTAGTGGTCCTATTTTTCATGAAGGAATTATCACTGCTGAGAAAGATATCGAGTATAAATACAGTATTAAGACATTTTTTTCGAATTAATATTGAATGCCAGCAGTTATTTTTTGAACAGGATTCTGCTACTGCACATATTGCTTACGAATCATTAGACTATTACTTTGGAGGTTTATGAGGATAGAATTATCAGTACTGGTTTATGGCCCTTTGCAGCCTCGTTAAAATTTAAGACAAAGTTTATAAGGATAACCATCATACTGTAAATGAATTAAAAATATCAGTCGAGAAATTGCTTCAATCACACATGAATGCTTGTTAACGGGAACTTTCTACGCAGATGTTGAGAAAGTGTCGCTGCTAAGGAACATAATTTTCAACAATTATTATAATACTGGTTAGTGCTCATTATTGTCAGTTTCAAATATGAATTTATGCTTTTAGTAAAAACAATTGCATTGTGCACCAATGTTATCGGCGACGTTGTTTGCCTTTTCCCGGTTGCAACGTGAGGTTTAGTGCAGACACAGAACAGAATCTGACGATTCCGAACGCTACTATAGACCGTTGGTTATCTCGCGGAACAAAATAATGCGTACCTACACCGTAGCTTATAGTAAGAACCTTATGATAAGTGAGCTAGCTAGCTACAAGTGGAAGCGTAGCGATGGAGGTAAGCTTCCTAGTCTAGTTTATTCTCCCCTTCACGCGCAAGTAGGTTTCATGAGATAACGAATGACCTATAACCGCTTAATAGAATAAACTCTCAAATGCGCTATTCTTTGTAAATGAATCGTAAAAATGAGAAAATATTCAATTACGAGTATAAATACAGAAGTTTCTTACAGTTCGAATACATTTGAGAACTGAAAAGTAGCAGTTAATATCATTCAAATGCTTACAATAATTTTGGCAAATAGAGTTACCGTTTGATAATGAAAATGATTACATAACTTAATATGTGAATTAGCAACCATTATAAGGGACAAAAATTTGTAAACATCTGTAAGTAAATTTACTTACTGCAATCTTTATCATCCCTTACCTCTGATTGAGGTTCAGGCTGATATATCTGTAGGTACGGTATCAGGAAGTATATCTCTCTTGACGATTTGTCAGAGGAAGAACAATTTTAGTTGTGAACTATGTCACTAATCAGTGATGTATGCAATGAAAGGGGAAAGAAACTGGCCCCTTATCACATTATCTCCTGGCTTAGTTGCCTCAACTAATCTTCGGACTACTGACTCAACATACATATTTGTCTTTCTGAGCAGTCTAATAGTTACTATGCTTATAATTTCATTCTAATTTTACGAGTTTAAACTCAATTGAAAGCGATAGAATGTTGAGGGGTAATAATTACCATCAAAGCTTCCTTCTAAGCAGAGCCGAAGATGCCATGCCGTAGATATGCACTGTATAAGATTCCTGATTCAGGAAAAATTACCGGCCAACTCTTAAGGTCCATTCATAATGAAAATTAAACATAACCGTAACATAAACACAGAAGTTTGCGCCCAGGCTACCAAATGGGATCATTCACAATGATTCACATAAGCATTGACATAAATATTACCGTAAGACGTTAACATGAAAGTTTGCAAACTCCAAACTTTCATGCTTATGCTTACGTGATTTGCAAACAGAACACAATCGTGGAGCGCTGAAGTATATGACAGAATATGAGGAAATGGCGTCGTTGTTATGTTTCCATGGTTACCAAGTATGTTTGCTGTTATGTTTATGTTCCCATTTTGAATGATGGTATGACTTCTTGATTTTACTGTAACGTTTATTTTCTTAAGTTAACGCTTACGTTATGTTTAATTTTCATTGTGAATGAGCCTTTACTCGTTTCTTTGCTTTGCGAATAGATGCAACAATCAGCCAGCATCTCATTTGAGACTGCAAATATCTCCGTAGGCGAACATCTTGTGGTACCGTAAAAGTCTCTGATGAACAAGGAAGAAAACACAGTAAAAACGGGACTCATTTGATCAACAGAACCCGCGAATTTCAAAGAATATATCGATTAAAAAATTTAGAGTTATTAATTAAGATCTCTACATAATCCTGGAAGTATTGCATGGAAACTGAGCGGAGTGTTTCCTACTAACAAGGAGAGGACACGCTCTGTATATCACCGAATTAAATCACATTTTGTGATATGAAAGTACAAGACACACTGTTTAAAGTCATACCTGGTATGGGTGGCCAATGACCCCTCATTTTGGAAATATTGGCTATTGTTTATGACATACTTCCGTTAGATGCCTAATAGGGAAGCATTAGACTGTGTAACAGCATAGCTCATGTGGTTGGATGCTGAGTCGTCATCCAGGCAACCCGAGTTCGAATCATAATGCCTTCTCATTTTTTAAAGCTTGATATTATTATTATTATTATTATTATTATTACTATTATTATTATTATTATTATTATTATTATTATTAAAATTCACTTTAAGTTGTCAGTTCCTATATTCAAAGCCATGTTGAAATATGCGTGGTATGCATCAAAATTGATAAACGAACGAGAAGTGTTTATTAATGTGAAGGATATCTGTTTCGCAGCAGAAGTGCGGAAAAATATGTGTGACTGTGGACAACCTTCTTTAATTTGCTGTGCATAGTGCAGTAAATATGTATGTTTTGTGTGTTTTTATGACATAATGAATCGGGTACAAAATGAAATGGAATAGCTGCTACAGAAATAGAACAGACACCAGTAACACATCTTACCTTCCTACGTGAGCAGTATTTAAACGTTTATCCTTTACAATACAATGTTAGTTAATTAGTAATTTGTTTAAAACCTGATGAAGCATTCAATACATTGAGAAATGTGATATAGGTATGTAAATAGATAACTGGATCACAGTATTAATCATTATTAAAAGAAAAAAAATATATAGGACGAGTTAAGATTCGAACTGAGGTTGCCTGGATAACAACTCAGCATTCAACCATATGGGCTACGATGCTACACAGTCTAATCCTTCCCTATTGAGCACCTAACGGAAGTATGTCACAAACAATAGCCAATATTTTCAAAACGAGTGGTCATTGGCCACCCATATGAGGCATGACTTTAAAGAGTACGTCTTGTACTTTCATCTCACACAATCTTATTCCATTCGGTGATATACAGAGCGTGTCCTCTCCTTGTAAGCTACGTTCTCCAATTATAATAAATCTTTATATTCTGTAACACAGTTAATTGCCATCAGTATTACTGTATGTTTCTTTCATTAAATCTTACACATTAAGTAAAATAGCCGGGTGAGAATAAAATGGTTCTGTCTGTAATCATCTCCCTTACAAGAGAGCTTTCTGAAGTTCGGCTTCTAAAATTAAACTTTAAGAATAAATTTAATATATTCTTAATTTGTGCATGGGAATGCTCTTTTTTCATTATATCTCACATCTCTCTCATACTGCGATTTGACGATATTTAAGTGCAACTTTGCAGATAGAACCTTTATATTCCTAAAAGCTTATTATTGTAAGTAATGAAACAAATACTTGTGATATCCTTTAAATGACTAACTATTAATTTGAGCTCATAAATCCAAGATTTATCTCCGAATCACAGTCGCTGCTTCAATCTGAGATGAGACTAACATAAAATAAAACATTAATGAAAATTCAACCTACAATACCAAAAGATAGGCTAAACTTCACTGATAAATTCAACTTAGGTCATATTTCTTAAGTAAATAATTGAAACCAAAGATAAACGGTAACATAAAATAATAGGACTAATTTTACAACTCTACTTTTCAAGTAAAATTTCACAATAACACAAAATAAAAAAATTACAGCATCGAGCCCTTATCGATTGTTTTCAGTTAAGTTTAAACACGGAAGAATAATAGCCCTTGTCCACTTTTGGTATCAATTTTGTCATAAACTGAATATGACTGTCTTGTCTTGAGGTACTGCCATAAACTTTGCTTGATTCAGTTTTCCTACTGCTGGAATCCACAAAGACCTATGAACTTTCATCTTATCAACGTCCACTTTGAGAGGAGATCCTTCCTTCTACCTAAGCATATCTAGTACCTACTAGTATGCCTATCTTCTGGTTTCTACCTACGCCATGGCCATATCTCTAATATACTTAATTAAAACAAAACACAATAATAAACATTTCGGTTTAACGCACGAAATCTACACTCCTTCTGCAGGAATGGTAAGCAAACAGTATAGCCAACTCAGAAAAGAAAATAATCCTGTTTGATGATTTTTCCGATTGATTAACTGCATTATTTTAAGTTATAATGCACAGAATAATAACATAAAAATCGTAAAATATCGCAGAATTAAGCATAATTAAACGGAAAAAATTAAGATATTCGAGATATCAAATAGTGACAAAGATCGCATGTTTCCTAACCTATTTTTTTTTCAGATAGACAATTTTTATTCTTACTGCGACATGGTAGTAGCAATTGCAACATTTTTCTAGCAACGATTTCAACTATGTTTAAAAAATTCTGATTTCAATTAATGCCCATAAAGAATGACCTCTGTAGAACCTGGAAATGCAAAAAAACGAAAATCGAAGAAATCGCATGTATAACTCTTTTCTTCGCACCCAGCGAAATGAGAACAACATTAATAGAAGGAGAATTAAAGTCATGCTTGCAATATCACTATCTAAAATACTTACTGAGGCTGGCTTCTGTGTACAAAATAAACTTGTCAGGATAATGCTCGTGTGTTTTTTGAAGTCTCGAACTCTTTGTTGTATTGTCGAAGTACCAGTGGACTGAAATTCCAGCAGTATACTTATAAGCTTCTTCGTCTTCCAATATCTGTTAAAAACACAAACACATACGTAAATTATATGGTTATTCAGCGCTGCTTACGCTACCGATAATGGTTTTTCAATTGATAAAAACAAGTTCTAACATGTTATATAATTATGGCGTTGCACACAGTTTTATAGGTTTCCTCTTCCTCAATATGTTAAAAGGAAAGACAAAAGCATCAGGAAGAGAGAATAGAGAGAAAAACGTTATTGGAAGCTGAATGAAGCGAAAAATAAATAAATTACGAGACATTAGATTACCTGAAACGTCTTTATCCTTGGTATGCAATTAAGTTCATAAGTTTTAGGTCTTCTTTGTACCACAGATTGTCACACACATTACAAAATAATCTAACCAAATTTATTGTTAGTGAATTGTATGTTAAAATAACTAAATATTTATAGAACTAGTGGCTGAATTGGAACTTTATATTACGAATGGTTCGCAGTAAGAACTACGAATGATATGAAGTTATTTTAGTCTCTAGTTGTCTACGCGATTTTTTACACTACCTTCATATAAAATCTAAATAAATAAAAAGTAATAGTTAAAGATTCACCGCTGTGGAGTAATGGTTAGCATGAATGACCGTGAAACTAACAGGCTCGGGTTCAAATACTGGTTGGGTTACCTGAAGCCTATTTATCAAAGTATGGTCTAATACAGCGTTTCTCAAACTATGGTCCGCGGACCACCTGTGGTCCTCGAGGTCTGCCCTTGTGGTCCTTCAAAAAATGCATAAGAAAAAATAAAATTCAAACGAATTGCGTATCACTTTATAGCTGAAAATCTCAGAGTTTGGAAATGACACATGACAATCGCCTTTCATTTTTTTCTCTCAGTACTGACATTTTATAAAATTTATTACCCTATCCGTCTATTGACTTCCCACTCTACTCTCAACAACAAAAGACGGATTTAAAGCACTATGAACGTGGTGTTTCTCGTCATCTTTTCCCTGCACATCTGGCGCCGCCCTTGTAACCCATCCAGGGACCACCCAAACAGAGGACCGAACCTTTCCATTTATTTATGACTTTCTTAATAGTTTTGCCGACATCCAATCTGCACATTGAAATGGTCACGTACTGTATGTCGTACACCAATAATACAACTCTGAGGTCACAATTTGAAACTTATTTTCCGAGTAAACATGACGAATTTTCATGGCTTCGTAATCATTTTCATTGCGATATTGAAACTAACAAACTTGCATTGAGTGAAAGAGAACAGTTAATTGAACTCTCGAATGAGACCGGACTTAAAATGAAATTCCAAGCGGAAGGAATGGTTAATTTCTGGACTGCATCACAAGTGAACAGAGAATACAGTGAACTGTACAATGGTGCTTTAGAGATTATAATTCAGTTTGTTTCTATGTATCTGTGTGAGAAAGGGCTTTCGTCACTAACTCTAATAAAAACAAAGTAGGATACCGAAATCGACTCGATGTATGTGACAGTCTCCGACTTAAGCTTACCAGCATACGTCCAAATATAGAACAACTGTGCAAGAATCGGCAGGCTCATCCATCTCATTAATGTGAGTACCAACATTTTTTTTTAGTTAATAAGTTAAAGGTTATTCAAACTCTAATAGCCTTGAATTATTAAAGAAACAAAAATGAATTTTCTTCTATTAACATTAGCTTAATTAGTTAATACTAATATAAGATTAATTTAATTTAATTAATTTTAATTAATTAGTTCTATTTTAAAATATAAGTACATTGATATGAAAATATACTACAAAAATGATAAATTTGCTTTCGAAGGGAACAAGAGTAAGGTGGTCCGCGGAACTGTTTCGACTTAAAAAAGTGGTCCCCACTTCAAAAAAGTTTGAGAAACGCTGGTCTAATATATTACAAGTGTATTGATTGTAACTAATAATTATTAGTAGTAGAATAGTTTTCCACAAAGATTTCTTGTAAATTTGTACTTCATTACTTCATACTTACAGCTGTAGAGATGACTTTTTATTGTTTTGTTACACGCACAGTGTTATCAGACGTCGTATAATTCTTAAAAAGAAAATCTAACATTTTCAGTATTAAAGCTGAAAATGAATAACTTATTGGCGCAGAATTCTCAATTGTTGCTGGATGATGTAGGATATATTACTCTTTAAATTATTAATGATCAAACATTTGTAAAGAAAATTCTTTCTGAATAACCTTGCAGTTTCTAAGGTTTGAAATGAGGAAATTTTGTTATTAGTCGGTTCATTTGTAACTTACTGTTGAATGGAGACAGTTATAGCTATGAGGTTTGCACAAATGCGTTCCTCCTACCACTGTGATCCCAAGGAATGCAGCTCCATTCAGCAGATACAGATGAACCGACCAATAACAAAATTTCCCCATTTTTTTTTTATCTTCAAACCTTAGAAAGTGCTAGGACATTCAGAGAGAAAATTTTTCATTACAAATATTTGATTTTTACTCATTTAAAGAGTATTATATCCTACATTATCCAGTAACAGTTTAGAATCATACACCAATTAGTTACTCATCTATTTTCAGCTTCAATACTGGAAATGTTAGATTTTTAATTTTGTTTCAAAAACTTCTAAATTATATCTACTGTATAAGGATTAATAGTTATCAAATAAATACCGAAATTGTACTAAAAATTAGTATTTCCTATTGTTAATCAACAGTTAAAAACATTGTTAGTTTCTTTAATAATTGAAGGCCATGGCAGCATTTTATAAGAATTATAAGGTATCCCTAAACTTTCTAGTAACACAAGTAGACCTACTAGTATTAATCCGTCTGTTGTAATTTGTACAGATTTCTCTACAACTAAAGGAATTCTAATTACTTCAAATACCGACCATCTTCTTGTGTAATTCAAAGAAATAGTTGACTGAATTATGTAGTCTAGTGGTAGTGTAAGTGAAGAAAATGATGATGAGAATATCCGTGTATAGAAAGAAAGAATACATTTGAATGTTAACTCTCCACTTGAGTACAATGAACGTTTTCGGTGCAGTTGAAGTATGACTTTTCAATAAAATCCAACGAATCAAAGTAAATCAGTATCAGATAAACATCAGTTACTAAATACATTTCATTGGCTGTGTAATGGTAGTCAGTATCAAGACATAGGAGATATGAATGGATTATCGAAGTCTTCAGCAGTAGATCATTTCACTGTGTGATAGCAGCCATAAATGACATACGATTTCAGTACCGCTCCTTATTTTGTCTTTTCTTTTTAAGAGTATCGCTAAATGCACAGAACTGTATGTGTTTCCTTGCCTCTAGGTCTTGTACGAGGCGCATCCAGAAAGTAAGTTTCCCTATTCTTTTAAAAAAAGAACACACACTTTCAGGAAAACATTTATTGGCAACAGGTACAGCAATGTTTCAGCTATTTTTCAACATAGCCACCATCAGAATTGAGACACTTGTCGTATCGTGGGATCAACTTTTGTATTCCTCTGTCGTAGAACTCTGCCGCCTGTGAATGGAACCAGCGTGTGACAGACGTCTTCAGCTCTTCGTCATTGCCAAAACGCTCACCGGAGGACAGGAATTTCTTGAGGTGCAAGAAAACGTGAAAATCGCTGGGAGCAAGATCAGGACTGTAGGGTGGATGATCAAACAACTCCCAGCCAAATTCCGCCAAAACAGCTGCTGTGCGCCGAGCCGTATGTGGACGAGCATTGTCATGAAGGAGCAGTAAGCAATCCACGCCTCTTATTTTGAATGGCACGTCGCAATTTTCGCAGTGTTTCACAGTAACGGTCAGCGTTCACTGTTTCACCTCTTGGAAGGAAGTCAATGAGCAGAATGCCCTTCCTGTCCCAGAACACCGTGCACATCACTTTCCGTACCGACAGCGTCTGTTTGAATTTAGTCCTGACCGGAGATCCATTATGCCGCCAATGCATTGACAGCTGCTTGGTTTCCGAGGTGAAGTGCGAAATCCAAGTCTCATCGCCCATGACGATCCTGTCGAGAAACTCGTCGCCGTCATCGTGATAACGTTGCAGAAATGTCAGTGCTGCTCCTAAACGTTGCATTTTGTGTTCGGGTGTCAGGTTTTTCGGCACTCACCTGGCACACACTTTTTTGAACAGCAGGTGCTTAGTGCCAACAAGGATCGCGATATCTGCGAAAAATGGCTGCTCAGCTCCGTAATCGTGAAGCGACGGTTCTCCATGATGCACTGCCGCACCAGCTCAACACGATCATCATTGATGAGGGACGGTCGCCCACTGCGCTCTTCATCATGGACACTTTGACGACCTTCGGAAAACTGCCTACACCAGCGACGCACCATCTGCTTACTCATGATGTTAGGCCCATAGACCTGACAGAGCTACCGATGAATTTCAATTGGCGCAATGCTTTGTGCATTAAAGAATTTTATCACCGACCGAACCTCGCAGGCGGCGGGAGAAGGAATAAGAGCTTCCATTTCGGACCACTGCTGCCACGCTACTGGCACCAGGCGGGACCTGTCCGGCTGGCATATGACTGATACGTCATAGATCTGTTACGCATGCGCAATTGACACGGCTAATTACATTTACTTTCAAGGGGAAAAAAATCGGGAAACTTACTTTCTGGATGCGCCTCGTACATAATTTCGTCTCGTTTAACACTATTTTCATGAATTTTCCTTGCTTGCGAAGCAATACAAACAAATTATCGTGAGCATTTTGGAAGATCGATACTTTCACTATCTCTTAACTGAAATTGATACTCTTACGCACGAAATATTACGACGGGCATCTTAAAGTGGAAGATTACGTTTAAATTTGACAAATATATTATGAAGTATTGAAATTAACATTATTATTGATAACATAAATCAGGTAAATATTGTAGGAATGATGATAAACCGTTTTTTTCATCCTGAAATACGAATTTATTACCCAGTTGGTGAACATAACCTAATTCAAGGTATAGTGTCGTGTGGCAAACGCTTGTTCCTGAGCCATCCACTTTTATGACATATAACTTTTTACTATTAATATACAGTTATATACATTATTTTGTAGAACAGAAAGTTACAACTCCATACTATATAAGAACTTCTACTAATAACTAATAATGTATTAGACGATACTTTTGTGGAATAGGGCCTGGATGAGGTTATTTTTCCGAGTTTTACTTCAACCCATTAAGAGCAAATGCCGGGTAATTTTCGGCGCCGGACCGTAGACAATTTTGCTGGCATTATCTTCTTCATTTGACTCAGACGCTAGGTACAGACCGATTATTTAGTCCTGACAGCTCAGCGGCGCAAAAGAGGGGAAGTAATCAAAGGAGTGGGGAGAGTTCCGGAGTAGAGATAAGGGCGAGGAGTCGGTAAAGGCAAGCGAGTGAATAATCCAAACACCCCTTGGCGTAACTAAATGGACTCGCCTGTCGCACGCGCACATCTCCGGCAACTATCAGGACTAAATAATCGTACTGTAAGCGCCTCTCGAAGTCGATAGGCCTAATGCGTCATATAATAAATCAATTAAAATTAATTAAACAATTAAAGTATTAGGATTAGCATCTGACAGCTGAATAGTTTCTGTTATGTTTCTTTAACTACTGATGGTTGAATGTTTTGTGTAGTGTTTCTAAGGTCTATTTTTACAATCGCCAGTTAAAATAAGTTTAGATTAGATTAGATTAGATTTATTTATTTAACCTGGTAGAGATAAGGCCGTCAGGCCTTCTCTGCCCCTCTACCAGGGGGGTAGAGTTTACGGTTGCTTTTAGTTGGACTTCACTAACAACTTGATTTCACAATATCTCATTAGAAGCCATGTCTCGGTGTAATATCGCCTAACTGTAACCTATCTTTATCGTAGCATATATTCCAGTAAATTACTGACCGGATGATATTCTGAGGTTATGTTCTGATAAATTGAGCGACATGGCAGAAAGAAATTATGTTGTTTCCTTTGAAAGTATTGCCGGCACTGACTGTGAACAATTCAAGATAAACGTGGAAAGATCTAACGTATTCAAAGTAAAATAAATCATTACGGAAGTTTGTACCATCAAGAGGTTTCAAGCGATTCAAAAGCAAAAATCTCCAGGAAGCATGGTAACTCAAGATTAGCGAGGCAAAATTATCCTCGAAATAAAATAAGTCAATACAAAATAGATATAGAATGCTAATGATTTTTCAATTCTTTGCCATTAAATGTAAGCCAGGAACGTCGAAATGAAAGCAGTAAACATATTTACTACCATCATATGACAGAAGAAGTATGATTCTGATTGTGGAAAAATTGAAAATTAAAGAAAAATATCACATGCCCATCATACAATCTCACGATTGCTCACAACTAATAACATTAGCTGTTAGTAAAAATACTTTTGAAGTAATTTAAATGACACGAAGATTTTCTAGATTACTCCTCACTAATGGAAGCTGGAATGAAAATGAAGAAATGCAACTACGATGGACACAAATTTGTGTCGCAGTCCGTGAAGTGGCTGCATTATGTTCGATATGAACCAATGGAAGTCTTCTGCAAAACATCACCTGGAGATGAATAGCAATTTTGTGTTCTGGACGCGAAGGGCGTCTTACCTAATGCCTCAAGTAAATTACTGCCAAGCTCTACAGAGAAAAAGAAAGATTTGATCACTCTATTGCCCTATATTGCACCAATATTTATTTTCACGACTTTTACGGAATCTTGCTGACTGCAGGAATGTGCAAGACCTTCTTCATTCTGAAAACGATGATTACACACACTAAGAACTAAAGATAATGCTGAGTTCGTTGTTCACTATTGCACTAAAATTAAATTAAATGATCCACTTAATATACATTAAATTCTTTCTAGTTTTCGTATTCATTGTAATAACTAATATTTAAGTATATATGTACTGTATGTATTTATAGTGTTTTTTTATATCGTAGGCTAATATGATGATGTGATAAACATTATTTGGCATAAGTGATACTGATGTTAAAAGTATTTTTTTTGTTAATATAAGATGGTTTATAATTTCCATAAGAGTTTTAAGATTAAAATAATTATATTTTATTTAAAAAAATATCTTTTCTTGGAATAAATAGATTAGTTTGACCATAAAATGAAGGATTCATAATAATCAATGACTTGCTTTAGCAATGACTATGAAACTTAAGATTTTGCTATCACCCTATTCACTTAAGGTGTTGAATAACACTTTGTTTCATCACTTCCGTAAGATATTACCATTCCAACTAAAATATAGCTTGTGCCATACAATTAATATTATTGAACCATTTTATGTGTAATAATATCTGCTGCCATAGGAACTCATTCCTCATAGACCATGATTTCGAACTACCCATCACTATTGATTTCACGTGATAAGTATTGTTTTTATTAATATTGTTTTGTAATGCTTGTGTACAAAAATAGCGTATGAAACACGTTTATAATGTTGTACAGTTATTGCATTCGTCAAAATTAGAAAGTTACCTGAACATTAACTCATGCAATGAAGTATAACATTGTAAACTAGTTTCATCATAAACTATTATTTCTCTAAAAGGAGGCGAAATGAAGTTCTTCACTTCACCGTAAAAAATAAATGTCTCTTTTAGACATTATAATCAATAATGATTATAAACGTGTTTAATATGTTATTGTTTCTACGTCAGCATTGTAAAACATTTTATTTATTATACTTCAGTTTTGCGTACAACCCTATTTTACCTGAGATAGGCATTATAAAACAAGTAATAAAGAAATAGTAACAAATTTATAAAGATAGGTAATTTGATATCATGGTCTATGAAGAAGAGGGTTACTATGGCAATAATGACGTATTAAATATTATTACACTGCGAATCGTTTCATAATGTTAACTTTATGGCATAAGTTATTCCGTCATAAGGGAAAACATTACATTTTAGTTGTCATGGTAATATTTTACGGCTCTGGTATAGTAATGTGGCATATTATGAACGATTTTCACTAACGATAAAGACTGTTTATCATGCTGGAGTACAGAAAGATAGATATTGTTTTTCCTGTATTTGTTTGAAATTGAGCACATTTATAGTTTGCATATTTACAATTAATATAGATTTAATTCATATGCGGAGACTAAGAGGAAGGCAGAAAATAGGAAAGATTGGAGAATGCGGGGTTTGCAGTGAAAGACCTGCCCAAGGGCAGGTAGCTTATGTATAGATTTGTTATTACTAGAGCGGTGCAGACGGAGCATATGACAGACGGAATGGCATCATAGGAAAGGTTCCGACGTTTCTCGGCGTGTTCCCTGTGTACAAGCGACGGTCTTATACACGATGTGTTGACGTACAGACGACACAAAAGAAATAACAGTTCCCTAACGTTTCTGCAATTAATTTTCTACAGATACTTTAATAAGATTTCAAAATTACAAAACTAATTAACCATTTCATCCTAAACAAATAATATATATTTTACATATATGATTTCATACAGAACGCAAACAAAATCACTGTTTATTTTTAACGGGTTCATGATATTCTATTCGCAAAAGCACTTGAACAATTATTTTTTGTCTTTTTCTTTTCTTTACAATGAGTGTGAGTTATTAACGCACACGTTATACGTTATCACTTTTCTTCCAAATATTGTTACAGTGCACAACAAATGACATTTGTAAGTTATTAATAAAAAACGATTATCGTCTATCTGATAGCATGATCTTAAAATATGTGGAGAAGCTTCTTTCTACGTCTGTTGAAACAACTGGGGCATACGTAAAATTCTGTACAACATTTTTTTTTCAATTTCTGTTAGTTCTTCAAAGTAATCCTTATCTCCAGAAATACTGTCACTAATCTTGCAAAGTTTATAATATCCACCATTTTTTTCAACATAGTTGTTATTTTCGCAGATATTATTTTAGAAATTTTATCGTCTACTTGAGTCACTTTCTTCCAGATATTTTGCAATAGGGAAATCTGATCAACCAGTTTTGTACCAGACTTTTCTAAAGCTGTTACACAAATTAGGAATAAACCCGTAATTCGATTCAATGTATTCCAATAGTTGTTTTATGCTTGAATCAACCAACAGACGTTGGGCTATTGGTATTACAAATGCATCTTTCACATCAAATGATTGAATAACATTCTGGACCTGGTCGAAATATTTACAGTAATAAATGCAGGCCTTCAACCAGGAATCCCATCGAGTAAGTATAGGAGAAGGAGGAAGAGATACATTAGGACATATCTTCTTGAATGCTTAACAAACCGCATCACACATTTCTTCATGGAACACGGATGAAGAACTGTGACCCTGCTCACATGTTTCGCCTTTTTTTTCAACTTCATGAGAGCACGTTTGTGTACATCCCTGTTTACATGTCTTCGAACATTATATGCTCTAGTTACTGAAACTGATATTTTACACAATTTACAGAATAGTTTATATTCGTTGCAACAAAAAAATATCACCATATTCGGAAAGAAATCTCTTAGGGCCGTATTCATAGACATTCTTAGCGCGGGCTTTCGGTGGATGATCAGCGAACTAACGTTTTTCGTATTCATAAATCAGTGTCAGCGATATGATATGATATGAATCCTGTTTAGCACGCTCGTAGCGCGGGCTAGCTAAATGTCTATGAATAGCGCCCTTAAACTTTGCCGAACGAATTTTCTCCCCCTTTGGCATCGTAACACTAGAATCGAATTGTTCTTATCTTTCTTCAGTACTGACGTTTCCTTTACCAAGCTGTACCTACTGCTTGCAGCTATCCTATGTACCGCAGAGTCAGACCTCTGTGGGTACACAAGGTGAATTTACAACCCTTGCCCTGTTGCCGGTGTGTCGAATAACTGCTCCCTTTGCACTGCTCTAGTTATTACTATTACATCTTGTAAAATTGTTTGTCGTGCTGTCTACACACCTACTCATGTTTTTTTTTTTTTTTCATTCTGTTTGTAACGTTTTTACTTTACCGATTCACCATTTTACTTTCATTCTTATCTTGTTCTTTTTGCTTGCGACAGGCACACATGTACTCTGCTTGGGACTTTTTTGGTTCCATAAGGAAGAAATACTGACTCTTGTAAAACTTATCAATTTAAACCTTCACAAATAGATATGCAATGGGCTCTTACTTTTTAACGTGTGACGTTTATATTCGACCCAAACTAATAGAAAAAATTAAAGAATCTTGTAAAACTAATATACGACTTCGGTTGTCAGGACGTCTTTTACGATGAACTGAACAATTGAAATGGAATCGTTCACATACACTTGGAGTACCCGCATACAAACATAACCTACTTGGAAGGGATCATTATAATCCATGGCGTGGTTGCAATATATTTTTAAAAATAATTTTGTAATAATTTTAAAACTGTCATCTGTCGGCTGATAAAATAATGCAAGCGTTGGTGCTGCCCCTAAAACTAACTTTAGGTATTTCTAGGAACTTCATCTTATTCAAAAATATTATATTTTCTCCAGTTTGTAAGACAAATATAAGTGTTACACGTCAAAAGCATTAATTAAAAATGGATCAAAATAAAATAATTTTCTGAACACATGATCGGTGAATGAATAACATAAGATTACAGAAAATAACAATGCAATATGTGTCTTAATGGAGTACATAAAGGCAACGAGCAAATATTTTTAATTCTGCCTTTGCAAAATAATAGCTGTTTTACTGCAATAATTTTTAGCTCAAGATTTAGAAACACATTTTCAAGTCTAATCATAAGCAAAAGTGAAAAAACTCAAAGAATAAAGTGATGAAGAGGATGATTTCATGTTTCAGTAAGATTGTTTTTTTTTTATTACTTACAATATCCGTCCAGTTCGGCAAGTTGTTTCTCTGATCTTCGAAGGACATAATTTTGACATCTTCGTAGCCATTATTTTTCAAAGTAGGTCCGAGATTCTTAGCTATTAGTTTACGTTGTTCCTCAGGTGAATATCCACAGAAATTTTTCAGTTTAAAATAGACATCAAAACCATTTCCGGGTTCATTCTGTGGAGAGACGGCCCAAAATTCTACATCTTCTTCTCGATAAGCGTCTAAAAATCTGAAATAAACAGAAAATAACAAACGTATACAATGGTATCATTTTAATTAGAGTCCTAAGGGGAATTTGAAGAAATGCATATGAAAATATCGAATTAGTTAAAACGTTACTTTTAGTAAAGTTAGTTACATAATTAACATAATTAAACAACTACGGACTCGAGAAATAGCCTATCTAGGCGTCCAAGGCTTTACATAGCAACATCCTCACCCCTCTCTTTGTGGCCAATGAGATGATACCGTAGGTGAAGGGAAAAGGGAACAGTAGCGTTTTATTGGCCACAAAGAATGTTGTTATGGAACCAGTTAGACGCCTGGAAGTGTTGGAAGTTGGTTGTTGTTTTAATTCCACTATAATCTTATTTTACACGTCACATTATACTTCATTGTTCAAATGAAAACTACTTATTTGAAGTTCGTAATTTTTTGTTTGTTTTTAACACTGTTTTCTATTTGAAGAAGTCTTGGAAGTGGAAGGGGTGTCACTGGTATAATTCAATTATTTCTGTAAACACTGGCGCTAGACAAATCCGCCCTTTTCTTTTGCCCACTTGTGAACCACTCATCAGGAAACTAAGCTAGGAAATAGTGGAGTAGGGTGGCTAGTTCCTTTCCCCCCTTCCATTGCATACATCGCTGACTACTACTTAACATATTACACTAATCAGATTTCAGATGTATCGAAACAATTGTTTTTTTATTGGGTTATTTTACGACGCTGTATCAACATCTAGGTTATTTAGCGTCTGAATGATATGAAGGTGATAATGCCGGTGAAATGAGCCCGGGGTCCAGCACCGAAAGTTACCCAGTATTTGCTCGTATTGGGTTGAGGGAAAACCCCGGAAAAACCTCAACCAGGTAACTTGCCCCGACGGGATTCGAACCCGGGCCACCTGGTTTCGAGGCCAGACGCACTGACCATTACTCCACAGGTGTGGAAACAATTGTTCTTCCTCTGACACAATCATATCGCAAAATGGGATGTACTGCCTAATATCAGCCACAATAAGTGAAATTCATAATTCCACTTATGAATAAATTCCGTATGGAATACGACGTATGTACAATGTGATGAAGTTTGTTGGAGTAACTTCTATTGGAGTGCGTTATAGGTGGGTTAGTAAAAGACCTAAGTCCTTTAAACAACCAAAGGCTGCCAATACTTAAGTTTATTAACCAATCTTGAAATACAAGGCGTAGTACAAGTGATGAAATGAGGATGATGATGATTACTCGCAGCCACGTGGGCCATTCGTCGCCCTCCTCCGCGCTTCTGCTTACTGCAGAGCTACCGTAGTAATAATAATAAGTGAATGTGTGCTTCCAATGATCACCTCGCCTGTTTATGGCCTGTCCTTAGTGGCGCTACGGTGACCTTTGAAGTCCGCGTGATCGCCTCTACTCGGCTTGGCGTCCCCACGCTATACTAGTGCAATGACCTGATTCTGGACTTTGAAAGATAAGCCCTTAGTCATTAATCCCAGTACATACATGACTCAATTAGTAATTATCGATCAGATCTGCACGAGTTATGAGGATGGAATACATTTTAGACTTACAATGTTAACAATGTTACTCTCAACATTAATTACAGTTATAACAATTATAATCATATCAATTACAATCATACCAAGTATGTCCCTACAATAAGTGGCCCTTATCACAACAGTATACTGCACCGAATAATTAACTGTGGGCACTGCTTTAAGACACCGCAAATTGTCTGTTTCTTGCATGCATACACAGCGCCTGTTTCTTATCCTTACCACACTTAAGTTGCAATCCGCGTTCATGGAAAAATTGCTAACTGTGTCTGCAGCATTCTTATAATAAATATACTATGTATATATTGTATATAATATCGAGAGGTCAGTCTTTGAGGTAACGTGAGTGTAACTTTTACACTCATTTGTTCGCATAGCTCATCTGTGGTGGAGTCCCTCCTCTGTGGCTGTGCTACCTCCTCTCTCGCGGTAACTTTCTACATGATGATGCCATACATAATCACTTCCTCTTTTTCTTGCGTCTATATAAGAGTTAAATTCTTGGCCGGGATACAATAAACGCTGGAAGAAAAGCCGTTGACTGTTCATTTATCTTTATTAAGCCTAGTTATTATAATTTTATGTTGAATTATCTAATTAATGTTCTCTTTTAAATTCGAATTTAGTATTATTTTAACATTGTTTTAAATACTAAGTTAAAAGAGTATAACACCAATTCGAATAATTACCCAACGTTGAATTATCCAGTTTCTGCTATAGGGTAAACCATACAGTTATTGGCCACCTTACAGTTATTGGCCACTTGAACGTTGATGTGTTATTATAAGACAGGATGTGCAAATAATTAATTAATATTTTTCCAGATGGTAGCAGCGTGTTTTCTTATTAGGTAGTTACTTTAATTTTCAACAACAGATAGCACTGTGAGATGAAACAGATTTTTCTTCAAAACATACGTTCCCAGGCTTTGGTTTCTTGTGAAATTCTTAAGAACTGTGTTGTGGTTGAGTCGTAATAATTGCTGTTTCTTTTAGCTGATATTCATTATTATTCCAGTTATGAGGAAAGTACATCTCTATTTTCACTTTACACATATAAAACGTAATAAAATACAATCCCTAAATTTTGAAAATCTACTGGCTAATAACTGTTTAATTATAACTCATTTTTCAGTTATTGGCCACCTCGGCCAATAACTGTAATTTTAAAATAATTTTAAAAATCAATTATTTTCCTTCATTTCACTTATTAAATGCCACTATTTCACTAGCATTTTTATTTTGAGTCCATTAAATGTGTGTATAAGCCACGTGGCCAATAACTGTCTTAATGGGTGGCCAATAACTATTCTTATTTATTTTATACCCTGGTTAGGTTATTTTTAAGACTCCAAAATGGGCTGACTATAAGCAAAAGGCAATGAAGGTAACATTGGAAGAATTGGAAACTCACAGGACTTCACTTAGAGTCATTGCTAAAAAAGTAAAGTATTCCTAAGGCAACCGTAAAAATCAAAATAAAGAATGCTAAAACGGAAAGGTGATTTGAATCTTATAGCTTAGGAGGAAATTGATAATGAGTGTTCTGAAAATGTCATTTCATATCGAACACTGGATGCAGACAAGTCTACAGGGTTGTTTCCGATCTCTGATAACGAATTTGAATGACATCATGTGCGTCAGGAGTCACACGACAGCTGAACTGTGGCGCGAGTTGACAGACCAGTAGTGAGTGATCTCATAGTCAGAGTGCACGACGACTCACAGTAGAAATTCCGAAGAAAATCGAGCCTTTTTGGGAAGAGTACATAACTCTTTCCGATGCCAAGTACAGTTAAGTGAAAATAAAAGAAGCTTGCAATAAACGAGGTTTCGTTATTTCCAAGAAAGGCATCTTCTGTATACTTAATCTGATTGGTAAAGTTCGAATGGAATTAATTTGTATCACCTCGTGGGGTGCGGCGACTTGTAACGTGGGGTGCATTTGCTTGCTTTTTGCACTTTGGAATTAATCCCATCCGAGCTTTGCCAGTCTTATTAACTACATATAAGATGTCTTTCTTGGAAATAATGAAACCACGTTATTTGGAGGCTCCTATGATGCTCACGTAACTGTACTTGGCATCGGAAAGAGTTGTTATGTACACCTTCCAGAAAGGTTAAATTTTCTTGGGCATTGCTAATGTGATACACCGTGCATTCTGATTATGAAATCACTCACTACTAGTCTGTCACCTCTCGCTGCAATTCAGCTGTCGGTGTGACTCCTGACGCACATGACGTCATTCAAATTCGTTATCAGAGATCGGAAACAACCCTGTACTCAACAAGAAGTTTTGGCTGACTATATTGACAATTACACCTATTATAAAATGACAGAGCTGAACCCCGGAATCTGACTCTCCATGACAATTTTTTATATTTTGTATTTTTTGTTGGCTATTTAACAACGCTGTATCAACTACTAGGTTATTCAGCGTCGATGTGATTGGTGATAGCGAGCTAGTATTTGACAAGATGAGGCCCAGGATTCGCCATAGTATACCTCACATTCTCCTTACAGTTGGGGAAAACCTCGGAAAAACTCAATCACATGATCATCTCAAGCGGGAACGAACCCACGCCAGGGCACAAGTCTGGATCGGCAGGTAAGTGCCTCAGCCGACTGAACTATGCCAGTGGCCGGCTCCCCATTGTACATCAACAAGTGTGAATGCAGGTTGCAGTAGTCAACATTCTGGTTGTGGTAACATATGTAAGTGAGAGCCACCGGCGTAGCTCGGTCACTTAAGACGCTTGCCTGCCGATCTGGAGTTGCGTTGGGGCGTGGGTTCGATTTCTGGTTGGGTTCTTTCCGAGGTTTTCCCCAACCGTAAGGCAAATGTCAGGTAATCTATGGCGAATCCTCTGCCTCATCTCGCCAAATATCTCGCTATCACTAATTCCATCGTCGCTAAATAACTTCGTAGTTGATAGAGCGTCGTTAAAGAACCAAATAAAAAGAACATAAGTGAGAAAACATCTCCATGTTCAAAAGAGTGAAGAATACATCAATCGGAAAGTTTCTGGTGTGGCCAGAGACACCTAAAAGAGGAGGCAAACATGATATAGAAAGATTGCCGT
Organism: Periplaneta americana; assembly: GCF_040183065.1. Classification (NCBI taxonomy): domain Eukaryota; kingdom Metazoa; phylum Arthropoda; class Insecta; order Blattodea; family Blattidae; genus Periplaneta; species Periplaneta americana. The sequence continues at coordinate 61,916,779 of NC_091125.1, read as the reverse complement.
TTTCGATAATATCACAGAGCTAGCAGGATATGCACAGAAAGAAGCGCGAACAGAAAGTTGTCCAAGAAAAGAAAAAAGAAGAGATAACGTGAAGTTACGAAAGAAAGAAAAGAGAAAACACAAATGACAAAACGAACGCTCTTCAGAGAATTGCAAAATGAATGAAGTCCAATTTGTGACATTTGCGAGAAGCTTTCAGTGAAATTTGATGTGAAGATTGTAAAAAAGTATTTTATGTAAGTTATATTCCACATATTCCTGAAAAAGATGATATCTCCCTATGTCACTAATTTTTATAAAGGAGAAGATTCACATGATAGTATGGACCTTAAGGGTAGTTCGGAGGATGATGATTACCTTGAAGAACTTGATAAACTAGCAACATATAAATAAGGGTCTATACAGTAAAGAGACATGTGGATTTATATTTTACATAAAACTGGTATTAGGTCAGTGCAATGCATGTGTAAATAACTAATAGAAATAATAGCAACAGTTTAAAATAATATTTGCAGCCAAAACAAAAATAAATGTCTGTTACAGTTGATAATTTTAAAGTGGCCAATAACTATGCACTCAGTGGTCAATAACTGTCAAGAAGTGGCCAATAACTATAATTTCATACATATCAATTTTATTTGGTCACTAGTATCACACAATATTATTGATTCCATTTTTGTAACAGTGATTTGAATAAAGAAATAACTGACAATTACAGATGCACCAACAGTTCCTTCTTACAATATAATGCATTGAAATCCTCCACTTTCAAACATAACATTTTCCTTAAGTGGCCAATAACTGTATGGTTTACCCTACATGGTGATTCTATGACTTTGTTACTAACTTTCAGAGGTGATAGAAGATCATTATGTACAATTTTCGTACAGAAACCCATGTCCGGAAACGTTTCGTTTGGTAATTGCAAAATGTGATGTTGTGCTAATCAGTTTAAGAAACATTAGACGGTCATGGTGAAATGAATAATTTTATTTTCTTCAATGTATGCTAAGATGATGTCCTCGTGATTTTTGTAAACATTACAAAGTTCATACGATACAAAACTTTGTCTACAGCATACATTAAAATAGCCATCTGACATCGATCTCATTATCAGTGCACTGAAATCGTACTTCAGTTTATCATTCTTTTAGGACGTTAGGCGTATTTGGATTTTAATTATTACGTACAGACAATTATTTTGGTTTCTTTAGTTTCTTCTTGTTGCGGAAAGATTTACATTAAGAGAACTTTCTGATAAGCATTTCATTTTAGGACTGGCAAATGGAAATGGAAGAAAAGCTGCAAGGTTATCAATCAAAATATAATTTATGATGTGAAAATTGTTAATATTGATCACCTCATCACCCTTAGAAGTTTGTAACGAAGTCACGTAATCGAGCGGTATTTAACGTGCAGAGAGCCAGTTGCTTTAATGCAATATAATTTTGTCTTGAAAAAGTATGACGCTCCGTTTTTATATTTATTTCAAAATTGGAATTTTATTATAGTTCTGTATTTTATTCTAACCACCTGTGATTGAAATGGGAGAACTTGAATTACGTTGCTTTCATCTCAGTTTTTTCTACAGTATTTATGTGAAGTATATATAGAGTAATACGAGTATTATCCCCCAAAATGTCTGTTAGAGATTTTCATAGAAATGCATATTTCCAGCATCTATCTATCTATGTACAGCATTTTATTCAAAACGATTCAGCCGCAAATGATTCACCTGATATACAATCAGTTTTGCTTAACCCTTAAATTTGCAAAACTTTATTTCTCACACTAGTTTATTAAATCGTGTCGGACTGTAAAGAAAACAACTATCGCAATGTCCATATTTTATATATCTTGATTACACAACTTTTAACACTATATCATTTCGGAATATGTATTATATGACTTTCTAGTGTTAAATTCAATCGTACCTGGTTTACATGTTTCGACCTATTATTGGTCTTCTTCAGAACTGGTCGTTGCTGGTCTTGGCGCCTATTTTTTTCTTTCATGTGGGGGTGTGTTTGTGTAGTGTAATGTGAAGTCAAAGAGTGTGTGTGTTCTGAAATTTTATATATTCATATTTTATACGTTGTACAATATTATAGTATTGTGAAATTTTAATTTTCCTACCATTTTTTTTCTATTGTTCTATTAAAATTATAGCATATAGTCTATTAACCTGTTGCATCCTATAGGATACTTTGTGAATTTAAGGGTTAAATATTAATGGATATTTATTAAATACATAATGGCGATTTATTCAAAATTCATCTAACGATATTTAAAAATTGTGTTTCTTATAGTAGAAAAATTGGTATTAAATAGAATTGTATAAGTTGTAGTTCCCGCATCCGTAATTTTTCGAGAAATTTTTTATAATTAGTGACCAGTTATTTATACATGGATAGCTAACATTTCACTTAGCAATATTTATAAACGAGCAACCAATACACTGACTGTGGTATAAATAATGCTGCTATGTTTGAAAGTAGTAGCCAATTGCAGTGTATGGCACGAACTTCATGTTCGTTGTGTGATTGACGAAGTTCGAGCCATGCACTATAATTGGCTACAGCTTCCGTGATGTAGACTTGTGGAATAGGTTTAGTAGTTGGCGTTCGCTTCTCAAACGCAAGTCGAATAGAACAGTCTGAACCGTCAGTTACAAATTAGCAAGCGCGCTTCAATAGATGTATTCTCCAGTTTTCATACTCAGGTATCCTTTGTTAGATTTCCATGTATTGTGAACAAGGCTTCATAATGGTTCTAAATTCCATCACATTCACTCTGGTATCCTCGGTGTCATTTTTAACTACTAGTACTTATAAAAATCCGGTCTGTAATGATCATTTACATAATTAGATCTACGATCGGAAACTGCTGTATTAAGAAAGAACTTGTAGAGATCTACTTTAATTATTATTTTGGAAAATTGATGTAATAGAGATAGAGCAAAACGATATTTTATTTTTCCGTAAAAATTACTGAATATCTAATGAATTATTTATTATCAAACTCAAAACTTCTTCAAACAAACATTTTAGAGCTCAAACATACCTAACTCTGTTCGTTACGCAAAACGACCAAAAAAAATAAGATTCTTTACATGTAAATGCACACCTCTTTGTACACGTGACAAAATTCTGTCGGAATTATTTCCTTCTAATCATAATTCAAATAAGAGTTTTGTAAGACTGTGCAACCTGTTCGCTCTCTGCAATAAATTAACATGATTATCTTGTTTATGCAGTCAGTAATAATTATAAAGACCACTTTTGTAGCCGTAGTATATCGTAAAGTTATTTCAACTGGAACGATCTGTTTCTATGGTGCTGTTGGTAATTTTTGACAGGTTAGGTAATATAACTGGAAAGTCATCACAAGCCTCTAATAGCTTTTGACATTTCTACAAATTGGAAGTAATGTAGAAGCTGTTGTAATACAAGACAACTATATCATGTTGATTCATAGAACTATCATTCAAGTCAGTTATCTTATTTTTTCTGATTGCAAGTATGACGTTGGGCGCATGATAAATGGTTGTCTAACAATATGTTACGAACGTATTAGTATCTTTCGTAACATGTTATGGAATTGAATTTTTGCGAAACGAGTGGAACATAGAACGAAAAAGTATATATAATCTCCATGATATGACATTGTTTTGCAGAGAATCTGTAAGTGAAGCGTTGGGCCGAATAACGGTCTATGTTAAAATTTTTCAAAATCGAATTTTTAATAGAATAATTCTCTATATAGTCTTACACAGCTGTCACAAAAATTGGTTTTTAATATTTGTATCAGAGGCGCTTCTGCACGAGTTACAACCATGAATTTCTTGGTTGGAACAACGGTCTATGTCACTAGTCACTTCTAGCGTATCCAGTTGTTTACATAGTATCGGGTGTTATTCTACGAGAGTTTGTTCTCTTTAGGAATACTGGGTACTTGAACTCTGTGTATGAGGTTTCGGTTGACCTATTATGTAAAATGGACGACTGCAAGACAGTGACTATTTCTACAGTACAGTAGATATTGGCTGGCTAAATAAATCTAAAAAGAAAAAGGATCCAGACAAATTAATATTAATAAGTGGAAAGATGTGTCATGAAAGTCGCTGAGAGATAGTGTCTTGAGTATACAACAAAGAAGATGAAGTCGCAAATTAGTGCGAAAGATCCCCCAAATAATGTAAGTTTCTGTCATTTTTGCAATATTTTATTAGTTGTATTTAAATGTACACTTTATCTAGTATTAGTTGGTCTATGTTGTCCTTTGTCACTATAGTTTATCTTAGAATTTTATCACGGTATTTAGTTTCAGTAACAAATTTGTAGAAATTCTTGTAAGGAGATGTGCTCACAGCTTGCTCTTGATGTCAGAAAGGAACTGTTAAAAATGTATTCGGCCTACTCTCTTACAGGCAGCATTTAAAAACTGTGATTTTTATTGTCTTCATTCTTAATAACATATCTTTTACTTAACAGAAAAGTTATCTGTTAGAATGGATACTGATTATTCGGGACAGGGATTCAAATTCCATCCCCCAACAATTTATCAACTGTAATATTTAATTTTCTTTATTCATTTCCTATTATTACAACTTCCGTTAATTATTGAATGGTGTCCCTACATCTCAATACTGCAGTTATTTTCTAATAATAGTGTTATTATTTGATGAATATTGAATGTTTGATCATAATATAACATGGAGTGTAACTTTAGTAAATTACATAGTCTTAATTCATATTAATATATAGCATTTCAAAATAAATGTCATAATCATTTCGTTCATAATTTAACCTTTTTATTGATTTTTTTATGTTTCATAATATTATGATTGTATAAAACTGTTTGTCTGTATTCCTCAGTAGCATTTCTTTGGAATTAAAAATGTTGCAAACTTCTGTGATGTGTAATATGACTTTCAATAACATACAAACGTATACTTCGCTTAGTGTACAAAACATATTGATGGAATAACAGTCTGTGTTGCCCATCCTATAGTAATTTTTAAGTAGGTTATTTTACGACGCTGTATCACCATCTTAGGTTATTTAGCGTCTGAATGAAATGAAGGTGATAATGCCGGTGAAATGAATCCGGAGTCCAGCACCGAAAGTTATCCAGCATTTGCTCAAATTGGGTTGAGGGAAAACCCCGGAAAAACCTCAACCAGGTAACTTGCCCCAACCGGGATTCGAACCCGTGCCACCTGGTTTCGCGGCCAGATGCGCTAACCGTTACTCCACAGGTGTGGACGATAGTAAATTTATGATCGGAATTACGATGTAACATTTTTGTTCGGGCTGCACATTCAGGAGATTGTAACATAGACCGTTATTCGGCCCAACGCTTCAATTTCAATACAAACATTTAAATCCGTAGGTATATCTGTGAAGCGATATCCAACTGGACGGCAATTTTGCCTAGACTCTCTAAATCGGGTAGAGTAAATTTATGACACGAACCACTTGAAAGAAATCATGATAAGACTTTTTATCTCCCTTATAAAATATGCATTATCCCTTGTCGGATTTGAATCTACAAAATTTTTAGGTAGAGTGGCAATGGTGGTAATTACTCGTCCACTGAGAACATTCTGGCATCTTACTGATGAAAGAATCAAACAGTGACGTTTAGTGGTATAATTTTATTTATATGTGATTATAGTTAACTTACTGTATAGCTTTCAATTTTACAGTCTGAAAATGACCTTCAAACCATCATGCATCATAGATTGAACTCCTACAGAAGACTATAAAAAGATTGGTCATCGGATGACAACATACACAAACTTAAGTTTACACAATGTAATTTCAAAGGGCATCCTAACATTTGGATGTGAAACTAGGATTATATACAGAAAACAAAATTAGTTTGAAGCGCCACAAATACTTTATTTAGGATACACTTGTTTAGATAGAAAAAGAAATGAGGATATTTGATATACTATAAAAACCCAAAACTTCTTCGAGGAAATAAAATAATACCAACAACAATGGCTATGATCCTTCGAAAGGATGGACAACTATAGGCTAGATTTACAAAATTTCATTAACATAAGCTAAGATAAAACGGAACTTAGGACATGCAAAGACAAAATGGTTAGATCAGGAACATTTGCATTGCTAAGTTTACCAAGACATGATATTAAAGCTCCTAAACCTAAATGAATTTCGCTTTACAGGCCCCCAAACATAAGAAACGAAATTCTTGCTGCTTTCAACCTATCATAGTGCATGAAAATTAAATTATATTATCTGAATGTGCTAACAAACCAACGAAAATTAACAGGATTGTGGTAAAAAATAGTCGATGTCGTATAACTATACTTACTTGACGAAGTAATTTGCCAAAGTTTGGTAATATTTGTCCTTTAACCTTACATAATGTTTCTCACTATTGACAGTTTCTGTCATCCATATTGGCGGCGACCATGGAAGTGCAAGGGTCTTGACACGCCAGTCTTGACTAAGTTTCTGCGCTCGACGTATATACGGAATCTGGAAGAAATACATGCCACTTTTTAAAACATGCAATGGCAATAAGAGAGAGAGAGAGGAGAAGACTGAGTTTTTATTCGTGGTAGGAAAAAGTTAGTGTACACAATCACGTGGAGATATGACGGAGAAACACAGTGAGACACTGAGAAGTCTCTGAAAAAAAAATGGTAATAAAAAGTCCCTTGCTTATTCCTGAAAAAATAACTAGCGATCTTTCAATCCATAGCCTGTTTTTCTACAAACTAATGGTTATTTTATAAACTCGGGGAAATCCTGAATGGTTTTGATCAGAGGTGAAAAATGCACCTAAAATTTTGTAGAAATTCTTAGTGACTGAATTAGTGTATTATTTTCTGAATAACTTATATATGAATACACTGCTCCGCCGATTTAGTAGAATACATTGAGTCTAAAGAGAGAAGCAAAACAGTTGTGACGAGAATCCAAGCCCCACATACCGGTAAGGCATCATGTCACAAACACGTTCACGTCTGATTATTTCTCCCAAAGTAAATACAATGCTTTGAAAACAGCACAAATATTAAGAATATTGCTGGAGAGTTTGAGGTAATAAGTTATATCTTTTTTATTTCTTTGTTTCCTTACTTGTTTATTTCTTTGTATACTTATTTATTTATTTTTGTTCATTTATTTACTGTGTTGTGTATATATACTGTATATATTTTTTATTTTATTAGGTTATTTTACGACGCTTTATCAACATCTTAGGTTATTTAGCTTCTGAATGAGATGAAGGTGATAATGCCGGTGAAATGAGTCTGGGGTCCAGCACCGAAAGTTACCCAGCATTTGGTCATATTGGGTTGAGGGGAAAACCCCGGAAAAACCTCAACCAGGTAACTTGCCCTGACCGGGAATCGAACCCGGGCCACCTGGCTTCGCTGCCAGACGCGCTAACCGTTACTCCACAGGTGTGGAATATATATATATATATATATATATATATATATATATATATATATTATACGATTTAGATTTAATTTGTATTAACATTGTATCAGATTCACTTTTTAAAATTTATTAACAACTCTTAAATACGCCTTTCAATATGATCGATATTTTACTCTCCATAATGTTCCTGATTTTCTTGCTGTACCTAAACATGATGCTTGCCGATTGCAGGGGTCTTGCTCCGCAGTTATATCTAAGTAGGTAGACTTTGACTTAGTCCTTTATCGACGGAGCGGTATATCTCCTATTTGATGCTATTATTTGGTTTTCAGAGCACTCATAGGCTCAATTGTGTATTCGTATCCTATTATCTAAAATCTTTGGTGACGTTTGCTATGCCGTCATTTGAGACTTGAGAGAGCTCACTTAGCTCCATGATGTAAGTCGCAAAAATGAGTTTAAGCTGCGGGTTTTATATGCACTTAGTACATGCTTAGTATTTTCTCATGTCTTTAAACATTTGGATGGAGAGTGATCTGTCTCTTCCCCAGTCTTGTGTGGAATACCTTCAGAACCACAGTATTGAGTTAGCAGACCTACTATCTATTCTTTTATTGATTTGTGCTTCGTTTGAGGAGTTTTGAGAACTTTGTCACGTACTTCTTTAATTAGAACCTTTGAGTATATGTTTGCCATCAGCAGCTTTCTTGCAACCTTTGTGTGTACTAATCTCCAGATCCATAAGAACTCATACTATTATCGTCGATTACTCTTGTTGTAAGTGTAGATTTTTAGACCCACACACTTAGAATTTCTATCCTGGGATTTTTACATTTAAGAAAGTTTTGACTCTCTTTCGTAATCACGCTTTAATCTTTAGGTCCAACTACAGCGATAGCAGCTTGTGTATGTTCTGTAATATTAATAATAATAATAATAATAATAATAATAATAATAAATTTATTATAATGTAATTTTTATTCAGTTTTGTGTGATAAGTTTGTTTAAATAGTGTTAACAAAAAGCGATATATGTTTTGTTTGTGAAAAACATAAATAAATAGTGATATAACATTAGCGGAATGGTTTCTTTGTCGAATTTCACAACATAAACTCAGGTTCCAATGTAGTTGCACCAGCAATGGATATAATATTGTATAGCACACGAGAGTAAACAGATTTTATAAGCTCTTGGAAATGACTACACTCGGCTCGTTTTTGCTCCTAGAGAAGAAATCCGAATTCATGTTGTAGAGAGTTGACTGGCTTAGGAAATATCCTGGATGTAATTCGGGGCGAGGAGTATTTCTTGTAACTTTGGCTGCAGAGTATTAACCTTAGTCTGGAATTGAACCCGAGATCTTCCTTTCAGTAGCTGTAACAATTGATGTTCTCTGCCCTACCTTATATTCGTAGTCTTCCATAGCGAGGTTGAAATGTGACAAGTTTTCATCTCCTTCTTTATCGTCATAGGTATAAAATCTAGTCGAAAAATCCGTACCAGCCATAGGCACCCTGAGGAAAGTATAATGGATGCTGTCGCAACCAAAATATTGCCTGAAAGAAGAACATAAAATATGTATGTGAAAGTAAAAATAACATTTAATATGGGAATATTGTGTAGTTTTAAGGCGTTTTTTCACCGAGCCGTGAAAGGAAAATATAACCATTTTAGAGAAATGTATTGATTATAGACTTGAAACGTTGAGTATTATTTATGTAGATATAACCTTTTGCAATTATATCTGACAAATTTTCTATTTAATGGTCTTTTTAAACTGTACGAGGAATTTTAGTCAAATTAGGTGAAAATATTTTAATAGAAAAATACTATAATAAATGATGGAGGAAAAATGATAGAGTAAGTTGAAGTACCTGGAGAAAATGTAAGCGAAACCATAATATACGTTCAAAGGATTATTGACTAGTTAGACTAAGACTTTCTTACGGGGCGATGAAGTGAGGATGGCAATTGAAAAATGTTGGCAAATAAGACGAAATTACCGTCGCGAGGGGTGACTTTGTGCCATGAGGGTGACTTTGTGCCATTCGCGAAAAACGTATGGAAGTATTCTTTAAGACCGTGACAAGGTTTTAAAGTCTACTTCCTTACGTTTAGTAGTCTTTAAAACCTTGTGACGGTTTTAAAGACTACTTCCTCACGTTTTTTATGAAATGCGCGAATGGCACAAAGTCACCTCGCTCGACGGTACTCGAGAAAATTTGCATCAACACTTACCTTTGTCCGCTACAATTTATACTTCGACTTATCGGCACTCGAACCAGGTTACTGGTATAAAACCAGTGTTTAAGCATTTCACACAGCCTCCTTTCTGCTAGAAATCAGTGGCAGCCGTCAGTAGACTGAATAGCAGCAATGCCATAAGTGTACCGTGTGTAGCTAGGGAGATTACTTTGTACATAAAGTTCTAAAATTAGGTCGAGTTCATTAGTAGTTACAGTTGGCAAAATTGTAGGCTCAGTAAAGCATACATTTAATATCTTTTAATCTGTTACCGGTACTTAGTTTTGCTGTTGCAACAATGCGGTAGTAGTTGCACAATAATAATTTTAGCACAGAACAGAGTAACACGTCAACTCACTAACAAATTCTAAACCAAACATGCTGGTGTAAATGAGCGCCTCTCGGTGTCTATTTCACTCTGCGATTACGTCTGAACTCTCACAGTAAGGAGCTGCTCTCTGACGGCCCGGAACGCTACTAATCGTTCTATATTTACGTCATTTTCTGAATCTTGTTTCGTTCTTTGGATCAGGTTTGTTTTGAGTACTTCGGCTTTCCCTCATTCACATCTCTCTATCGAACCATTATTTTCACTTCTCCGAATATCTCCTATAGCTTTTATAGAAGAATGAAAACAGTTAATTGAGCCAGGTATACAAGCGTACCTCAAGAGCATCTCTTGGGCGTCGTTGCTAAGGCTCTTCAGGTTAATTCCTACAGAATCTGTAATAGCTCCTCCAAAGCCGTAGATTTCTTGGTACAAATCTGATGAGTTTATGCAGCAAATGTGTACTCCGCTGCCTGGATCTGTTGAAGTAGAAAATATTCAATTACAACAAATTATTACTATTATTTTTCTAAGATTGTGGCATGGAAGAGTAATAAAATTGTCAACGAAGAAGGGGAGCGTCTTTGTCCGCTTTGCAAAGAAAAGGATTCCTATAAATATATTTTATTACTGTGTGTCGAATTGGAACATGTACGGAGAAAATATTTACCACCCTCGATGCTAAGTCAGAATAGGAGTTCGCTTGCATGCCTTGACCTCATGGGGAATAGAGAATAGGAACAAAAAACTGAATTGTTCCTCTTGAAGACGAGAAAGATTAGAATTGCAGCTGTTGAAGTTTGCGACGCGAACTGAGGAAGGGATAATAGTATCCACCCAACTGTACACTTTTAGGTCTTTTAAGTTAGGATATATTATATAATGTGTTTTATTGTGCCATTTCCATTTTAATATGGATGTTCTTTTAGAGAGTAGTTGGATGTAATCATAGGTGGGGGGGGGACCTACAAAGGAGGACTTGTTTCGGGTACAAAGCACGTACGGTCAGAAGACCCGTGCATTCGATTTTAGACAAAATTATGATAATATAAAATTTGTATGTATAATATTACTCAATAAATCCATCTATCTATCTATCTATCTACTATTATTTTGCACAATATGGCCAGAATTACAGTTCGCAGACGAAACATTTGCAAAATTTCATTTATTTATTTCTCAGATGAACAATTCTCTGTGAGGTGCTTTAGGAACTGGACACACATGTATAGTTTGTATACTCCCCAAGCTAACAGTTACTACTTCGTTTATCTTCAGGTTTGTTACGCCTAGTAACATCTTTCCTATTCTTAACTATATTTAAACATTATGCTGGGAGTGGTCAGAATTAAAGTTTGAGACGAAACATTTGCTTTCTTTAATAATAAATTGACAGTGTTGAGAACTTTGTAGGATCTCAACTACTTTGTTTTCTTTGTAAATAATATCGGAATGTGATTCATGATTGGAGCTGGAATGTCAGCTAATAAAATCATTTTATTTCTAGACTAGACACACTTATTTAAATACAGTAATTAGACCATTTAAACCAATAGGAAATACGTTCCGTAATCAATAACAGTTTTAATTAAATAACAAAACGTATTATAATAATTATGGCAAATACTTAATTATTATAATATCCTCCACAATATGATTAATGTCATTAAATCAGTCTACGATAATACTCATAATACGATAAAGGTCCTGCTTTTAAAGTTATCCAAGGTTTCAGACAGGGCTGTTGTCTATCTCCGATATTGTTCGATAGTCTATATACAAAAATGAAATTATCCAGGAATTGTAAACATCAAACCGTAAAGTAATAAAATTGGGAGGTAATAGATCAGTAAATACTTTTTGCAAGTGATCAGTCGCTGTTAGCCGGATCTGAAAATGTAGCGAACTTAAGCAGAGTTCTAGAATGTTATAGATATATTAATTTGTCCTACAGAATTTATCTGTAATATTGACACTTAATATTTTAAGAGAAAAATTCGCTCCGGCTCCGGGTCCTTGGTTTTACGTACCAAGCGCTCTGACCACTGAGCTACGCCGAATTCAATCCACAGCACCGGATCGAACCTTCCTCCTTCGATATTTCTCTTTGTGGCCTGACTCAAAGTTAGGCATATATATGTTGACGTGTATCCAGTGTCAACTGTCATTATACTACGGTAGGAGCGCTGAGTGACTTGTTGGCCGGGAATCCGCAGTTATTATGCACTACTAGCATATATATGCCTAACTTGGAGTCAGGCCATAAAGGGAAACATCGAAGGAGGAAGGTTCGATCCGGTGCTGTGGATTGAATTCGGCGTAGCTCAGTGGTCAGAGCGCTTGGTACGTAGAACCAAGGACCCGGGTTCGATCCCCGGCGCCAGAGCGAATTTTTCTCCTAAAATATTAAGAGTTATAGAAGCCTATAGTCTAGTGTGAATATATCCATTAATAAAATAAAAGTTATGGCTATGAAAGGAATGCATAATAGAAGGGTTAAAATGGTAATAAATGAACAGACAATCGAACAGGTAACACATTCAAATATCTGGGATGCAGTATTTAAATGTAAGGGAACTGTGCCTATTATCGCACATGCGCCTAATATCGCACCGCATGGTTTATGAGCTCAGAACAGGCATAAGACCCTGAATGGAATAGCAGCTTATTCAATTCAATTAAAAGGAGCGTTAGTGCCCGCAGGTGGATTGCTGCGAGCTTCAATACATATTACACGCCTTGAGTCAGGAATAGGCAATGGGAAAGTATTTGCAGTGTGTGATGTTAAGGATGATTATACAATCAACGGTAAGGAGCAAAACTTTTATATACTGTTAGTTTGATTTGGTTAGTCATGTAATATTTTCATTCAGTTAAAGAAATATTATAAACGTTTTATTTTTACTGAAACAAACTGTTTTGTTTCGTGTATGTTATTTGCCCAATATCGCACACTTGTTGTTTTCCTATTATCGCACAGTGCGATATTAGGACGATGTTACTGCAAACTAATATAATCGTGTAATTAATCTGGTAATTCGAAAATTCTTTAAAAATTGTCATTGCAGATGAGTCCAAAACGTCGTAAGCTGTGGAAAGAGGAGGTTATGAATGTTGCAATCATATCAGTTAGGAACAAAGTCATGGGATTGCAACGTGCTTCCAATACTTTCAATGTTTCCAAGTATACTTTAAAAGATAAAGTCAATAACAAAGAGGAGGATGTAGACAAACTAGTGAACACGAAACTTGGTATAAAACCTGTACTTCCATTTGAACTGGAAGATTCTTTGGTTTCATATTGCTTAGAAATGGAGTAGCGATTTTATGGTTTATCTGCAAAGGAGTTAAAACTATGGCTTTTCAGTTAGCATTTATGAATGGTCTGAACCACCCATTTTCGAAGAACGATGAAGCCGCAGGACGGAAATGGCTGCACAGTTTTTTGAGAAGACACCAGGAATTGAGTCTCCCGAAACCACAAAGCACGTCTATGGCAAGGATCAGAGATTTCAATCAGGAGAACGTAATTAAGTTTTTTGATATTTATGAACCATTGATGAACATTATCAACCATTCACCAAACAGACTGTACAACTGTGACGAGACAGACTTGACAGTGATTCAACACAAAGTCAACAAACTAGTTAGTCTGAAAGGTAAGAGGCAGGTTGGATCTGTATCTTCAGCAGAGAGGGGATCGTTAGTGACTGGAGTGACCTAAATGAATGCAGCTGGTCATTTCCTGCCCCCGTTTTTTATTTTTTCTAGGATCAACATGAAAGCCGAACTTCTGGATGCAGCACCAAATGGTAGCTTAGCGATCTGTCACAAATCTGGCTGGATTCAGAATGAAAGTTTTTTTCAGTGGTGTCATCACATTCTCAGCAATGTGAAGCCTACGAAAGATGACCTAGTAATTCTAGTGTTGGATGGGCATTATTCCCACACTAGAAATGTTGAACTCCTCGAACTAGCACGTGTTAATGGTGCTCATATTGTGTGCTTACCTCCACATTGCACGCATAAGATGCAACTCTTGGGTGTGGCATTCATGCTACCTTTCAAAACTTACTATGCTCAAGCAATTGAACAGTGGCTCAAAATGCAGGCAGAGTAGTGACTCACTGCCAGGTTGGTGTGCTATTGGGAGAAGCTTTCAATAAAGCAGCAAGTGTTGCTGTAGCAACAAATGGCTTCAGAAAAACCGGTCTGTATCCTTGCAACCGCCATATCTTCAGCGACTTTGAATTTCAAGAAATTTCTCCTAATACCCATGAATCAAGTGATCATTCATCTGAAGCTTTACCAAATAGATTAGATGATGCCAACACTTCCCAACCTCGGCCAGGCTCTAGCAGTATCAACGAGCCAAAAACTCCACAAAATTAGTCGAGAGGCAAACTCTATCTTTTGTTACACCTGCTGACATTTCACCAATTCCTAAAATAACTTACAACAAAAAAGTCCAACTGATAGAGGACGTAAAAGTAGTTCTGCTGCTCTACTAAAAACTTCACAATATAAAAACGAATTGGCTGATGATTTTAAGAAGAAATTACTAACAGATAAGGAGACATATGAACGAAAAAGCGTTCAAAAGAAGCAGACTGATAAAGTATCTACTCAGAGGAAGAGACAGAAAAAACAAAATCAGGTATCTTCAGATTCAGAAGACGAAGAGTTGGATGAGCCAGTATACATCTCCATTGATTGAGAAGATAGCGAAAATGATGCAGAATGTCCATATTGCAACGCAAAGTTTTCTTTTGACAAAAGGGGAGAAAAATGGATCGTATGCACTAAATGTGGAATTTGGTACCATGAAGTGTGTTCTGGGGATGATGACTACAAAAGTTTCATTGTGTTATTGTTTGGAAGATTAGATTTAGTTCTCTAAATATCTGGATTATGTTTAATTAACAAACATTCTATACCTTGCAAATCAAGCTTTCAGGTATAACTCCCTGTAAAGTTATTTGAATAATTTCGAGGCAAAAATTGTTCCGGGGCCGGGTATCGAACCCGGGACCTTTGGTACGTTAAACCAACAACAGATATATAATAAATATGTAATAAAATTTGTTTCTAGACAATAAACTTAACATCTGTCCTATATATTTTTCACAAAATGAGGGGTGCGATATTAGGAGCACTATTTCTCCTAATACCGTTTTTGCAATTTTTCTTTTGTACTTGAAAAACAAATGGAAAATAAAAGTAATTTTTAAATTTGACCTCACTGATATAAGTATAATAAACCCGTATTAAGAATCCGTATTTATTTCAAATTTATGTAATATATTAATACTTGAAATACTACTTTTTCAAAATGGGTGCGATATTAGGCACAGTTCCCTTATACATTTAATTAATATTTAGAAGATAATAGGCTATTATAAAATATAATTCGATAGATGAATGTATTAATATATATCTGAGAAATTCAACGAGGAAGAAGATCAAGTTAAGACTCCATAATATTATATCGAAACCGATGCTCTCTACAATAGTGAAACTTAGATACTAAGACAATAGACGAAAGAAAAATGGAAACCTCAGAAATAAGATTTATGAGAAGGTTGCTAGGCTTAACTCCAAAATATTATTGTGATGTACCGAAGTACATGATATTTCAGTGCAGGAATTCTGTGTTATCATATGTCGAAGGATGGGTGGAGTGGAGAAAAAGAGAAAAATCGTCAGCACGTAGAGCTGAAAACCCGGGTTCGAGTCCCGGTGCCGAAGATAATTTTTCTCCGCTCCTCCCATACTTCGCACTTTAACCCTAAAAAGATTGCTAGGATTAACTCTAAGAGACAAAGTGAGAAGTAGAAATATAAGAACAGAATGGGTTTCTGAGGTGTATACCATGTGCGCCACGGTTTACAACTATACAAATATTCATTTGTAAACATTCCAGTACCCCCACGAGACTGTAGGTATGTAGAATATCTACAGTAAGTGCGTCACAGTACGTAAATTTGCTTTAAATGGACTTAAGTCTGGTAAATTTTGGGCTACATTTTTGGACTTTCATTTCTATAAATTGAAGACACTGATGACTGTTTCACAGATAACTTTATTGCTAATAAACCTGAAGGAGTCAGAATAGATTCCTTTTGCGATTACATGTTCGAGAAATTTATTTCTCCAGACGAAAAGTCCCCCCTTCTCAGAATGTGGTCAAACGTTCACTGTAAAGAGATGAAAGATACTACAAAATGTATGGAATATTGTTCTATTGAAATTTAAATTGTTCTTTTTATTATAACCGTCCCAAGGAATTTCTCTTCGTTGACACCCTATTGGAATTCCAAACCTTAACATAAGTAAAAGTCAGAAACAGTCACTGGCTGTGTCACTGACTAAGAAGAAACTGCCTACCGAGGGATGCACTCGAAGGAAAAGTGAACGGAAGAAAAGTTCGAGGCAGAAGAACGTATCAGATGATAGATAGCATTAAAATACATGGATCATATGCGAAGACTGAGAGGAAGGCAGAAAATAGGAAAGACTTGAGATTGCTGAGTTTGCATTCAAAGACCTGCCCTCGGACAGAAAACTATGAATATATATATATTTTTTCCAGAATGTAAAAAATGGAATTTAATTGATAATTCACACGATATTCAAGTTGGGTAGTCTATTTCTATTTTACATTGCATATGGAGTAGTCTTATTCTCATCGGAATTCCAATATATTTGTATTGCAGATATACAGTAGAGCAAATGTTTTTTGTACGCTAGTACTAACTGTTGTAGAATTTTGTTAAGACATCTCGCTTAACGCGATTTCGTCATAATCAATAGAATGCTATTGAATTATAAAAACAGAGGCTACAGAAATATAGGCAGAGCAAGAAAAAGTTGGCGTGAGGACGTAATAGGCCAAGAGATATACTTCTTATAGAAGAAGAAAAAGAAAAAGAAGAAGAAGACGAAGAAGAAGAAATTGTCAGCGTTTATGTCCTTTCACATGTGCATGTGCAAGACTAGATTACTTCTTACACTCTTGATAGAGATCCATCAGATAGTGATACTGGACATGCATCCTTTGTCCGCTCCTAGAGGACGTGTAGTGAAGGAACTCTCCGAACTTCAGCTCATCTTGTTCCGAATCCTTGATATCGTCACAATAGGTAGAGTTGCACACACAAACCACGCTGTCGTATTCGTATTGTCGAGGCACACAGGTCCTGCCGTTGCTCACTGTGAAACCAAGAACTTGAATAGAATATGGTTGTTTCAAAATTGTCTACTTACCACTGAAATTCACGTGGAAATCTTATCGTTTTTAACCTCCTTCTCGTCGATCTTTAAGACTTTCAAGGCCTAAGTGAAATTCAGAGAAAAATTATGTTAGAAACGTAATTATTAACACATTTTTTGGTAAAATGATGAAAAATTCAATAAAAAGATGCCGAAACGTCATTCCGGGGCGTTTCGCCAGAAAAAACACTGATAATAATAGTAATAATAACGATGATGATGATGATAATAATAATAATAATAATAATAATAATAATAATAATAATGAATGAACACAGAATGCACTAGTAAGTGGACAAATATAACGAATTATTTTCGAGCCGTATAAATTAAATTAAAGCATAAAATAAGAAGCGCCATTGCTCAAGCACTGCGTAATACTGGGTTTACAGTTTTCCAAGAGGCTCATGGTCGTTCAACTACCGGCAGCACTCATAGGATACATGATCGCATTCCAAGACTTTCGGAGAGGTTTTATAAATGACCATTCAGTTCGTTTCGAGACTTGCTGGAGCTAACCGCAAGATTCCGTAAGGAAAAACAATAATTGCATTAATTTGTGAGCCTACAATGCTATAATACCTCCACAATTATCAGCTTCAACAGATAGAAGTAATAGACTTGATGGTCGGAGCAAGAGGGCCCATCCAGAAACAGTTTGTTGATTTTTATAAGGCTTTTCATTTGCCATCATCTATAATTACCAATGTTTGTTTACTTGCATTGAAAGGTTTGAATGCATTGTTGAGAAATCACCTAAGATAAATTGTATTGTAATTTTCTCTCTCTCTCTTCATTGGTTTACTGTTCATAGGGGAAATGTAAATTCGTCTGAAACTGACAAAGACATCGCATTTCGGAAGTGTGACATTTTAATCGAACATGCAAACTCGTCCGCCAAGCGTTTATTTATTAACATCGGCAACATAGGAGCCATTTCAGGAATTTGAAATAGCAGATTTTGAAATAGCAATACATTCTGCAATTAAGTTCGTATGGCCACATACCGAACTTATAGGTTGTCGATTTCATATTTCACTAGCCTGGTGGCGAAATATTCAACATCTTCGATTAGCTGTGGAATACAATAATAAGACTGATACGCAATGAGATAGCATCTGTTGAATGCAATTGTGGATGCAAGAATACAATTAGGGGCATAGCTCAAAGAGCAAGACATTCATGGCGGAGAAGGGCGGAATTTGTGTTGGGAAGCTAATGGTGGACATTTCGAGCATTTTCTCTGAACTTTCAATGTAAATGACCACGTAATTAAACAACACTCTCAGAAAAGTAACTGTTTTCTTTTTCTAACTGTTCCAGTCATTATCTCCATAATGAAGCGGATACGACCATAAGTTTATATGAAAAATATGTTTCATTTTTAGTATAGAATACTCTGAACTACTTTATACTACACAATTCCAACTCATCCTGTGTGTGTGTGTGTGTGTGTGTGTGTATATATAGCTCAAGAAAATACAATAATAAATGAATGAATGAATGCATGAATGAATGAATGAATGAATGAATGAATGAATGAATGAATGAATGAATGAATGTAGATAGATAGATGGATTTATTGAGTAATATTATACATACAAATTTTATATTATCATAATTTTTGAATAACTAAATATAAATAAATAAATAAGAGTGAGTGAAGTTATGAAGGAGGGAAGGAAGGAAGGAAGGAATGAGTGAGTGAAGTTATAAAGAAAGAAAGAAAGAAAGAAAGGATGAATAAATAAAGGAGCGAATGAATGAATGAATTAATTAATTAATTAATTAATTAACACCACGTTGTACTGTTTTCTGCTTTCTTTAGACTCAAACGCAATTTAATAAATCAACGAAGCAATACGTACAATATATTTAACTTTATTTCAATCGGTAATTATGTATGGAATTATGGGATGGGGTAGCGCATTTAAATCCAATTTTAATCCATTTTATTTATTACAGAAGAAAATAATTAAAATATGTCTTCATAAACCTATTGATTTTCCATCTCAAAATTTGTTTCTAGACTTTAATGTACTTAACGTAAGACAAATTTATTATATTGTATTAATAAAATTCATACATAATAATCGAAATAATTTTGAATTGTATTCTCATAATTATGAAACAAAACGTATGAATTCTTTAAGATTGTTTGAACCAAAATACAACACTGTTACAATATTTAATCATAGTAGTAATTTAGGCCCAATAATATATAACAAATTTATATTTAAATATCCTAATCTTGTCAATTCTAATAGTTCTAGTATTAAATTTAAAAAGTTATGTATGGATTTTATAAAAATTGAAAAATTGTAAATTAAAATTTATATACTATAACTGCACAGTAGACATAAGTCAAATTGTATTGTATAATTATTAATTTCAATTCAGGAATCCGCCCCTGAGCACGAGTTCTACTCTTTCAGGGGCGAGCTAAAGTTTTTCTGTATATATTATATTTATGTTACAATTATTAGCAAAATAATAAATAAATAAATAAATAAATAAATAAATAAATAAATAAATAAATAAATAAATAAATAAATAAATAAATAAATAAATAAATAAATAAATAAATAAATAAATAAATAAATAAATAAATAAATAAATAAATAAATGTAATAGTTTGGTGGTGGTAGCACGTATTATAAGCGGGCTTTAAAATTGAGTTTGAACAGTCAGGTAAAAATTTCTCAAGTCAACATAATCGAACCACAGAAGCGCAATTAAAAATACAGAATTTTTTCATTCATCAAGTACGAATTTTTACTCGTCACAGACAGAAGACGAATGTTTTTTCCCCCTCCAAGTTGAAGTTATAATTATAATTATGTGTACTTAGAGTTTAAACTGTGTCAGAATCGGTTACCTTGTCTTTTCGTATCCGTGTTATAAGTTAGCCACCCTGGCATATACTTTACATTTATAGCAATAATTATGATACTTCTGAAAATGTGTAAAACTACTACTTGTCTTGCAGTCACAAACAAATGTAACTGATGACTACATACTTTATGTCACTGATGTAATAATGTGCAAGATGCGACAGATCACCAATGGTAACCAAGGCGAAGGAAATGAACTTTAAAAACATACTAAAGGGAATAGTGACCATTAAGTAAAAGGACAATACGTTAGGCTTGAAGGAAATTTGTGGGAGGGCAACTGTGCACTTAGTGGAAATGTCGACGAGTGTGAAACCCCGCAGTGCGGAGGTATTGTGCAATAGGCTCACGGAAGTTAAAGGTTAAATATGTCAGAATTATGTATGCCGTCTCGTTTAGCTTATCAAAATTACATGTGAATAAATACATCTCATGTAATTTTGATAAACTAAACAAGACGGCATACTTAATTTTAACATATTCAACCTTTAATAATTCAGCTTATCGAAAATCCTACAAACATGACTATAAAATCACGGAAGTTATTTCTTTATTATTTGCTCAGGACCATTATTGTCTGAATTCTTATCAAATTTATTAGTATTCAAAGCGAAGCACTTTTTCGTATAGATAAAACTAAATGAAATTACGAAAGATATAGGAAAATATTATTTTTTATGATAACACGAAGTGCGATAAAGTAGCCTAAAAATAGTGTGAAATATCACTATAGAATTTGCTGTAAAACCTTTATTAAACAATAAAATGTACGAAATTGATTATTATTAATGTTTCCACTCTATTGCAAAATTTATGGTATACGATTAGTGTTATTAACTATCAAAATTGAAGATGAATTAGGATTTGACAAAGTTTGAAGGTCTATATAATTAGTAGAATATGACATTCACTTTTTCTCCTTCTTCACTAGATTTGATTACCATAATCGACTTTTTCCTTCCAAACATTCTTCCATGTAACCTTCGGCCACGCCCCTGTGCCATTTCAGTCTTAGAATATCTGCTCTAGAAGTAACTGAGCAGCTGAAGTTCTCCTAAAAGTATGGCTGATGTAATTTTCTGGATAGGGGATTTCCAAATACTATTCCACTAGACTCAGAATTTTAGAAAACTTATTAATTACAAATAATTGAACGCTGCATATTCCATTTATATACTGAAGAAAGAGTAATTGATATTCTACAGTATATTTATTAGTCAAAGGAAGATGCAATTTCTCCAAATGTTTGCGGTGTTCATGCTATTTTTTTACGAAGGGCAACTATAAGAGCTGAGGGGATAATCGTGCTATCCACACAGTACCACCTGCTCAGTCTGGGCGCATAAAGGGCTGTAACGTCACAGAATATTATTTTTATTCCTTATTTGGAATTGTGAATGTGCTTTCAGTCCGTGATTTTGAGTCTGATATTTTCACTATCAAGTAGGATCTTTCATCTTATATAATCTGTATCATCAGTTCCTTTACAAGTTCAATTCCACGGCAAGCTGCTGACAGAACAACTTTCATGATAAGCAATGTGCTATTACGTGCTTTTAGTAAAAATTTACTCACCTCTTGCCTCGTAAAAGTCTTTGTCTTTTAGTCCAGATTAGAGCTGGGGACGGAGCGAGTAGAACTGTTGAGTTACTCGGTTCTATCGGTTTATGTGCTTGGCAGCGGAGCACCGAAGTTACTCGGTTAACCGTAGCCGTTACCGGTCAGTTCAAACGTTCAAACATAGTTCACGTGTTTTACTTAATTCTAGCAGACAACAACGTAGGTACTGTTGTATTTAAATATTTTCTGCTCCAGGACAAATTATTTCCTTATCCCCAAGGCGGGCTGAAAGGCCTCTAGTATTGAAGTGGAGTTCATCCTATTATATGACCTGTCAAGTGGACCTAATGAACATTGACCATCTGAACATATTACTGTACATAATAATAATAATAATAATAATAATAATAATAATAATAATAATAATAATAATAATAATAATAATAATAGGCCTAATAATAGAGTATTTGATTAATATTAAAATATGTTAAAAAGGAAGTGCATTATATTTTTATTCTATTTGTGTTTATTGGATTTGTGTTACCTCATCAGTCATCATTTTATTTGTATTTACTTGTACGAATTATGTTACCTAATTACTTTAATTTATCAACAATATTACTCTTCACCAAAGAGAACATGGTTGTATTGAAGGCTAGTAATGTTATAAAATAAATAAACATTATGTTCTTCAGTTTAAGATTCCACGTTTTATTGATTATTTTATTCACTTTCCATAATAGTAAATCATTCTGTGTGTTATTTTAAGTGTTTTAGGCAGCGCTTCATGGAGCCCGTTTCTTTCTATCTTCTTTTTTACTTAGCCGCAGCGTTTAACGTTTACCTTACATGTTAATTTATTAACTGTTAGTATTATAAATTATTTTATCAATTTTATTTCGTCTGTCATATATAACAACACTGAAAGTTAAATAGGTCTTTCATACAAAATAACTCCGCAAATAGTTGTAATCACGCAAATGAAATTTGCAACCGCTATTTTGCAATGAAGAGAAGCACTTTTTTTTCGTCAATTGGCAAAGCGAAAGCGTTTTACTACAACGCTTTTAAAACACGCTTGGTTTCACTTTCAAAGTACGTTCTAAAATCGACTCAATCTATCTAAATTTTAAATCTGCCGCAACAAATTTGTACTCGGTACTGTACTTGGTTCAACCGAGTAATGACGTCACAGTAACTGCTCCGAACCGAACCGCTCCGTCCCCAGCCCTAGTCCAGATCAGTCCGACATTCTTTTGAGGAAAGGTTTTAGTTTAGCAATTTCTTTAAGTATGTAATTTGTTTAATAGGTAACATTCATTTTAAAATAAAGTATCTTAGCAAAGATTTGACGACTTCTCAGCAAAATAAACTAAAAGTAGTGATTCTGACATTTTTACAATTGCTTTTTCCTTGCCTCATTTCATGAAACATCCCTATTCTTTATCATATAAAGCCTTTGGGTTTTCAAGCAATAGACTGAAGTTAGAGTGCCTTATGAATTTCATCTGGTAAACCATCCGAATTACTAGATTCACTTATCTTCCAGTGAATTAAAATTTTTATTGACTAGTTGCCTACGAAATCTCATCCTTAGAAATACAAAAAGGATTGTTAACTCAACTTATGAAAGACCGTGATAATCATATCGTAATTTTAAATTTATTATTTATACTTTACGTTATGTTATAAAAAATAATTTTTGCTCTGATCTTTCTTCAAACTTTTCCTCGATGTTGTAAGAAACCCTTCCCAACCTTATATCGTAATATACATTAAGACCCCGTTGTATGATCGCGGAATAAACCTTGAAATAGCTATTCGTGGAATAGCCTAACTACATAATAAATGGAGCTCCGCGTTGTATGACGTTCGTTTATTCCAAGGTTATCTATTCCATAGTTACAGAACAGGAACAGAGGTTGTCAATACTTTAGAAGTTGTTTTGTTTACAAAGTACATTCACAATACCAGTTTTCTTTTAATATTTCTATTTATTTATTTAAATTTAAATTTAAATATAGGAGAATAAAGAATATAATTACAAACAAGAGAAATAGAAATAAAATAATACAATCAATACAAAAAGGAGATACAGTAGTATTAACAAAATTTGAGACCGAATGAGCAGCGCTCGTGTTCGGTCGCAGTTCAGATATAATATTAATAGGCCTATAAGAGAATATAAAATAAAATAAAATAGGAAATAAAATTAAAATGACAGTTACAGAAATTATATAATACAATATTAATATAAGAGAAATATAGAAAATAAAAAAATAAATAAATAAAATAAAATGGGAACTAAAATTTAAATTACAGCGGCAATGGAATTATATAATATAATATTAACACTATAGAAGAATAATATGGCACGTGAAAAGTAGGACAATTTATATATATATATATATGTATATATATATATTCCAAAATTATAGAATACAAATATAATATAACTTATTGTTCATGTTATAGTTGTAATCCCCTGCTAGAGGGGCAGAGAAGGCCTGACGGCCTTATCTCTACCAGGTTAAATAAATAAATCTAATCTAAATAAATCTAATCTAATAACTTAGGTTGATTAATTCATACACATAGGCTATAAATTTACTTAATCAAATTGAAGATATTAACACGTTTCTAATTTTCTTGTTATATGTTAGTGGGTTACATGTTAGAAGTTCTGGCTGTGATTTAGCTAAAGCATTGTACAGCCGAGGGCCAAAATTAATGCTATGCTTTAGACCAGCAGATGTGAGACATTTAGGTTCTACTAATGTTGAATTAATATTTCGTCTTATTAATATTTTCTTTACGGAGTTTATTGTAAAAAAATTAATACTAATCAAAATAAATTAGAAATCAAAACTATAAGGTAGAAGATACATTTAAGCTACTTGAGGTAATGAATGACTATAATAATGTGCTAGAAAACAAAAAAACTGATGTTATAAGTCGTAAGGCAAGAGCATGGGAGTCGGTAGCTAGATTATTTAATGTCCAGATTAATATCTACAGGAATGCAGAAAGTAATATTGATATTATAATACGAGTATTGATATTGCCTTATGAATTTGTTTAAAATTCAATTTTAAATTATTAAAAAAATTAGCATTTCTTTACAGAGATATAATGTGAACTATTTTTACTAGTCTGTCATGTGTTCCAAATCATCATTGGTTAATTTCAGTACACTTAAAACAGTGTCAAATTTTAGTCGAAATCTTACCAGAAATACTTCATCCTCGTACTCATTTCATACATCAGGCCTATTGCACCTTTATTTTGCTTTTGTTTCCCCGTTCTCAAAATTATATTATATAGTAATTCAAAATCAGCATCAGATGCTGCATCTAATGCTGCTGCCATTTTATACTTTATTCTTTAGATAACAATTTAAGAGCGACTGAAAGCATGGAATAGCTTATACGGAAGATATCCTCCGGATAGTGCACTATTTGAAGTTTGTACTCGTATCTACAGCACATTTCTCGCATAACCATAGAATTAATTTTAACAGGACTTTATTCCGTGTTCGTACAACTGGGTCTAATACGACTAGTGCGAAAAGCTTGTTTGAAAGATTCTCTCTCACACTCTTGTTCTAATTCAACCGCTCGCTTGTGCGAGAAATTGTCTTTTTACACATTATAATAATAATAATAATAATAATAATAATAATAATAATAATAATAATAATAATAATAATCCGTGGCGCTAAAGCCCGTGAAGGGCCTAGACCGACCAGCCGGCTGCTGGCCTCACGCCCACATGCCGAAGCAGAGGTACGATCATCCAACCAGAATGGAGGTATCGTGTGATTAGCACGATGATCCTCCCAGCCGTTATAGCTTGTATTCGCAACCGGATTTCGCTACCTATAGTAGCTCCCCAAGTGCATCACGATGCTGGGTGGTCACCGGTCCCATACACTGGCCGAAATTTCATGAGAACATTTCTTCCCCCATGAGGACTCGAACCAGCGCGCATTCCGTAACGCGAGTCCTAGGCGGGATTTTACACATTAGTTCTACAAAATAACTATTATCACAGGATCTGATCTGAATATAAAAGATCTATACATCGGTATGTAAATTCTCAAAGTTAAATATTAGGGGAAAGTGTTGTACCTTTAGCATAGTGTACCTTTGTACATTTTTTGTTTTTTAATTTTTGCTGCTACCTAGAGGACTCAAACTCAAGTAGGTTGTATAGAAAGCCGCTAAGTTGCTCTGGTCGTAGTTTGTTTGATTTACTGCAAAGTGTGAGTTCCGTGGACAAAAGAAGTTTTTTAGTACCAAAGGTAAACATTTCATCAATTGATATATGTTTTCTAACACAAAACCAGATTGTATTTGTTACTATCTATTAAGTACGGTGTGTTCCCTATCATGTGGTGAGTAATAGCATATTTTAATTTCCGTAATTTATTCGAATCTGTAGTTTTGGGAGCTATATTTATTTAAACGCGCACCCTCTTGTACCTTTGAACACAAAACATCTTGTACCATGGAACATGTTCCAAAGCACACGATACTATCGATTTTTGTTTTTATTTTATTTTAAGATCTTGTCACGAAGTAAGTCTGGAGTTAAGAGGCCCCCAATAAAATTGATCCGGATGGCTTGAAGAAAGCTGCTGAAGCAGTCATTGCTCCTCCAGGAAATAAAATATCGATCAGAGCAGCCTGCTCTGGTTTGTGATTGCAAATACATTTTAAATATGATTGTCAGTTTTACAGCTATATTCCCACCTATATTCCATAAGTTCCAGCTTACAAGAGGATATGTTCCAAGGTACATGAACCTGTTGTACCTTTGAACACATTACATATCCCTTCATTTTATTTTTTCCATTCTTAATAGGTCTGTAAAGAGGAAAAAACATACAGAAAGTTGCAAAGGAATCTTCAGTAGTTATTTCAAGCATTTTTTCATTTAAAAAATTTATTTTCCCAAATTAAAAAAAAAATAAAATGTGGAAAGTGTTCATAGGTACAACAGTCTCCCCTACGGTTTAAATACTCGTATAATTTAAGGCAACTTTTCTGTTGTGTAAACCTGTTGAATTCTAAAAATGTACAAAAAAAGGCGTTATATATTTTTTTTACCTAACGTAGGCTTAGTGACAGTATTAAGAGAGAATTCACCAATATACCTAAGTATAAATTTAAAGTACAAGAAAAGATAAATCATATGATTATATAGAATACTGTAATTAAGTGTAATTAAACATAATTACTGTTACGTTATTATCACGAATCGGGAACACAGGAGAGCTTTAATATGTTGTAAGAACTTCAAGATTTTAAATTATTTTCATCATATGCTGCTCTTTCATTTCTAAATTTTATTTGCCGACGAGCGCTTTTAACAAAAGTTAGTGTGTTAAAGAACGTCAGTTATGTTATAACCATCGCTTCTTATGATCACCCAGAAACTATTCTTCCTCATTGTTATATTGTAATGATTTATAAGTGATTCGAACTCCTGGCATTCTCTTTAGGAACGTAATTCGTAAGATTACCAAGCATTCAAATTTGTTGTGAAGTCTTCGATTTCATTCTGTATTTAGTTTTACAAACTTCTACATGTAGAAATCTCAATTCTACAGCTATTTTGCTGATTACTTTATAATTGGGCGTCCACACCTGTGGAGTAACGGCTAGCGCGTCTGGCCGCGAAACTAGGTGGCCTGGGTTCGATTCCCGGTCGGGGCAAGTTACCTGGTTGAGGTTTTTCCGGGGTTTTCCCTCAACCCACTATGAGCAAATGCTGGGTAACTTTCGGTGCTGGACCCCGGACTCATTTCACCGGCATTATCACCTTCATCTCATTCAGACGCTAAATAACCTAAGCTGTTGATAAAGCGTCGTAAAATAAACTACTAAAAATAATTAGGCTATATGAAATATAAACAGAAAGTATTATGATGCTGTAGATTATAAGTGTGTTTTAAGAATTTTCGAAAATACAGGCTTTTAACATATTTAATACCGGTGCCGAAAATGTGATTTTTGTGTACCGTCACCTGTCTGTATACAGAGGTACTTATTTTCTAAACTGTTGATCGGATTTTGTTTCTATTCAATAGGCCTATTTACAAATTAATTTACCCAAAGGATGATACATTCATATAAAGCATAAAAACTTTTTAAGTGCATATTTTTCATCACTCATAACAAAATTTACGTATGTTTCGCAAGCTCTTCGGGGAAAAAATTCCGCCCCCTAAATTCTGCTGTCCATTGGTAAATATGGGCCTGGATGTAAGGCTACTAGAGTTAAATAACTGAAGTGGTCATTTTAAGACACTCACTCGCCTAATTTTTATGACTTATTTTACGTTGCCTGTTCTATAAATGTCCACATATGGGCGAATCCAGAAATGCATATAGAGTGTTAATTGGGAGGGCGGAAGGAAAAAGACCTTTGGAGAGGCCGAGACGTAGATGGAAGAATAATATTAAAATGGCTTTGAAGGAGGTGGGATGTGATTGTAGAGATTGGATTACTCTTGCTCATGATAAGGACCGATGGCGAGCTTATGTGAGGGCGGCAATGAACTTCCGGGTTCCTTAAAAACCATAAGTAAATAAATTAGTTCCATGAAATGTGCTTTATGAATGAAGTATTGATGACTAACAGTACATTGCAATTGATGTGAGTGTGTAATAAATAAATAAATATTATTACGCAGAAATTTCTGGCAGTGTCATGAATTAAAGTGAAAAGAGTAAGCAAATTTTTGAGACTATCAAATGTATCAAGTAGCAATATTTGTACAAACATAAACTCGTACATGTGTAACTTTCTGATGTATTTAAGTCATGGAAACTAATTTAATAAATGTCTAATTATATTTGCTATATACCTAATTTGCAGTATTTGGTATAGGAACAAAACAACGTTTCAATTCATGATGTATCTTTATCAAAACTACCTTCTCATGTAATACTTACAGGATACAAGAAAACTTCCCAGAAAAATTACAGTTGCTTTGAAATACATCGCTGTAAATATCATTTTTGATTGAGCAACCTGCAACACACGAAAATATTTTGGACACATTTTTCTTAACTAAAACGCAGTACAACATTTAATTAATTAAAGGACTTGAAATAGCTGATAATTTGTCTATTTAGACTGTGTAGACGATATCTAAAAAAATGACCAACTCTAGCAAACACCACACTTGCCTATCACCCAGTCTTCGGTCGTAATGAATTGTCTCAAAAGTACTTAAAAGCCATTAAGTAAGTGTATATGAATGACCAGATTACTATTCAAACACACAGATTTACTGTGTTATCCATCTTAGATTTAATGTTATGGTTTATTTAGCGACGCTCGCAACTGCAGAGGTTATATCAGCGTCACCGAATGTGCCGGAATTTTGTCCCGCAGGAGTTCTTTTACATGTCAGTAAATCTACTGACATGAGCCTGTCGCATTTAAGCACACTTAAATGTCATCGACCTGGCCCGGGATCGAACCCGCAACCCTGGGCATAGAAGGCCAGCGCTATACCAACTCGCCAACCAGGTCGACTCCATCTTAGATTGCAGACTTTTTAGACATTTATCGCAAGTTAACTGCAACTGGACGCAAAGTCGCTTCTAAAAAGACAGGACTCAATAGTGGTCATTAGTAGACCGCGTTCGAACCGAATCCAACCGAAGAGAAGTTTACAAATACATTAAGGACGGTTTTCACATAGGGTACTGTACGGGGACTGTGTCGTGTCCTCGAGAATGGGTAAGCAGTATTCTCCAGTTGATTTATATTGACAAGCAGCCACCGGCGTAGCTCTGTCGGCTAAGGCGCTTGCCTGCCGATCCGGAGTTGCGTTCGGGCGCGGGTTCGATTTCCGCTTGGGCTGATTACCTGGTTCGGTTTTTTCCGACGTTTTCCTTAATCATAAAGTAAATGTCAGATAATCTATGGCGAATCCTCGGCCTCATTTCGCCAAATGACAACTCGCTATCACCAATTCCATCGACACTAAATAACCTCGTAGTTGATACAGAGTCGTTGAATAACCAGGTAAAAGAAAAATATTGACAATGTGTTTTCGATTTTCATATAGGAGTCTGTGCGCGAACTGTACTGTATGAAATCACTTGGTCCCGTAATCCTGGTGGTAACAACACAGTATGCGCACAGTCCTCTATGTGAAAACGTTGTGTAAGACCTCCCACGGACCGTCTTCAGGTAACTTCGGGTGTTTCCGCTCCCTATACGGGTATAGCACCAGACATCTAGAGCTTCCGAAGCTTCTGTATAGCATTTCTCTGTTGTTCTGTTATGTTAGTCGAACTTCTTGTTTCATTGGAAACAAGCTGGAACTCTGGGCTGGAAGAAGAGTTAATAATACTGGTGCAAGAGTAGGATCATTTCACTGACTCATCTTTTAAACGACAAAAGATGGTCTGAAACTCCACCTCCTCATCACGTGCCCTCCACAAATCATGAATCCATATATTTTTGCTCTTTATTTTCTCTTCTCTCGCTTTTGTAACACAAGGCAGGACGCACAAGCTGTGACAACGTCTTCCTCGACTGTACCCATGATTACTACTAGCCAAGAAGAAGAAGAAGAATAAGAAGAATAATAAGAAGAAGAAGAGATGTATGTCGTCGTCTTCCTAACAAGTATTAGGCCGAGTGGCCTGTTACGGTCTCAAACTAGAATTTTCAGTCCATCTCTTAGAGATGTATGTAAATTGAAAAATATGAGAAGAAACTGTCCACGTACAGTCCCCGTACAGTCCCTCATGTGAAAACCGACGACACACGACGCAGTCCCCTTAGAATCAACACACAGTATCCCATATGAAAACCGACCTTAATGGTGAACAGAATGGTAGTCGGGTGGGTAAAAGACAGTGTACTACACAATACCAATTCAAATTTAATTGATGCGTATGTGAAATTTATATTTAATGAAGCCTTGTCGACATATTGAGAGTTCAACGTGCATATGTATGCAATACACTCACAATACGTTCGTTATTTTCATTTTATATTAAAGTAAGTGAAAAACTAGGGAACATAAAGAAATGACAAAGAGCATATATTATTTATCATAAACGAAAATATGAATATTAATACAACTAATCATTTATTCCGTTCGCCCATTTTACAATACAATATAAATTATTGAAGAATCATATTCATTTTTTCTCAGATTACGAGAAGATTCTACAATCTTTCAACACGGCAATATTGATTATGTTCATAATGAACTGAATGGAATTTGCTACCAATCTACTATATTTTCAGAATTTTTGGTTTCGTCTATAGACATCTAAATTTCATTATTTGCTACTATTTACCTTATGTAATGCCACTTTTATAGCAGATTTTGAAATATTTCCAAAACATGGAATCACTTGGTGATTTCCTGTTTATGTATTTTGTATTTTTTTTTTTTTTTTAGGAATTCTTTATGCAAAAATTTCCAAGTTTTCGAAATGGAATAGTAGCGAGAACAAAGGCATGACATAAATCTTAAAAATTCAATTTGATTATTTTGAAATGATGAAATTGAGGATGTTCCTTCCTGTTCCTTCACTTGTAAAAGTTTAAAGCTGGTTATTATGTCTTTTAGAGTCACAGTGCTGTAGTATGAACAGTCTCTGAACACTTCTGATTTATAGATTACCGGTATATCAATTACATTGAATTATTTTCCCATCACTAGAAAAATACTATCTATCAATTTTCTGTACAAGTAATTGTAATTTGTAATACTTATTTACCTTCGATATATTTATAAACTTTTAATCACCAACATTCTGCTGTAGATACGTCCGGCCACCGTATTACCTTTCAAATATCTAGTTATGCACAACGAGTGTATGAATTCTCCTTCCCCTTCAGGACATCGTTTTTGCTGGAACGTGACTAAGAGTCTGCTTGATTCAGGGGTTAGCGTCTGAAAAGTCCGCATCACATTTCATACATAGCTCTATACTTTCCCCATCAGAAGTGTCTGCGGTCTCAGACATGCTTTCCTACAGAGGCATCTAAGTTTCAATGGAGATTTTGGCTCGCAGAGATATCTTTCCGTGAAACAGGGAACTTGGTAGAGTGAGAATGTAATTTTCTGGTAATGTTTTCTGTAGCGTTTTAAATTAGGGACAGAGTTCCTTTACGTTATTTATACAGGGACATCATTTTATTTTTACTAACATTTTTAATATTAACCTGGCTATATCTTTGGATTAAAGGTCTAGAACCGAAAACACCGCTGGCTCCCCCTTCCAAGACTGGAGTTCGATGATACTGGCGTAAAATACAAATCACTTTACTAGGTATAGGAGGGAAGAAAAGTAGTTCATCCATTTATGTAAACTAGGAAATATCGCAATTTCGAGTTTGATAATTTTCATTAGGTTTTTGTTTAATCAAAATACAGTACTGTATTAATACTTAGGGTGCTATGCATAGACATTTCGCTAGCCCGCGCTACGAGCGAGATAAACTAGCCCCGGCTATCGAGTGATTACTTGTACAGGATTCATATCATATATCATATCATATCATATATCATATCATATATCATATCATATCATATATCATATCTGAAACTTATTATCGAAGCTATTTCTAAACCACTAGCCTTTATATTTAATTTGTGCATATCTCAAGGTGTATTTCCCTCAGCCCTAAAACATGCTGTGGTGATACCAATTCACAAGTCTGGTGACAAAAATAATCTTAATAATTACAGACCCATTTCACTATTACCTAGTCTCTCTAAGGCATTTGAAAAATGTATAAAATCACGGTTAATAACATTTTTAGAAAAAAATAAACTACTAAATGATAATCAATTTGGTTTCAGAAAAAATTTGTGCACTGATGATGCTATTATGGCAGTTACCTCAAAAATAATTCAAGAATTAGATGTAGGAAATAAATGTCTAGGAATTTTTCTAGACTTACAAAAAGCTTTCGATACGGTCAATCACAGTATACTTTTGAATAAAATGGATAGATTAGGAATTAATGGAATTGCTTTAAAATTATTTAAATCTTACTTAAGTAACAGAACTCAAGCAACTAAAATAAATGATCACCTTAGTAAATCACGTAACATTGACATAGGTGTACCTCAGGGGACGATTTTAGGTCCTGTTTTGTTTTTAATATATATCAACGATTTACTTAAAATTGACATTGAGAAATATTCTGGTACTCTGTATTCTTATGCTGATGATACTGTGGTTATATTTAGCGGTTCGAGTTGGAATGAAACTTATCAAAATTCTAACAGTGGTATTAATATTATTAAAGAATGGCTGGATGCTCACTTACTTTCTTTGAACGTTTCTAAAACAAAATTAATACCATTTTCATTAACATCACATGGCCTTGAGCAACTAGAAATAAATAATAATATAAGTATAACTATACATGATTGTAACCTACCTACTTGCTCATGTAACGCTTTGAGTATATCCTCACAAGTTAAATATTTAGGCATTATTATTGACCAACATTTAAAATGGGACAAGCATATCTCCTTTCTGTGTAACAGATTGCGTAAAACAATCCACAAATTTTCCATTCTACGCTCTTATTTACCTGTTTATGTTCTGCGTACTGTGTACTTAGCTCTGTTTCAATCAATAATTCAATATGGTATTTTAGGTTGGGGAGGAATGGCAAAATCGACTCTCCGTCCTTTAAATCTGCTCCAAAAAAGAATTATCAAAATTTGTCTATATAAACCTTTTGATTACCCAACAAAATTAATTTTTCAGGAATTTGGCGTATCAAATCTAGAACAAATTTATAAACAAAAATTGCTGATTTACTTCCATAAAAACCACAATAAATTTAAATTTGATCCTCATGAATACCAGACGAGACAAAACTACAGTTTCTTTCTAAATACTCCCAAATGCCACACAACTGCTGGATTAAAACACAGCAGAAATTTTGGACCCAAAATATATAATACATTAATTAGAGCTTACCCTGAGCTAAGTACACTTAACACACATAGATTTAAGAAACAAATCAGATTAATTATTTAATTGTTTAAGCTAATTGAGTTAAAAATTGTTACTCTAATATTCATGTACTTCTTTATTTTCTATTTGTATATAGACATATTACATGCTGTATGTATTTTACCATTTATTAATGTGATTGTGCTCAATGAACTCTCGTAATTTTGTGATATATTTTGTATAACTGATCTGAACTGCGCCCGAGCACGAGCTTCTGCTCTTTCGGGCTGCAATGCCTAATGTAGCTCAAGTGTATAGTATTAATAAATATTATTATTATTATTATTATTATTATTATTATATCATATCATATCATATCATATCATATCATATCATATCATATCATATCATATCATATCATATCATATCATATCATATATCATATCGCTAACACTGGTTTATGAATACGAAACACGTTAGTTCGCTGATCATCCACCGGAAACCCGCGCTAAGAATGTCTATGAATATGGCCCTTAGTATTTTTACTCACGAATTGAGCTATCCATTTGAAGGTATTCATTATGCAGTGTATATTATACTGTTTACAGCACATCAGCGTATAATATAGAGAACTAAGTTGAATTGAAAAAGTGATTATAATATGGATATTTAAACGCATTTTTGAAAATGGTGGCCGTTCATTTTGATACATGCTTCAGTTCATTTGTTCATATTATCGCACTATAGACTATTGTACCTAATTCCAATTACCAGTTTCGTCCTTCGTACGAGTAACTCGTGTTGAAATAATTCTGTATCTACTCTATAAAGGAGTACCTTACATACTGTAAATTCAATCTTCACTTCTGCCCGATCCGAAAAGACAAAATTACTCAGATATGCTATCTACTGTCCGTCCAAGTGGTTTTGTCGCAGAGTTGCAAATCACGTGACAGTTAATTCCTTAACCATGCCCTTTTATTTGTTATTTTTAACAGTTGTATAATATTACGTAGACGTCCAATTCTTAACAGAAATGAATGTTTTCAGAAAAGAGCTAAGACAGACCAGTTACTAGCCAGAGGCGAGCAGAAGCGGGTGGGGGAAATCGAGCTACGACGTAGGCAAACACACAGTACCTGTGCGAAAATATGATTCAATATTGAAAGCTCTTTCGTCACTAGAAAACGCGAACATATTTCTGGAACGTACTATACTCACTAACTCAGTACTGCTTGACTGCATGTACGCGGCCTTGATTCTGTGTGGAGAACGATTGGAAGTTCACTAGTAGTGGAGGTGGGAGTGAAGTACATTCAAAAACTCAGGTACAATAAAAATTGAAGTAAAAATAAAATGATGTCCCCGTATATACGACGCGAAATCCTCGATTTTACCTACTTCTGAAGGAAGCTGTCTTTAGACTTCTATAGTCTGTTCAAAATCCATCGCGAATATCGGATCTAATGCCAAACACGATGAGAACACAGAAAAAGATCGTTAGATATAATATAGAATTTCGTCGTATTGCCCTCCTGTTTATCTAATGCAGGGAAACATCGATTTTACTTCTGAAAAAACTACAGATGTAGTTTTATTATCTCCTCAAAATCCATCATAAATATCCAATCTGATACCGTTAGATCGTTGAGAACGAAGTGTATAGTTGTTATATATATAGACTCTAATTATATTACTCTGATTTTAAGCAGTGAACTTTAAACCCAAAAATTAAGATTTCATCGCATATGAAATATTTAAGAATTTTTTAATTTTTAATGGAAAATTTACACACTCATAATTCTTACCTTGCTTGTACGCGTTTCCTTCAAGTTAAAGTACGAACTAGAGACCTCCATAGTATTTATAGCAGCTTTGCAACTACATTATATTTGTGTACGGAATGTTGTATTTCCTCAGCACGTCATCAGATAATAATGCAATAAATGCACTCCAAGTGGTGAATATAATTTTCACGTTGCTGTGTTTCTTACTTAAGTATACTTCAAAATTCGTCGTTGAATAAAAATTTACAGAAAAATTTTATTAGTACAGTCCTGCTCAGAACTGTTTGTAGGAAGAGGATACAGGATTTAGGACGTTCATTACTTTGAATGAAAAGGTTTGTGCGATCGTTGTTTGAATTAATGTAGAGTTACGCACATAGAATTAATTGTTTTCGATAAATCACATTAAATATAATGAAAACATTGTTATAGTGGTATCAGAGTTGATGCTTCATGGAATAAGTCAATGTTGCCAAATCTTGTAGGTACATCACATGTCGGTCTGTTTGTGATGCAAGTTGAAATACATTCCTTTGACAGCTCTTTGCAGATTTGTTGGCAATTCTCAACAGCTTCGTTTAAATAAAATACATAGCGAATATACAATTTGAGGGAGGTGGGACATGATGGTAGAGACTGGATTAATCTTGCACAGGATAGGGATCGATGGCGGGCTTATGTGAGAGTGGCAATGAACCTCCGGGTTCCTTAACCCTTTCTTACCTATAGATACTATATGGTAATAATTAACTTTATAGCATTTATATACTTGCGTGTTACATATGAAAGTAAATTTCGCTGGATAACTTCTATTTCAATACATTTTCATCAATATAGTTTTGTTTCAAATGTTGCCACTCCCGTAACTTGGTCACTGATTTGGTCCTAATACAGCTATTTGTTTCAACATGGATTGCTTGTAAATTTAATTTGGGTTAGAAAGGGTTAAAAGCTATAAGTACAGTAAGTAAGCCGAATATCCTAGAGCATCAATAATGATAATAATAATAATAATAATAATAATAATAATAAAATTACTGTTATTATAATTATAATTATTATCATTATCAGATTGGATATTATAGAATATATAATTATAATAATTACAATAATTATTATTACAATTATATAAATATTCTGTAATATTATATATTATAATTATTACTTTCACAGTGAACTGCACACAGTTACGACATGAATGTACATATGTATGATTAATCAGCAGTCGGAAGATAGGTTGGAACCTCGTAAGTAATACCAATAAAGTATCACTCTTGATGCAACTAATCCAGGAGATAATGGGATAAGATGACCCTTTGCTTTTCCTCTGCATTGCATACATCGCTGGCTAGTAACATATGTGTAGTTCATTATAATTAGACATGAGATGTATATAAACAATTATTGTTCTTCCTCTGACACACAACGTCAAGAGAGATGTACTGCCTGATAATAGATGTACAGTCTTAGACAAAAAAAAAAGACTGGCTGCCATACGCTAAGTTCCCTTCGGAAGACTTCCGTTGATTCCGTGAGAGCGTAGGTTTACACGTGAAGGAATTATTTATCACGACTCCGCTCTGTTTTTCCTTTGTTTTGTTTGTTTGTTCCTTTTTTTATTTGCTTATAGGTCAGATGTTATGAATAATCTATAACGAAGATATATTCAAGAAGTAAATTAGGTGCAAAATAAACATCCTTTCCCTAGTCGTGTGGACCAGCGCTGCCTGAAATGGACTTAGACAAATTCACGCTACAAGAAAGCGGTAATTTTTTGTGTCTGAGGCTTACACACCAGCTGGAACCTTAATCAGAGATAACGACATGCGTTGAAAGTGTGAAACATACATAATTATTTCAATTAAAGAAATGTACTACCTAATCTAAATTGATTGTTCAAAGGGCTAAACATTGCAATTTTTAATAACAGAAATTAAGAAAAAATTACAGATAATCTCAATACACCTCATTATATGGAAAGCACTTGGTTGAAACATAACTCCTTTTATATCAATTTGTCGCCATCATCGTTACTTTACCTTCTTATTGTTAGTATTATCCGCTATAGGCTTATTAGTTTGCAAGACGAATTTGATTACTGATTGAATCATGGATACTATTACGCTGATTATGTAACTGATATGTTTTTATACTTAATACAGTGGAAGCTCTTAAGTTCGACAGAAGTCAAGTTCGACATCCTATAGTACGACTGCTTACGTAGGAGAATTAGACACGCCCCTATACGGGCACTAAGAAATGGGTTTGCCATTTGAATGGGAATTGGTTCTGTGTCTTGTAGTGATACTTTTGTTAAAGGAAAACAGAATATTTTATTGATTAGGACATGCATATTGATTATTGATTTTAAATTAATGAACTCTTCTTTTTCTATTTTAAAATTGTGCCGTTTGTGAGACGGAACTGTCGAAACCCACTGTGGTACTAGAAGCGCATACACAAGTCTCGGGGCGGGCAGGAAATGCAAGTACAGTACTGTATTCGTTGATGGATAACCAATAAGAATGTGTATTCATTTCACCTGCCACACCCAGTACCCTTATTGGACTGAACTTTCAATTCTGTTCTGTAAAACTTACAAGAGTCCACTGTAGTTGAATTTTTTCTTTGTGATAATGACAATATCATTATTATCATCTTCGTCACGGTTAAGCCTAGTGCCCTGTTATGAATTCAAGGAGAATGATCTATCTCAGTGGTCGTCAGGACTCGCTGAAATGTGCCAAAGGGTACGCGGTACTGTCCCGTGTGTACTGTCGTGCAACAGGGAGAGATAGAGAGCATACACTCTAGCAGCTACGGAGTGCACCCTAGTGCACTGCGTTTTCCGCGGCTAAGAGAGACTAGCCCCAGCGTGCTCTGTGCTGACGACCCCTGATATATCTCATCCCAGGTCTCACTGCCCGTATTTTGATATTACTTGTGTTCTGCCTACAGCAGCCGTGGCGAAAAGGCCATGGTGCGCCGAGCCACTGTGTAAGCTGCATCGTGCATAGCACCCATGGAGGGAGGCGGACAACCGAAGGGGAAGTTAATGTTTAGGACGTGTAACGAAGAAAGAAATGAACAAGAAAACAGGACACATTATCACAACCTAAAATTAACTGTCTTCAGAATGTCTCTGCGACAAAGTTTCAAAATCAGGAATTATGTCACTTACTGCCAATCGTAGTTGATCACGAAGGTATTTGTCTGTCAGTCGTGATCTAAATTTGATTTTTACTATTTTCATTGTTGAAAATAATTTTTCACAAACGTAAGTTACAGCGAACATGGCTTCAACAGAGCAAGCGAAAGAACGAAGCTTCAAATATTTATTTTTTTCCAAAGATTTGAAAAGTTCAATATCTGTCAAGTCCTTACATCTAGCTTTCATTTAACGTCACATTGTAAATATATGAGTTTAAATTGAAAATCTAACCGCATTATTCGTACATCTGCTGTAAAAGAATCGACGTACAGAGATGATAATGATAATAATAATAATAATAATAATAATAATAATAATAATAATAATAATAATACTAATAACACTTAACCTTTTAATGTTTCATCAGTAACATGTAGTAACTTATAATGCCGTTTTATGTTATACAACCGTTTTCCTAGTAATATTTGTGAACAAATCATACATTTAATATTTTCATCATATTTTAAGCAAAAGAATGCATCCTCCCATCCTACTTGAAAAACTTTCGTTTTTTTATAGAGGTACATGGTTTCGAGAGAGATACGCCACTCGCAGGTCCAAGACAAATACAAATAGAACGGAGTTTGACTCCAGTGAGTGAGAGGGTGGGGGTTGCAGGTAGGAAGCGAGAGAAAAGCACTGCGAGCCACAATGTGCTCGTGAGTCGCATTTTCGCCGCGGCTGGCCTACATGATCTTTCCAGTGTTTCCACAATATTACATCTCTTAGAATTAGAGTACTAGACTTTCGATGACCAATTCCTTTCAAGTATCCACATTATTCTTCTTAACCATGAACCCATAACCTGCCACGTGTCCTAGAAAACTCATTTCAGAATTTCTCTAATTCTTTCTTGCCGGCCAGTCAGAACCCAATTTCTGCATTCATAAAGCGACGTCAGAATTGCCATTCGTTTATGAAGTTTTAGTAGAGTTGTTTTGTTACAATTTTCAAAAACTTTTTATTGTGTGGCATAATGTTTGGAATTCATTTAATTTATTGCGTACATTTCTCTTATCCTTATATGATATAATGTACCCAAGATAATTAAGATCACTTTTCTGTTGAATATGTGTAATGTATAAAAATGTTTGCCCTTGGTTTATTACTCTGAAAGCCATTAATTTTTTCCCTATGAAATTTAAAGGTTATATTCATTAGAAATAATTTGTAATAGATTGGTAGCTAGCTGCAAATTATCTTTAGAGTCTGCAATTAAAATCTATCCATCAGCAAACAGAAATGTGTCGATATATTTTCCTTTGGTTTCAAAATGATTTTTCAATGTTCTTATCCATTGCACAGCAACAGACTGCAGCAAAAGGAGGCAACTAAACTAAAGAATCGGTTTCATTGACTGATTGGCTATATTATGGGACAATAACATGTACAACATGTGTCTTATTACGAACAGCGTGCAGTGACCATTGCTCTAAGGCGGAACACTGGTCTGATATTACAGCCCCGATAACAAACTCAGTATTGTTGCGAAGCTGTTGCAGAGTTGTGGGTGTTGATGTGAAGTACATTTCTTTCAACATGCCCCACATACATACATACATACATACCTACAGTCACCGGCGTGGCTCAGTCGGTTAAGGCGCTTGCCTGCCGGTTTGAAATTACTCTCGGGCGCGAGTTCGATCCCCGCTTGGGCTGATTACCTGGTTGGGTTTTTCCGAGGTTTTCCCCAACCGTAAGGTAATCTATGGCGAATCCTCGGCCTCATCTCGCCAAATACCATCTCGCTATCACCAAATCATCGACAATAAATAATCTAGTAGTTGATACAGCGTCGTTAAATAACCAACTAAAAATACATACATACAGGATCAGAGAAGGCCTGACGGCCTTATCTCTACCAGGTTAAATAAATAAATATTACATACATACGTACATACATACATACATACATACATACATAGGTACATATATACATACATACATTCACTTTTATATATTAAGATAATGAAAATATTAATTAAATCGTCGCTCTCGGTAACGTAGTCGGTATAGCGCTGGCCTTCTGTGCTTGAGGTTGCGAGTTCGATCCCGGCCGAGGTCGATGACATTTAAGTGTGTTTAAATGCGACAGGCTCATGTCAGTAGATTTACTGACATGTAAAAGAACTCCTGCGGGACAAAATTTCGGCTCTCCGGCGACGCTAATATAACCTCTGCAGTTGCGAGCGTCGTTAAAAAAATCCTAATCAAATCACCCACGACGAATTCTATTTAATCATTTTCGAAATATTGCATTTACGCTGCTGAAGTTACCTATTTCTAATAACTCTTATCCTATGTATTCACAACAAAATGTTAGTGACCTTGCTCCATCAGTTCAATCACGGATAAGAAATGTGTTTAGAACAACGGATGCTAGTTGTTCAATAATGAGACGTCAGGGAATTACGCACATGAAAATAATATAATAATTGAAATGAAATGTTAATGACGTTCATTTGAAATACAAAAACACAATGACGGCTTAATCGAAATCTACTCTAACGACTATGCAACTTATTTTATTTTAATTTCTAGACTTTGGCAGAAATCGAAATTTGTTCCTATATCCCTAATACTGTAAAAGCATTTCTTGCCACGTCGTTTGTGTGTCTGTTAGTCTGTGTGAAGTAATTTTTACATGTGTCTTTATTTTGAAAAATTATTGTAAATATATATACCGATAACGCTTTCTTTTGAAGTAGGTATCGTTTATTTGTATTTGAAAATTATACAGGGTGATTCACGAGGATTTACCGTCCCTTACGGAGCTTATTTCCGAAGACATTCTGAGCAAAAAATGTCATATAAACATTTGTCCAATCTCAATTTTTTCATAGTTAAACTAATTTGGAATTGTTTGTAAAATACCATTATTCATGAGTTTTAAGGGTAAAAGAATATTACAGATAAACAATGAACTATTCAGGAATATCATTTCTTTAATTAGCTAATATTCTGAAGCTAAAGATGTGTTGTGAATTCCATAGTTGCTTCGTAAAGAATATATTTTTTTTAACCACAAAATTACATTTTCTTACGCATTTATCACAATTGTTACAAATCACGCCACTCTTGTAAATTCTTTAAGACTGTACATTAGGATGTATAATTAAACTGTAAAGAATAAAGTTCCTAAAGTCTCATGATTTGTAACAATTTTTTATGGTAAGTGCGTAACAATGATGTCATTTTAGTTAAAAATTGAAAAACAAAATCTGTACAAAGCAACTGACAATACATTTTAAGTTTCAGAACACTAGCCAATTAAAGAAATTATACTTTTGAATAGTTCATTCTTTACTTGTAATATTCCTTTACCCTTAAAACTAAATAAAAAAGGTATTGTACAAACAACTTCAAATTAGTGTAACTTCGAAAATATTGAGATTAGGGCAAATGTTTATATGACTTTAATTGCTCAGAATGTCTTCGGAAATAAGCTCCGTAAGGGACGGTAAATCCTCGTATCACTCTGTATATTATAAATGTTATTGAGAACTCACTTTAATAATAATTAGTACTACAATTTTATTGTTATAATTAATGGCAGTTCTATGTTGACCTTGTGTGCTAGATGTAAGCACATTCACTCTTAAAGTTTTCACCGCGGTGGAATAAAACAATATTGAATTTTCTGGAGGAAAAAAAATCACATTAGTTTTGAGCAGGATTGTAGTTCGATTGTTATTGGTCAATTGAGAATCAGTAAGCTTAGTGATTTGCTGAAAGACTTTAGCATAGAATTATCAGGAAAGTTTTTTTTAAGTTTCGATTGTCAGCACATAAACAACATATTATAATAGGAAGTTCGAATGGATTTCGAGTAGAGATTTATTAAATTGGGAAATATATTATGACTGAGGAGAGGAGAGGAGAGGAGAGGAGAGGAGAGGAGAGGAGAGGAGAGGAGAGGAGAGGAGAGGAGAGGCGTTATGGAAAGGACAGGAAAGGAAATGTAAGGGAAGGGAGAGAAAAGAACGAAAATTAAGGAAATAAAAAAGAAATGGGATAGAAGATAAAGTAAGGAACCGCAAGAAAAGGAACGTAAAGAAAAAAGGAAACGAAATACCTGGGTAGAAGGAATAGGAAAGAGAAGGAAGTGAAAGGAACAAAATAAAAAAAAAATATATAAGGA
The DNA here is from genome assembly GCF_040183065.1 of Periplaneta americana. Taxonomy (NCBI): domain Eukaryota; kingdom Metazoa; phylum Arthropoda; class Insecta; order Blattodea; family Blattidae; genus Periplaneta; species Periplaneta americana. Next base: position 61,873,952 of record NC_091125.1, on the reverse strand, counting down.
TAGGAAAGAAAGGAAAAACCTGTTAGTATAGAATAAGAGATTGTAGATATTTTACTGAGTTTTACTGAATACAATTTACATTTCCAACTGCTGTATAATCTTTATAATAAGAAAATTATTGTAATTTAGTAACACCGATGTTCAAATCAATAGTCATTGCACTTCTTATATTTTTTAGAAACTGTACTAAGAATATTTGTAAAATGGCTTGAGAAATATAAAATTAAACAGCAAATTCAGGAAGAAATTGTGACAGCAATAATAAAATTCTCAAAGGAACCATTTATATAGCACACGTAGCATTTAAATAGCCCAGCGGTCATCAGCTCAGAGCACCCTGGGGCTAGCGTCTCTTACCCGCAGAGAACACACTGCACTATGGTGCATTCGTATCTGCTAGCGGGTATGCTCTCTACCCCTTCCTGCTGCACGACCGGGCGCACAGGACGGCTCCGCTTACCCTTTTCCCATTTCAGCAAGTGCTGACGACCACTGAAATAGACATTGTTGATTTCAATAATTGTTCACCTCACTTCAGTGGAAATTGTTTTCACGAAGAACATTATGTAAAGTGATATCAAAAACTTTTCCCTATCATTTTTAACTACGTCCTGATTGAACATATGCAGTGTAAAATATTGCTAGGGCAACTGAAACTTACGATTAAGCAAAGCCTGCATGGTAGAGTCAAAAAACAAGGTACAATGAAAATGTAGGGAAAAAGTTTTTTATGTCACTATTCTTTCCTCTTGTGTAAAGAAAGAAAAAGTTGAGAATTAATCTGTATCCTTGAAACAAACACAGGTTTTTTGTGTCGGATGGTACAGAATAGATAAATAAATTTTTGATATTCTGTACGTATAACATGAATTCAAATGTCCTAAGTTCTTGGGTTCTCTTTGATTTATTTTACATAATTACATAATAATTGTTATAAAAATTTGTAGATGTATGTGGAATACTAGAGTTATGGTTTTAAAAGGAAAACTGGTTTACAAATAATACTGCATCTCATCATTTCACATTTAGAGTTGTAATATTTCCTTATTTATGTATTTCCCGTGATAGTGACCTATAATGCTGTAACGATTACGCAATGGAAGTAAAAAGCATTGAATTCACAAACAACAGTAGGCCTACAGTTCGTAAGAATGATTTATCACTGAAGTGCATATCTTACAGCTGATAATACTGCCTAAGGTGTCGTTCAAATCCATTGTTTGAATAAATGATTACAAGTTCGAATGTGTGAATTCCACAGGCCGTGCAAATGAAGTCAAATGAGGCGGTTAGAAACAAAGAGGTGTAAGTGACATTTCTAAAAATAATGATATAAGTGTATCCAGGGTAAACTAAAGCATTAAAAATTGCAGTGGTAAAGGGATATATCTTTTAACCATATCACACATTAACATTATTTAATTACTTACTTACTTACTGGCTTTTAAGGAACCCGGAGGTTCATTGCCGCCCTCACATAAGACCGCCATTGGTCCCTATCCTAAGCAAGACTAATCCAGTCCCTACCATCATATCCCACCTCCCTCAAATCCATTTTAATATTATCTTCCCATCTACGTCTCGGCCTCCTTTGCTGTGGTCGTGCCAAAGAATCAGTCCCATTCCGAGGCTTATTTGAAGGATTCGTAACAAGCTGTTTTTTTTACTGTGATGGGTTGTTAGCCCTTCGTCCAACCCCCAAGCTGGAGGACACCCCTCATCGGCTGTCTGCGACTGCTTATTCAATACGTATATTCGCAGCTACCCTCCATATCTGGAGGCCGTCTCCTCGATCCGCAGCCTGAGGACGCGCCATGCCGTGGTGATGGGGACCCACAATACATGGACACATTAACATTTAAAATTAAAAATTCACGGAATTTTCGAAAGCTTAGTAACTTTTAATCACATTTTTTTTTTCGAAAGTAACTTAAGTGCACTTACACCACTTTGCTTCTGACCGCCTCAGATATTGCCTTACTTCTTGAAATTAGAAAGAATGCCTTTTGTGTGGAAAGTATGATTTTATAATCGAAATTAATATAAAATAAATTAAAAACGGGACAGCCTATGGAGAGCCAATGCTTTAGGCTACTATTAGATTGCTGGCATCACGTCCACATACCTCAGCAAACGCGACAGCCCATGGAGGGCCAATCCTGGTATCACGTCCACATGTCTCAGCAGAAGTGGTCGGCTATCCAAGTAGTATGATGAGCTCCTCCTAAAAACTATTTCATTTGCTATGCAAATCTGGTTTTCAGGTAACAGCTCCCTGTAAAGCAGGTTTGAATAATTTCAAGGAAAAATTGTTCCGGGGCTGGGTATCGATCCCGGGACTACCTGAAAACTAGATTTGCATAATATATTCCTTAATGGAGGTACGTTAACAGGAAGCCACAATTTAAGTCACGCAGAATTTATGTGCACTCAAAGTTGGGGTTCTGGCGTCTTGTCAGCCCATTTGAGTTGTGTGGATATCAAGGAGAAATTGTGACGGTGTCGTGTATGGTTCGTGGGGTAGCTCAGTCGGGAGAGTATTCGTACGCTAAGCGAAGGATCACGGAATTGATACCCGGCCCCGGAACAATTTTTCCTTGAAATTATTTCATTTACACTAGTTCTATGTAGTAACTTGTATTTTTGAAATTTATAGTTCCAGAAAACAAACTATGAAAAGCAATATATGCAGCATAATAGGCATAAGAGAGCGGAATTTTTGCGTAATACGTAAAATATAGTACGTTGGGAATGTAAGCCTATGTGTCGTCGTGACACTAATTTCTTGTTACTGTCTGTACTACTTGTCGCTTGGCAAGTATCTTGTAAATAGACTTTTAGACTTCACTTAACTCTTTATCAGTGTTTGTTGCTCATGGGGAATGCTACATTTCCATTAACACAAGAGTAATAGTGTCAAAATAGTGACGTGTTTCTGTGACAGGATTTCCAGTATGTGGTAACGCGAAAACAAAGTCAGAACTGGACATTTATTGCTCTTTTCATACCTTCTAGCAATTCTTCAGATGCACATGCGTAGTAGCATTTTCATTTTAACAGTGGGGTGACATAGAACCTTAGTTAATAAAGCAACTGACTGCAAATTGGAAGGTCCCTTGTTCAAACCAGGTTGTAGTGGGACTTTCCTCCTGATAACTTCCAGGACAATTTTAAGTACACTCGGCCTCTTGTTTAATAGAGTACCGGTTATTTACGGCGGTAAAAGTAGGCCGGAGTGCAGAGTACATTATCTCCTTCTGGTGTCGAGGTCAAGAAAGTATGTAGTTCTACCTGCATGCCCTCATACGCATTGCTGCTTCACTTTTAAGAGTTGAAGTTTCCAGAACACGGATAAAACTTTGCGACATCCAAAATTATTGTTTATAGCAAATGTTCTCTTAGGTATGCATTTTTTTTTTGCATTTTTTGAATTCATATAAAATATTAATACTGTACTTGAAAAAGCTGCTATAACTGTTTCGATATCTAGTTAGAATCTAAAGTATTTGGAGAGGAAAAGAAACATTTCATATCAGGAATCTACGAGGAAAAATAAAACCTCATATCAAAAAGTAACCCGAGGAAGTCACGACTTCGTATTAGTCGATTTTGATAAAATTTAAGTTGTGGTAAGTCTGGATAAATATACTACAAAATTTGTGTGAACGTTACAGAATAATGAATTCTTTAATCTTAATTTATAATTTTGAACCACTTTGCCTTCACTGATGCAGAAGTGAGGAGTATTTTTAGAGAACAATACAATGAAAACCGTCTACGCATTAGCTGTAATTTTGGTGGAAAATCAATTACTTGAGTGTGAAATTACCGTTAATATAGATAATTTTCAATAGGCCTATATTCCCCTTATTACAAGATATGTATAGTGTTATTCAAAGGTCAAGAAACATTTTAAAATTCTCTCGCTTTACTAAGGAGTTGGTTTACAGAAAGTACTACTTTTCCACAGTTTGAGACATCTGGCCGACATCTACGGCTGACCACTAGGATCCAGAATACAAAACAAAGGTTAACTTAAAAATAAAGTGCAATTTGATTTGCGGAGAGAATAGTTTAACTCATAAACGAATGGGTTTATTTAGCAATAAACCAATTTCTAATTTCAAAACATTCAAATATGGTCACCATTTTTTCTATAATTGAATAATTTATTTTAGAAAGGGCACAAGTCACATTTTCCCAATTTTACAGGAGACACAAAGAACTATTGAAATTAAAGATTTTTTTTTTCAATTCTTTGTATTGCATCTTCTAAAGGATACTACAGTAAAATACATTTTACTCACGAGTTTCAGTTTTTTTTAATGAAAAGGGTGGTTTCTATGGATTTTTTGTCTTGGCAATGTGCCCTTTCTAAAATAAACTATTCAATTAGTGGCCTATCTTCTGGGCAATGAACAGCATTCAGGAAAATATCTTCCGCAATATTTTCAATTTTTTTTTACAAACGCCCACAATGACGACAAATTGCAGGATCTGTACTTACCTCAATCCATCTGGAGTTCTGAATCTTCTAAGTGCGCTGGAACAATCTCTGTTACATTCATAGTAACACTGAATGACGACAAAACATTATTTTCTGACATGAATTTACAAAAATACACACATAAAAACCCATTCAAGAATAATTTTTATTGCTGTTTACATATTTAATTTGTCATAGCAATAATAGCAAAATAATTGAAACTAAAGTTTTTGTGGTAAATAAATCTTTTTGACTTATATAGATATATAGCCTATGTCCGTTTTTAGTGTAAAAATTAATTTTAGGTGTCAAACACTGTTTCTTTTTGAAAGCTTAGAAAGAGTGTTAATAATTACTATTGGTGTAATATTGTGGCACCCTTCTGGAATGTTCTGGTCGCGTCAGGGAGCTGCGCGCGCATCTAGCGAGAAGGAAGGCCCGGGGAAACGAAAACTCGAGTTTCGGTAGGAGCTGTAGCGCGGTATGGAGCAAGAGGAAGAGAACTGCGGTGACGGCGCGGAGCGGAGAGAGCAAGGGAAACATCGAGAAACGTAATTCCTCTCGCTGATTCTGAAAGTCACGCGAATCGAAGACTCCAGAACATGTGGTTTAATAAATGACACGGTGAGTGCCGACAGAGGAGTCAGTCAGTCTTCAGTGAGTCTTCAAGTCTACAAGTGAGCAAGGAAGCCAGCCTTCGAGAGCGTCTGGAAGACCGGGGTTCGACGTGCAGTAGAACCGCATCTGGAAGACTTGGGTTCGACGTGCAGTGAACCTCCATCTGGAAGACTGGGTTCGACGTGCAGTGGAACTGCATCTGGAAGACTTGGGTTCGACGTGCAGTAAACCGCATCTGGAAGACCGGAGTTCGACGTGCAGTGAACTTGAACAGTGAGCTAGAAGAACTAGCCAAGGCGAGCGAATTGTGAACTGAGAACTGACAGTTTTGTTCTGCCCATAGTGCATTGTGAACATTAATATTCAGGGAACGGATTTATATGGACTAAAAATATATGAAATATGTAAATATATATGTAGTTATTTTTACCAAAATATGGAATTAAATATGGATTTTTACCAAAATATGGAATTAAATATGGACTTAAAATTATAAAAAAATGACTATGTACGTTAAATATTGGTACATTTTAATCAAACTAAACAAAAAATATAATGGACGTACCTTATCTTCCAATGTAGTTTCAACAAAACACAATTTTTATTGTCTGTTACCATAACAATAGGTTACAAACATTTCTTTCAAGTGCTGAAAAGTGAATCTTCTTCTATTGTCTCTGAGGATAGATTTATACTGACTAAAAGAGCGTTCGACGTCACAAGAAGTAACTGGTACATAATTCAATTTCACAATGTCTGCTGGGGATAAGTCCAAGTTAATCTTCACTGTTGATTCACCACTCATCACAGCAACAACCTTTTGTAGTTCTTCATATCCAGGGTTTTTTGAAAGTACAGTGTCCACCTTAGCTCTTACTGCATCTGCAACTTTACCTCTACCACGATTCAGTTGTTCCACAGTACTATTTATAATTTCAAAACTTTCAGATAGTGAAAGGTGCCTATTTTGGAGACTTTTGAGCGTTTTTATGATGCATGAAAATGTATGCTGAATGTGAGCTAAGTCATTCTTCACACTTATGTCACAGGTAACTGTTTTCGCAGTATCAATTGAGACTGCATCTTCAGAGTCCAATGCAAGGAGAACATTGTTAATAGAGTCTATATGTTCGGCATAATATTCAACTGCTTCTAGCCATGTACCCCATCTAGTTAAAATTGGCTTTGGTGGCAATGGAATTTCAGGGTACATTTCTTTCAACACGTTAACTCTACTGGGAGCTTTGAGAAATACTTTTTTCACTGATGAAATCAACAAATCTACTTTAGGGAAATTGTCTCTGACCACTTCTGCCACACGATGAAATGCATGCGCCACACAAGTAAAATGAGTCAATTTAGGATATACAACAGATAATGCTTGTCCAGCTTTGACCATATAAGGGGCAGCATCGCTAATAAAGAATAACACATTATCGTACATAATACCCTTTGGCCACAGGATACCCATAGCTTCGTTGAACAGTTTAACTATAGTTTTGTTATTGCACTTTTCTAGAACATCACAATGTAAAAGAATTCGTTCAGAATATTGTTCACTTAACAAACCGATAACTACATTACCAACAAGTCTACCTTCTTTGTCGGGAGTCTCATCAATGGAAACCCAAATTGAACTATCTTTAATTTCATCTCTTATCTTCTGTATTGTCTCATCGTAGATGGATGGAGCATACGTCTTCCTAAGTGTTGACTCATCCGGGATTGTATGTTGAGTATATTTTTCAAGGAATTCCCTGAAGACCTTATTCTTTAGTTTGTAGAGAGGAATATCAGCAGAGATGAGAGAACGGCACAGGTCGATGTTAAACTCAGATCTTACATTCGATGTTGTTGGTTGTGTTAAAAACAATTGTCTCTGCTTGGAATTTAGTTGTTTGTTGGCCTGATGTTTACTAGTTGTAATGTGTTGTTGCACCAGGAACTTTTGTGTAGATGATACTGCACACTGACACAAATTACAAAATAATATTTTATTGTCAGTTGATAAACCATCTTCTTTAAATTCTGAAATGTAACTTGTTAGTTTTGATTTTAAATTGACTGAATGACGTACTTTTGGCATATTTACCGTCTTTATAGTATGATTTACAAAACTGAACCTATGTGTACTCTGACTGGCATTTAACTGTTGAGCTGCACAACTGAAGTCTGTTAAAAATTTTAAATTAAATTAATACAGTTTTGTAACTTACTTTCCCATTGTTGATAGGACTGCTAATTTTCAAATAACTCTGATGTTAAAGGGATTACTGAACATGTGTTTAAATCTCTATTGTTGAAATGTATTTTTAAAAGTTAATGGAATTTTGTTTTGTTTTATTGTTAAACCTAATATAATATGGACTGTTTTATATGAAATATGGAAAATATATGGAAATTAACGAAAATATGTACTAAACTCTAAAATATGGAAAAATATGGAAAATAAAAGTAGGATTTTTCAACCCTACACATTGTGAAACATAAAGATAATGCAAAATATAAATTATATTAGCTTTATAAGAAAATATGTATTTACATATAAATCCTTTCCCTGTTAATATTGAAATTAGGAGTACATTGTTATTCTTCTCAATAATACACGTCGTGTATTGCCATTGTCGTCGTATGGAGTGCAATAACGACTATTATGTTGCTGTGTTGAGTGGAATATCCATTGTTGTAGGGTGAATTATTAAGAATAAAAGTCACATTGTTGTCGGGTGTATGGTAGCTAAAGTAGAAATAAAAGTTAAAATATGTTGTAGGCTCAGCTATTAACCATGTATACAACTTAGAATAGAATAAGAATAACGAACTAGGCCAATGTGTGGTTTTTCCTTTCCATTGAAATACAGAATTATGAATGGATAATGTTCTAGAATTATAATGTTTTTTAGTCTATAATAAGACATTGTGGTTGTATAAAGCCGTAATGATGTAACATAAACAATTAGTTTAGATATATAGAAGTTTATCTTCAGGATCTAGCGTTGTCTAATAAATAATAAGAAAGTACATGTAATTTAGATCGCACTGTTTACAACTTTGAGCAACAGTCGTTTACGTTTTACAATGACAGAATTAATACAATATTTATCGGTGTCTGTAGGCTTATGCTAAGAGGAAATTGGCATTTTACGACTTTCAGTATACCACGAGCATGAACGTGGTCTTGGAAATGTAGCTTACGTAAGGAGTCGTGACGTTCGACGACTTAAATGCCACTAGGATAAGACAGCATTTTTTTTTACTCTGAACACGTCACCTAGATTCGAAAGCATATTTGTATATGGGTAAGAAAATAAAATTGTAAATTTCTTTAACATCCCTTAGGATCTACAAGATGGGATTGATAAAGTAACAATAAAAATGGATGTTCTGAAGTTTTATTTGCGTATTACAGTGTAATTAAATAATCACAAATGCGGAATTGTTAGATTATCCACGAACGCCTTAGTATAGACCCTTTATTTTACAAAGTCGCAGAATTCCCACTGAAATAGTTCTTTATCCCCATTGCAACCATAAACATAATGATGTGTAAAATATATATCAATGAAGAAATATTAGTCATTTCCACAACACTAGTTTTATTATTATTTTATGAAATAGGCTATAGCAAAATTATTAGATATGATGTTTACATATCGCACTCCCAGTAAAATAGTTTCGTAACTCGAAAATTATGATTTCTAAAAATACGCTATTTCTTAGTAAATATTGCTGCAAAAATATTTTAATAAATAGGTACCAAAACCTTTGATAATTTACAAATTTATTAGTATAGAATTCATACCTTCAACCAGTAAAACAGTATTAGAAAAAATTACGACTGTAATGTGTGATTTTCGACATACGAGAGTATTTTACTGGGAGTGCGATACATTCGCTGAAGTACACGTTTTGAGAATATGAACATTTCTGATATCGTGAAATTGAATTTCGACAGTTTTTTGCTCGAAACTATTCGAGATATTTTGTTCGTAATGTACATCCATAAGTCATTTCATCCGGGAAGGATACGTGTTGAATGTTATCATCCTCGCTTATCATGGATTGTACTTCCTGACCTGTTTCAGCTAAGAGGAAGCTTTTACTATTAAAATTAAGCCTTTTATGTTTCATTAGGACTTAATCAGTCGTAGTTCGTGGCTTTAAAATTGAAGATCACTGCAAATGAGCACTTACTATCACATGCTAATTGTTCGTTGCTTCAAGAGTTCTATATTTATTTATTTATTCGCTTACTCGCATATTTATTTTTACAAGAAGGTAGTAAGAACTGTAATTACTTCTTGTTACATTATCGCAGGGGTTCTCAAACTGTGCGTCATAACGCCCTTGTGCGTCGCGGCTATAAGGGGAATCTAAAAATTATAATGACTGTTGAAACGCAAGTTTTGAGTACATGCACAAATATGAAATTAAAATTTCAAGCGAGTCTTGATGGGAGTCCACCTGTATGTAGGCAACAATTTCACACGACTGTCCACTAGTAGCATATATACAGGGGCTCTTGTTTACTTCAAATGCGCAGCGTGTTGTAAGCAAAAAGTATATTACAATAAGGGAGTTCCAAATTTTATTTCCGTATCTGTACATATTTATTTTTTATTTTAATTTTTGTGGCGTACTTATAATATATACTGTGTATAACGTAGAACTGCACGCATTTTATTCTTCACCTAACATAATTAGGGACATTAAATCCAGACGTTTGAGATGGGCAGGGCATGTAGCACGTATGGGCGAAGCTAGAAATGTATATAGAATGTTAGTTGGGAGGCCGGAGAGAAAAGACCTTTGGGGAGGCCGAAACGTAGGTGGGAGGGTACTATTACAATAAGAGATTGGAAAGTTGTCAAACGAGGCTGTAGTCGAGTTTATTAACTAGTCGAGTATTGTAATATGAAGTTATACGATAAGTATATCGTACAACGTTTTAACCACTTTCATAAAAAAATCATTTTAATATAACTGATCGTATTATTTTTGTTACTTTTTAACATGTCTTTTGTGGAAAGGCGATTGTATTATTATCAGTTTCGTCCTGAGAAAGGCGATTAGTTTGTTTGATTTATTAGTTTTGAACACGATAGGGTTTTGTTTATAACAGAAGAACTACAGTACTAGGAGAAACAAACATTGTTAAAATGAGTTCAAACGATTAAAATATTGATAATTCTGGAAATTCTGCATAAGATATGAAGTGGAATATAAATGTTTATAATAAGTAAAATCAATTCCATTTTATCTTATTTCATACGTGTTTCACATTACGCAACCAGTTAGGTAATAGCAGTATCATTACCTAACTAGTTGCGTAATAGAAGTATCATTACCTAACTACTTGCGTAATGAATGTGTTTACATAATTTTTATTAGTGATGCAAAGTCCACATTACTTAATTAAAGTTGAAAAAAAAAAACATTTAAAACACTAGAAACTATAACTAAATGGATATGAAATGGAAGTCAAACAGAAAGGAAGTGTTACGTGCAATATGAAACAACCTATTACAATTACAAATATGTTGACTATCATTAACGAATGGACAGAGTAAAATTTTGAAACGTTTGTCTCGTCGATAAATGAAATTTAATACATGTGGTCTATTAGTAACTGAATTTCATCGGTGAGAGAAATTACGTGGACACGAATGTTTGTTACAGTGAATAACAAGACCATTGTGTTCGCTTCCGCCCTAATATCTAAACAGTGTTATCTTTGAGAATTATTTTTTTATCGACTTTATTACTGTAGAAGTATGTATCGCAAAATATAATATTTTTACTTCTGTTACATAAATAAGTTCCGGCACTACTTGTTCACCTTGATATTTTTTCGCTTTGCTCAGTGCAATAAATATGCTAATATTTGTGATAATACATATGCATTGACGTGAAGTACCGGATATAGCTATACTCTAACAGTAATTCTTCTCTTGATCAGTATCAATACTTAACAATCAACAAGTGTTTTCCACTCGAGATACAGCTTCTTGTCTTCGCTCGCAAGCTATGGTAGCTTCACGATTTCTGTTTCTGGGTATTTATAAAGATTCAAAAGAGTTTACCATCTGAACATAAGTCTTAAGTATTTGTATTGAAATAAATGTTGCATGTTATGCCAGTTTAGTTGAACTGTGAGAGTTTACTTGTAAAATTATAATTAATATCAACAGGGTAACAGATAGGGTTTGGAATTGAACGGGTTACATCAGGTTCTTGTAGGATGCGGATGACGTGATTATGTTAGGAGAAAATCCACAAACGGTTAGGGAAAACACGGAAATTTTACTTGAAGCAAGTAAAGCGATAGGTTTGGAAGTAAATCCCGAAAAGACAAGGTATATGGTTATGTATCGTGACCAGAATATTGTACGAAATGGAAATATAAAAATTGGAGATTTATCCTTCGAAGAGGTGGAAAAATTCAAATATCTTGGATCAACAGTAACAAATATAAATGACAGTCGGGAGGAAATTAAACGCAGAATAAATATGTGAAATGCGTGTTATTATTCGGTTGAGAAGCTATTGTCATCTAGTCTGCTGTAAAAAATCTGAAAGTTAGAATTTGTAAAACAGTTATATTACCGGTTGTAATGTATGGTTGTGAAACTTTGACTCTTACTTTGAGAGAGGGTGTTTGAGAATAAGGTTGTTAGGAAAATATTTGGGGCTAAGAGGGATGAAGTTACAGGAGAATGGAGAAAGTTACACAACGCAGAACTTCACGCATTGTATTCTTCACCTGACATAATTAGGAACATTAAATTCAGACGTTTGAGATGGGCAGGGCATGTAGCACGTATGGGCGAATCCAGAAATCCATATAGAGTGGCCGGAGGGAAAAAGACCTTTGGGGAGGCCGAGACGTAGATGGGAGGTTAATATTAAGTAAGTAAGGGTAGATACAATATTGAAAACAGAATTTTTCTACATCGAGTAATTTAAATTGCTTTTAAACTACACTGCATGTACTACGAAATTATCTAGCGTTGATAAAATTGGTAGGCCTACCATTGGGATGGTATTTTCTGAGAAGTCCCAAGATTCGCCATGTAATTACCTGATATTTTGCTTACAATTAAGAAGAACCTTGGACATAACCCAACCAGGTAATCAGATCAAGCGGAATTCGAACTAACGGCCAAATGAAGCCTTCGGAGAACGAAAGTTCCATTGATTATCCTTGAACTACATCGGTAGTACACTCAAGTTTAACCTTCCGTCGTCGGTCGCTACATTACAAAGATAAGCGTTCTTAGGAACTTGGTACCAAAACATTGCTTTCAAGTTGAGTGCAGCCAGGCATATAGATCTATTGCACTAGCATTCTGCACTCTTTCCATATAAACATCTCACAGTATATCCGCAACTAAGGTTGGATGGCTTTAGTCCAGGACTGGGCATCGGGAACGCATCCAGACTCTAAACGGGACACTTAATATTCATCAGTTACGGAATCAACGCTGCGCGGTGTTCGGCGGGGAAGAAAGGGGATGAAGAGAAATCATATGGCTCCCCGTGAGAGAGTAGAATCCGCTCTTCCTGCCCAGCCCTGCTTTAGTCACTACATTACAATAATATGCATATTAGAGAAGCAGTTTCAATATGTACTAACGTTTGCAGTGTAGTTTTACAGTTTATGAGCGATTTTCAACGTAACAGAAGTTAAATACTCTTATCGGAAGAAGTTGAATGCAATACTTCAAGAATTTTCTGGTAACCATAGTAACAAATGGAGAAACATTTTGTAATGTGGACATTTAATCTACAGGGACATCATTTTACTTTTACTAACATTTCTAATATTAACCTGGTTATACCTTTGGATTAACGGTTGAGAACCGGAAACACCGTTTGCTACTCTCTTCCACGACTGGAGTTCGATGATACTGAGTAAAATACAAACAATTTACTTTACGAGGTAAAGGAAGGAAGAAAAGTAGTTCATCCATTTACGTAAACTAGGAAATATCACGGTTTTGAATTTGATAATTTTCATTAGGTTTTTCTTTAATCAAAATACAGTACATTATTAACAATAAGTACTAGAAAAGTTTTCCGGGCTATGAGGCCGTGGTCTGTTGGTTGTGAGACCAAACGTTTCGTTCACTGCTGCGGTGAACATCTTCAGTGGTGTCTATTGCTGGTGCGGCTGGTTCTACTGCGTGTGCCGATTACAGTCTGCGCTGAATGAATGAATGAGTGAATGAGTGGGGGGAAGTGGGAGGAGAAACTTTAAAGGTACGTGAAAACACGTCCTTTTTGCAAGGGGGAGTTGGGGCTGTGAAAAACTGAATATGTGAGCTCCAAGCCTCTTGGCCACTTGTCTCACTTCGGGTTTCGCCGCCCCAGTGAAGGAGCGCTAGCTCTCGAAAAAAAATCTCGAAAAATCGAAGCAGAATTGGGAGGAAAATTTAAAAGGTACGCAAAACGCGTCCTTGCAAGGGTTTGGGGGCTGTACAAAACTAAATATGTGAGCTCCAAGCCTGTTGGCCACTAGTCTCACTCCGGGTTACGCTGCTCCTCTGAAGGAGCTCTAGAAAATTTTGAAGGTGAAGCCGAAATTGGACGTAACCTCTTAGGTACCACATACGCGAGTTGTATCTGAATGAATGAATGAGTGGGGGGAAGTGGGAGGAGAAACTTTAAAGGTACGTGAAAACACGTCCTTTTTGCAAGGGGGGAGTTGGGGCTGTGAAAAACTGAATATGTGAGCTCCAAGCCTCTTGGCCACTTGTCTCACTTCGGGTTTCGCCGCCCCAGTGAAGGAGCGCTAGAAATTTCCAGTGGGTAAGCCGAAAATGGACGTAACTGATTAGCTACAACATACGGGGGGAGGAGGGGCAGAAATACAGCGACCTGATCCGGAGGAGAGACGCGATGGAGGAGAAGTCTAGGCACGAAACGGTGATAGCCAGTTTGGCTGTTTGAAGATTCCAACGCGTAGGGATTAATCTTACAATAGCCAATTGGCTCTTTGATGATTTTTCTCAGATCAGGAGACCAGCCAATTGGCTCCTTGATGACTCCAGTGATCTGTACAAGGGGACGATTGAACCCTGCCAGGGCCCGAGTTCGATGTGAACAATCATTAATCTTGAGCCGTCACCAATGCCTGGGGAAGTGAATGCAGGTCCGTGGCCCATTTCTTTTAGGGCTCATCCCGACATTTGTCTTAACGCCTTAGGAAAACCACGGAAAAACCTTAGGCAGGATGAAAGCGCTAGCTACAACATACGTGGGGGGAGGAGGGGCAGAAGCACAGCGACCTGATCCGGAGGAGAGACGCGATGGAGGAGAACTCTAGGCACGAAACGGTGATAGCCAGTTTGGCTGTTTGAAGATTCGAACGCGTAAGGATTAATCTTACAATAGCCAAATGGAGCTTTGATGATTTTTCTCAGATTAGGAGACCAGCCAATTGGCTCCTTGATGACTCCAGTGATCTGTACAAGGGGACGATTGAACCCTGCCAGGGCCCGAGTTCGATGTGAACAATCATTAATCTTGAGCCGTCACCAATGTCTGGGGAAGTGAATGCAGGTCCGTGGCCCATTTCTTTTAGGGCTCATCCCGACATTTGTCTTAACGCCTTAGGAAAACCACGGAAAAACCTTAGGCAGGATGAGATGTCTCAATTTTAGAGACTAGCCAGTTGGCTCTTAGGTAAAATGACTTGATTCGATGGATGTAGACTAGCCAATTGGCTCTATTACAACTCCATCGATCAGCAAAACGGATTTATTGGGGACGATATGTTAGCTCAAGTTATTTAACCATCATAACGGTATTAGCCAATTGGCTTTTTGATGGTTCCTGTCAGATCCGGAGACTAGTCAATTGACTCTTCACTCCGTAGATCTGTAAGAGGGATAGAATGGATTTATAGCCCGAGATAGAGCAGGCCATTTCACAGCGGTTGCTTATTAGATTAAGTCATGAATTAATAATCTACTACCTAAATCTGGGAGTGACACCTGCCTCCCTGTTTTCCTGTCTTAAGAGAATAGCTAGTGGACCTGTCTGGTGTCTTCGCCGTAACCTAGGATCATACCGGCCGAGGCCTGATATGAGCGGGTTGGGGCTGGCACGAGCGGCCTCATACAGGTTTCTAGCCAATCGAGCAATGAACTCGTCTACGGTTGGCAAGTTTAGCTCATCGTGGAACTTCTCTCTCGAAGCGACTCGCGGGAGATGTGTTATGATGCGAATCACCTGGTTCTGGATAACTTGGAGTTTCCGGAGATGGGTCACTGCCGCGAACCCCCATGCGGGTGCGGCATAGGTTATTACAGACCGAATGAGGGCCTTATACATGGTAAGTCCTACCCCCAGGTTGTCAGGAGTGAAGGCCGCCAGAATGGGATAGTGTCTAACTATCAATCCATTGGCCTTACGAAGAAGGGAATGGATATGATCTCGGAACGTAAGATGAGAGTCCATAATGATCCCTAAGTATTTAATTTGGTTCATCCACGGCATTGCTTGTCCGAAAAGTGTGGGTGGAGGTGGTATGTCTTCGAGCCTCGCTCTTAGTGAAAAGAGTATGGCCTGACATTTATCTACATTGACCTTGATTCTCCAGTCGTGGAACCACGGCTGGAGGTGATCTAAGATCGACTGCAATCTACGGGACGCTAACCTGTAGGTTTTGCCCATCGCCAAGAGGGCAGTGTCATCTGCATAGATATACAGATGGCTACTTCTGCCGTGGATATAGCGAAACGGGAGGTCATTAATGATTATATTGAAAAGTATGGGACCAATAATCGATCCCTGCGGGACTCCTGCGTGAATTTCACGAGGGGTGGAGAAACTAGTGCCTACTCGGGTCTTGAATGTACGGCCTCGGAGGTAATCTGAAATGAGGCGTACCATTCCATCTGGGACTCCCATGCCCAGTAGCTTAACGAGGAGCCCTTCATGCCAAACCTTGTCGAATGCTCGCTCGACGTCCAGGTAAGCTGCAGCTACGACACGCTTCGTGCTCATGCCCCAGGTAATGTCCTCCGTCATGCGGAGTGCCTGGAGTGTAGTGGAACGACCAGGGTGGAAGCCGAACTGCTCGTTCCTGATTTGGGGCAACACTACTTCAGTGAGGCGTCTATGTATGACCCTCTCCGCCAGTTTACTGAGACAACTGAGGAGACTAATAGGCCTATAGTTGCTTGGATTCGTCTTATCCTTTCCGGGCTTTGGAAAGAGAACTACGTGAGCCTCTTTCCAGGGAATGGGATAGTGACCGGAAGCCAAGATCAGGCTGCATCGTTGTATGTATAGTGCGGGAGGGGGGGGCTTGCTATTGTCGCCTCGGTCCGCGCTCGAATGTGCTTCGCGGGTGGGTTTGTTGTTTTCCACGCGCTCCGCGTCCGGGGTTGTGTTGTTTAATTGTGCTACGCGGCCGGGTTTGATGTTGGTTTTCCTTAATGCCGGATACCAGGCCTTGTTAACCTTGAGGCCTTCTTCTTTTCGATTGAAATTGTTCTTATGTTTATATATTTCAATCGCCTCTCGGTGTAGCCTCGCGTAGAAATGTGGTGTGTCACTGAGTGTATCGGTGTCTTCGAACCTAATTTTATGTTCGCCTTCCAGATAAGCATGTTCAACTACAGCCGACTTATCTACGTAGCCAAGGCGGCAGTTTCTTCTATGTTCGGAGATCCGAGTCTTGAAGCTCCGCTGCGTCGTCCCTATGTAAACTGCTCCACATGAACACGGGATCCTGTAGACCCCCGTATAAGACAATCTGTCGCGTTTGTCCTTGGCTGAGCGTAGGCTGTTGCGTATCTGCTTGGTGGGCAGGAAGATAGTGTCCACCTTGTGCCGGTTGAGGATCTTGCTTATCCGGTCCGTAACTTGCTTGTAATAGGGCAAGAACACCGTGCCTCTCTTCGTATGGTCTTGGCCTGACTCCGGTGTCGTCTTCTTCCTTGGTTTCAAGGCCCTTTTTAACTCTGTCCTGGCGTAGCCATTAGCGGTTAGGGCTGAATGTAGGTGGTCGATTTCTTGGTCTATATGTTGGGGGTCAGAAACCCATATGGCTCGGTCGAAGAGGGTTTTAATCATTGCACGCTTCTGCCGGGGATGATGATTGGAATCTTTGTGTAGATATCTATCCGTGTGTGTGGGTTTCCTGTACACCTTGTGGCAGAAGAACCAGCCGCACCAGCAATAGACACCACTGAAGATGTTCACCGCAGCAGTGAACGAAACGTTTGGTCTCACAACCAACAGACCACGGCCTCATAGCCCGGAAAACTTTTCTACTATTGACGCCGGCCGTGAAAGCCTACACTCCAATATTTAACAATAAGTGTTTTACTCACGAACTGAGCTATCCATTCGGACGTATTCATTATGCAGTGTATATTATACTGACTACAACACACTAGCGTACAATATAGATAATGAAGTTAAATTGAGAAATAATCATATGGATATCTAAACACATTTTTTAAAATGATGGCCGTTCATTTCGATATAGACTTCCGTTCTTTTATGCATATTATCGCACTGTACCTGGTTCCAATTACCAGTTTCGTCCTTTGTACTAGTAACTCATATTGAAATAATTCTGTACCTAGGTACTCTACAAAAGAATACCTTACGTACTATAAATTCAATCTTCACTTCTGCCCGATACGAAAAGATAAAATTACTCACAGATACTATCTAATGTCCGTCCAAGTGATTTTGTCGCAGGGTCGTTGAAAGGGGGGAAATCACGAGACAGTTAATTACTTAACGAGGTCCTTTTATTTAAGTTATTTTAAACAGTTGTATAATATTACATAGACATCCAATTCCTAACAGAAATTAATGTTTTCAGAAAAGAGCTAAGAGAGCCCAGCCACTAGCCTTTACAGAGGGGCAAGCAGAAGCGGGTGGGGGAAACCGGGATGCGACGTAGGCAAACGGACGACAGTACATGTGCGAAAATATGATTCAATGTTGAAAGGTCTTTCGTCACTGGAAAACGCGAACGTATTTCTGGAACATGCTATACTCACTAACTCAGTACTTTTTACTTTGACTGCATACGCGGCCTTGATTCTGTATGGAGTACGGTTGAAAGTTTACTAGTAAAGGGGGTGGGAGTGAAGTACATTAAAAAACTCAGGTACAATAAAAATTGAAATAAAAATAAAATTATGTCCCTGTATAAAATGAATAGTAGTTCAGAACCACTGTGCTATGAAAAAACACGCGGGACACATCTCTTTACATGAAAATATAGCAATGAAGAGAAACTTTCTTCTTCAAAACCTGAGTGAAAGTATACATAATTTTTTTCGATGTATTTATAATGTTAGTATGTTGCATTTCTTCAAACAATTAAAAGCCGGCGTTGCGCAGTCGGCTGAGAAGCTTGCCTGCCGGTCCGGAGTTGCGCTCGGGCGTAGGTTCGATTCTCGCTTGGGCTGAGTACTTGGTTTGGTTTTTCCGAGGTTTTCCCCAACAGATAATCTATGGTGAATGTCAGATAATCTGTGGCGAATCCTCAGCCTCTTCTCATCAAGTGTCATCTCGTAATCACCAATCCCATCGATGCTAAATAACCCAGTAGTTGATACAGCCTCGTTAAAAAGCCAACTAAAAATTTAATTGTCTATAACAGTCATTCTGCTATCCAGAATTGTGTAAATGAGTGAAGCCGTGAGATATCTGGAAGAATACTATTGTTAAGTATACATGCTTAAGTCCCAATAGTAAATTAAAGCAAATACGAAAAGTGTCCTTGAAAAATAATTATGTGTTTAATATGATGTGCCACATACGAGATACACTATTAGATTCACAAAACTTTTGTTCATTCGATGATATAGTATGAAATACTACTACTCTACTATATCATTATACAGTAATGCTTTTTATTTTTTTTTCCTGGAAACGTCAAAGATATATGCATGAAATATTGCATATAATTATCTGCCATAGCATAGTTAATAAATATCCAAAAGTACACTGAAATTGGTTAACTAGTTTGTTCAAAACAAAAATCTTAATTCTGGATAAGAAAAATAAAACAATGTTGCATTAAAGAACCACGATCTCTGGATATATGAGTCACATGGAAGAACTGTTCATATCCTTGCATCAGGAATGAGGAGGAAATTATTTTGTATCTTACAATTGCTACTATTGAAATCATTTCACATGAAAAATAAATTAATGAAATTTTATAAATTATAAATTAATCAATTTATTCAATAGCAATTATTTCTGGAATGCAAGTTTTTCCACCTACCTTATATAAAACTGGCAAAAAATGAAAATACCATTAATTCCAAATGTTATACAAAATTGTATAGGCTAGGTTTAGTTGCATGAGTTTTAGAGATATTGATAGTTAATGTAACGTAGTTTTAATTTTTGTTTAACTTATATTTTAAGATTTGTAATATGATCAAACTGTGTAACCAATTTCAATGTACTTTTAAATATTTATTCATATTCAACATATATAAATATATGTAGAAAACTCAAGTCTAGGTCTCCTTTGTTAAAGAACCTTTTTGTTGTTTATAATAAGCATTTTATGAATAATAAGTTTGATTACATTTTTGTATTGTGTGTGACAGGCTGTAGTTGGTGCATATGAATCGTAATTACATTCCAAGAATAAAGATATTTAATGCAATCCAAGTTATTTTATGTGTCCCCTGTCACCTTTTGTTGCGCTAAGATCCAATCTTTGTATATGAATTATTTTGAACAGATCGGTTAAAAACCGATGGATCACTTTAACGTAACAAGTATGTACATTGTATATGTACCAGTATTTATTTACACTGGAAGTGGGAAAACACCGGCGACAATGGTAACTTAATTACACACAATAATTATAATTAATAATAATAATAATAATAATAATAATAATAATAATAGCTAAGATAAACTAATTAATAAGTAAACCTAATTTTCCATTATAATTTACATAATATATAAGTTATAATGGAAAATTATCGTCGCTGTTCCTGCAATAACTCCTATGTGACATATCTATCGATTTTCAGATTTTTGCTCTATTAAGTAACTTAAATAGTGATGCAGCAAATAATAAAATCTCCTATATGTAATTATATTTCTTCGTATCGAAAATGTAAGAATTCACAGTCTCCTATGTACGGCTGCTATAGGATGAATAAATGTGCTTTTTCTTCCTACTGAAAAAATTTATATTTTGCACATAGCTATTGCAAGAACAACGACGATATTCAATAGACTATACAAATAATACACGTATTTAATTAAATAGTTAAAAACAGTAGTGCCTATTAATTGTTATCCAATTTTAAGTTTATGTAGGAGATTTGTTGAAGAAAATGAAACAAATTTGAATATATCGAAGTATCAGAAGAATGTGCGGGCCTATAGTGTTCATATTTTCCGTATATACGTCATAAATGAGCAAAATAATATCTATGAATGTAAAAGTAGCTAGATACAGATATTGGACATCTTTTTGCATGAATTGTAACACAACAGGAATATATTTCGTTCTTACGCTCTCTGGGTAGAGAGTGAAGACTCTTCAGGGAGATGTGACGAGCTGCATGTCTTCCCATGTGAGCATCAGATATGATAGTCTTTTTTTTTAAGAGTTCGTTGCATAGGACTACCTAAAACGACCTAATTACAGGAAGGAGATACCCTTTTCCAGCAAAAAATAAGCAAAGTTCCTGGACTGTCGTAGAGTAGGGTCAGTACAATATGAGGCTATGGTTATTAGACTACAACATTCTCCATATCTTGAGGAACACCAACAATACACCTTCAGTGTTCTGTTGAGGCTGCAACAATCTGAATTGGCTAATTATATAACAGAATTTATCTTGTGAGAAATAATATAATTCTACATTTTAAATAACAGAGAATTGTAACATTTTTGTTGTTCAGTTAACTGCACGAAGACAGGTTGGAAACTCGTGACACCAGTAAGGTATCACTCATGAGGCAACTAAGCCAGAAAATAATGGAGTAGGACGGCCAGTTCCTTTTCCCCTCCATTGAATACATCGCTGACTAGTGGCATACTGTATTTCACTAATCATACTTAAGAAGTATACAACAATTGAATCGGTTATTTGAGAAACCACAAGTATATTTTTATCCAAAACGAGATTTGTGTTTCTGACATTATAGAAGAAAGTAGACGTGTCCGCCTTATTTTAAGTGATGATATCATGACAGTATTTTCCAGACGAGGATGAAATCAAAAGATTTTATGAAAATTTATTTTTCTGGCCTTGTCGTAACACACCTGAAGTGTGGGGCTTGAATAAGATATCAGTGTTTTCACTTTAAAACATTTTAGGAGTTTTCTGCTCATTTTGTAATATGAAGGCTAAAATACGTTATGTAATAAATTTATACTTACATAGATTTCGTGCTCATTAGCTTATATACAAAATAAATACAAACTTTTATACTTTTTACAGCAAATATTTCAGGTATTTGAGAAATAATACACGTCCACTAACTTCAGAGCAACCTGCCGCTTTCAAAAATTGCTTCAAATATTGAGAAATATTACAATTATTATGAAAATTTCACCCTAGAAAAATTAGAATTTACATCCAATATTTATAAGCTGCAGAGATTATTTTTCAATTTTCTCAAAACTTTAAGGACATGTGTGATTTCTTAAATATTCAATTCAGATATTATTTCTCTGACACATATTGTCAAGTGCTGTAATAATATATGTACAATAGTGGCAAAAAAAAAAAAACGGACCGACCCTTGTAGTTGATTTCAGAGCCTTGTTCACTCCAGAGCACGATAGACTGGTAACTAAAACTTTCGTGGTTCGAATCCTGCCTGGAAAGGAAACTTTTTTTTTTTGCTCCTTATTCAAATTTATTCCCAATACTTTTTGATTGCAGCGATATTTCACTACTTAATTAACTTCTTATTCCCAGAACATGAATTTTACCAGCAATCGAAAATTATTGGGAATAAATTTGAATAATGAACAAAAAAAAAGTTTCCTTCCGAGGCAGGATTCGAACTACTAAAGTCTTAGTTACCAGTCTATCGTGCTGCGGAGTAAACAAGGCTCTGAAATCAGCTACAAGCGTCCGTCCGGTTTTTTTGCCACTACTGTCCATATCAGCCAGAATCTCAATCATAGGTATTTATAATAGTAATGTTCAAATATTAAAGACATGAAAATACAATAATTCTGGAATTCATAAAAATAAATTTGTCAAAGTAGTACTTAAGAGCACGAACACGAAGATGCGGTTTAGTGATCCCCCACTATTTTCACTTGTTTTACTGTCATACAGAATTGTGTGAATGGAGTGTGCAGGCACATTCAACAGCATATCTCCATGGCCTTCTGTTGTTATTATCGTGTCTATATTCCAGTTCTTCCTGTAAAGATATTTAAATTCACGTTTAAATATAGATTTAAGCAGGTACATTATTATATTAAAATAGTAGGCCTATTTAGTGTACTATTAATAAGTATTTAATGAATTTCAATCTTAAGGCATTCATTAAATACTTATTAATAATTTACCAGGCATATTGATATATTAAAATGAATTGTAAATTACTATTTAGTGTACGGTTAGAGGTCTGTACGTCTAAGGATTTTAAGTCTAATGACAGAAGGTCTAATTTCGTAAGTCTAATGATATTTTGTCTTTGGAACCAAGTCTAATACAACCTAGTCCAATTTACAAAAATGTCTAATACTACACAGTATAACTTGCAATGACGTCTAATACTATTAAAGGTAAATTTAACTCCTTCACATGCCATAAAGGCACTTTGGGGGCATGGAAATAGAGCCCCATGCTTTCTTGATCTCGGCACTAGGATGAGGTGGTGTGAAATGTATACCAATAATAAGTAACTTTGTAAATGCATAATTGATATTTTACAGAAAGTGACGATTTTTAGAATCAACTGAACTTTTGGCAATTAATACATATTATTTTGTCAATGCTCTATGTGTATTAGCAAAATAAATAAAAATAAATTAAAAATAAATGAGAATGAACTATATGGAATTTAATGAAAGATTTTTATTATGACGCTTTCCAGAAAAGTGGAATTATTTACGTGATTATTTCCGTACTGAAAATACTCAAATATCTAGAAGAACCTGAAGACTAATACAATCCATCCTGAGACTTGTATAAATTGATATTGTTTTAAAGACAATTTTGAAAAAGAGTGAGTTCAGCTACACTGACTGGCAGGCGCAAACAAGCTTCGTTCTGATTACTCCAACCTTCTGCCCAGCCACCAACACGGTAACCAGCCAAGCTCCGTCTTGTACTACACCCGATTTTCTGCCCAATGACCAACTAGATTACTAGCGACCAACTCGGTAACGAACTAGGTTCCGTCTTGTATGTATCCTAAGTGAACATCTCCAGTAGATCCTATTGCTGGTTCTACTTCTCATTTTTAAGTGATAGTCGAAATTATTATGAACAATATTTTTTTACGGATAAATGATTCTTTATTAGTTTTCCTATCGATATGGACAAAAATCACGATCCTACTCGCAATAGTTACCGAATAAGAGGATATTAAACATTTGAGAAGAAATATTTTTTTTCTAAAAAAAAAAAAAACTATTAACTTTCTACCAATATGATATTATAGTTTTTTGTTACTTCATTTCGACAGTGTGTGTGTGTGTGTGTGTGTGTGTGTGTGTACATGCACGTGTGTTTGTGTGCGCGTGCAGGATGATTCAGAACTTATGTTACAGAAGAATATTGTAGATAGAGGATACTAAAATAAACATTTCTCATTAAGCAATGGGTTCCTATCTCTCACCGGTACCGCGCTACACTTGTTTCATTGTTGTGGCTAGTAGACGATCTTTAACCAAGGGCCAGTGGCTTGACTCTTTGAATGAAAAACAACAGAAAATGACGTTCGACAACTTGAGCATTACAGAAGAGCTTCGAACTGACGCCTCCTTTCTTGTAAACAATGCTGACATCGTCGAAGCATTGACTGCCGCACCTGTTCAAATATGCCAGGTTTAGTATGGATGGCGTTAAGACGTCGACAATCTATGGAAGATCATCGATATGATCTACAGGTGTGACATACACTAAAGTCTTCAGATGTCTCCACAAGAAGTCAAGTGGATTAAGATTGATGATGTTGTTGGTCATGGGACCAATCTGTCACCAGATGTTGCAGTCAGCTGTTGCCTTGCCGCAAGACTGAAGTGCGCGGGAGCTCAGTCATGCTGGAAGCATGTCCTGGCTCATATTGCAAGCGGTACCTTTTCCAGTGAAATGGGAAGGATGTTTCACAAAAAGTGCCTCTAATTTTTTCCCCTTGAGCGATTTGCCATGACGTGTGGACAGAGTAGTGTGTCGTTATTGATGCCAAATCACACATTGACACTAAATACCACCTGATGAGAACTGACTGCAATGGAATATGGATTTATCTGCTCCCAAATAATGTGCCGATTGCATGTTAAAAATACCATCCAGTGTGAAAGTTCTTTCATCAGTGAACAACACACAACTTGCAAACAGGGGTATCACTTCGCTTTGATGCAAAATCCAAATGCACGTGGCTAGTTCTCTCAAGCCCATAGGCGAAGTTATGGGAGGGCATGTCTCAACTTTTTTTTTCTATTAATGTTAGAAAATATTGAATTCAAAAGATCTTTTTTGCTTTTGTTTATGATTAAGTTTCTGTGCTTAAATTGACGAATTAATGTCTTCAGATCATGTGTCTGGACTATAATATTTATTTTGAATTTCTGTGTATAAGAATTTCTATACCTCCTTTGAGGAATGCAAACATTGTAATGTTTCTCTTGTAACAGTCTGTACTCATGTTAGAAGTCTGCAGGTGTTCATGCCGCCACTTGAAAAAATATGAATAACATATTGCACAACGATGCAGGAAAAATAAACGTGATCCTGGTATATAATTAGACGAGATTAAGGGGAAAGGACGATATTTTTTGTTAAAAAAAGAGTAAATTAAAAAAAAACATCCTGTGTTTAAAATACTCTGTGATATATGTGGAATACATTGCATGATATTTTGTGGGTATTTGTGCCCTTATCGGATGTTGAGAAGCCATTTTTAAAGTTGCTGCGCTCTAGGTTTTTAAATCACACGCCCCCTTTGATTGTTGTTTCTGGTAACTTCATTTTTTGCTACATTGCCAGATAAAAATGGATATAATTATTTTGTGAACTATTAAAGATACATGCATGAAATTCAGAACACATTCTCTAGACTATTAGAAAACTTTTCTTTGTAATAGAATTTTTCTAATTGATTTCATTTTAAAAATATATCTGTTTGCAAAAAAGGAAACCAAAAAAGTGTTATTAAATTTTAATTGTTTATTTTACAACAAGGGACTAATATCAAAATTATGTTGCAGATAGTTTGTAGAGCATGTTTTTGCAAATAAAGTAAGAAAAAAGCTGTTTGAATTTATCTTTAAAAATGGCTTAGATATATCGGTTTTAATAAAATCCAGTATTGGGTATATTTTTATTCAAATCTGGGTCCCCAAATAATTTTTTTTCAAAATATTTATGTTTGGTTAAGCGCTATAGCCATTAGGTCTCGACAAAAAAAATAATATTTTGCTCCAAATAGTAAAAAAGTATAAAAAATGCCGTCCTCTCCCCTTAAATAAAATAATTAGAGCTTACATTTCATATGATATCTTCAGGGAGGTAAGCTTCATATAAAAAAGTTTCTGTTAGCACTGTTACGTAGTTTTATCGATGTATGCATGTGTTCCTGTACGGGAGGCAAAAAGATGGAGATTATTATATCCTGTTATAATTTCTAGTAGTCCTACAGTTCAAGCCCTGTATTACTCGTGCCGAAACATCGTGGATATGGGTGTAACTCTGTAAGAAACATGCCCCGAAAATATCCTTATTAAATGGTCATATTCCGATATACTGTACCATGGTCAAGCTATAACGGGGGGAGGAGGTAAATTTTGTCCCTCATAACCCTGTTATATGGGGATTCTATTGTTTTGCTTTGACCCCCCCCCCGAAGGAAACGGTCCTCTCTCCGCCTATGCCCAAGTCCTAACGCTCCATATTTTAATGTTGACTCTCTGATGACTGAGCTTTCAATGAGTGTACCTTAAAACAACAGACAATGGAAAATCAATCACAATGTGACAAAACAGTCACAACACTAAAACAAGTGTAGCGCCATAACGGTGCGAGGTAGGACACACATTGATTAATGAAAGATGTTTGTTTTAGTGCCCTCTATTTACCATATTCTTCTGTAACATAAGTTTTGAATCATTCTGTATATATGGAACAACCTGATATGTATACTGCCTTAATAAGCATAGAGGGGGTAATTGCAAATTTTGTGAAAAAATGACATAATGATGTATAGCAATTATTCTGTGGAGTATTTTGCACCTAATACTAAAGTTTTATAGTCACATCGAGGCTCTAAATACCTTAAAACAATATACAACTACCAGTCTGTGCGTAGTAGGACAGTATAGGTAATAGACCCAGTAGATTACTAGAAATGGGAAGTTAGTAGTACAATTGAAAGGCTTGGGGCAACATAGTGACAAATCACACTCAAATTTTACAGGAAAACAACTCTTAAGTCTTAAATATTTGAGTTGTTTTCCTGTAAAATTTGAGTGTGGCTTGTCACTATGTTGCCCCAAGCCCTTCAATTGAATAATCTTCTCACTACACGAATTTTATGGATTTCTTAAGATGAACTATCCACCGAAAATTTAGCCGTAAGAATCTGCTTCATATTGTTGCAACATGACGAAGACGATTATGATCAACGATAATGATAATAAAAGAGAAGACAAGAAAGAAATGGCATGCAAATGTCCCTTTGACTTAAGACGGAAATCCTACCTGTTGAGTAGGACTATGACGACGACGTCGTCAGGTCTGATAAACGCAATGTGTTCCAATCCTTTGTCGTCCTCAGTGTGCAGTCTGATGCGTGTGGACCCTGCCAGGACGAACTTAGAGAAGTGTGCTTGTGCGTAGAACATAGGTTGCTTGTAGAACTCGTCGGCCGTTGCGTTCACTATGACGGCCGCATCCACCACGTTGCCTACCCAGTTGGGTCCACCGTCCACGTTCAGGACAAGATTCCAGTCTATCCAACCTCCTGCCCAGTTGTTCATGTCCTGCACACGTAAGCTTATTATTGTACTCAAACCATTAGCATTGTAACGTATTAGTTCATTCCAAGTTCGATCAAAATTGGTCAGTCTTTTTCCAGAGAACCCATAAATCTTCGTCTTTTATTTATACAGGGACATCATTTTATTTTTACTAACATTTCTAATATTAACCTGGCTATACCTTTGGATTAACGATTGAGAACCGGAAAGACGTTTTCTACCCCCTTCCACGACTAGAGTTCGATGATACTGGCGTAATATACAAACAAATCACTTTTCTAGGTATAGGAGGGAAGAAAAGTACTTCATCCATTTACGTAAACTAGGAAATATCACGCTTTTGAGTTTGATAATTTTTATTAGGTTTTTGTTTAATCAAAATACAGTACAGTATTAACAACAAGTGTTTTTACTCACGAACTGAGCTGTTCATGCGGACGTATTCATTATGCAGTGTATATTATACTGTCTACAGCACATTAGCGTACACTTTAGAGAATGAAGTTAAATTGAAAAATAATCATAATATGGACATTTAAACACATTTTTTCAAAATGGTGGCCGTTCATTTCGATACAGGCTTCAGTTCTAATGTGCATATTATCGCACTATAGACTATTGTACGTAATTACAATTACCAGTTTTGGCCTTCGTACTAGTAACTCATGTTGAAATAATTCTGTACCTATTCTATAAGAGAGTACCTTACGTACTGTAAATTCAATCTTCACTTCTGTCCGATCCAAAAAGATAAAATTACTCAGACATGCTACCTACTGTCCGTCCAAGTGGTTATGTCGCAGGGTCGTAGAAAGGGAGGAAATCATGTGGCAATTACTTAACGAGGCCCTTTTATTTAAGTTATTTTAAACAATTGTATGGGTGTAATATTACGTAGACGTCTAATTCCTAACAGAAATTAATGTTCTCAGAAAAGAGCTAAGACAGCCCAACCACTAGCCTTTACAGAGAGGCGAATAGAAGCAGGTGGGGGACCGGAATGCGACGTGGGAAATGGACGACAGTACCTGTGCGAAAATGATTCAATATTGAAAGCTCTTTCATCACTGGAAAACGCGAACATATTTTTGGAACGTACTGTTTACTATGACCGTAAGGCTACTATGACTGTATATGCGGTCTTGTGTCTGTGTGGAGGACGGTTGAACTTCATTAGTAGAAGGAGTGGGAGTGAAGTGCATTCAAAAACTCAGGTACAATAAAAATTGAAGTAAAAATAAAATGATGTCCCTGTACAATCCATTAATATTTTGGTTATATGTTATTACCAGAGATCGGAACTTTAGCAGAATGCCTTTTTAAATGTGTTAAATCTGTCTTCATTTTGAAAGTAAATCTGTACGAATTATATCTTTGTGATTGAAACATCACAGTTTTATGTTGCCCTTTTCTGGCTTTTGTAATATAAATGCCTAATTTACAAAATAAATGCTTGTTTTTCCTTTATTTGATTATTTATCTATTATTTATTAATTTATTATTCAATTTGCCTACAGGTATATTTTAATTTATTTCTATAACCGCTACAATGAAGGTAACTTCACCGAATTATTGTCTTTCAGTCAGTTCATATTCTCTTTGCAACAATGAGTGCTCCCGTGCAAAAATGTATAACAGTAAGCGTTTTAATTATCGCTTGTGTTTATTTGACAAGGGAACAATGAGTGCGGGTCTAACGTTATTTTTAACGGTTATTTTTCTTTCATTTTTCATTGCGACGTTGTTGTAGCTAGCTAAATATTTCATATTGCAACATATCACTACAACCAAACACAAAAATGCACTTTCCAAGGCTACTGGGAAGACAATTTCTTTGCTTCCAACAGTAATTGCAACATCGAGTCGAAAATCTCAATTTGCATTCGAGTTATGTAAAGCTTTTCTTGCTGCCGAAATCTCTTTGTGGAAAGTGCAAGTTTGTGGGTCTAGTGCAAGGTTTTTGTAATTGCCTTTTATTGCGTACTTTAGCTATTTATAATGCCTTTTTGCCTGCCTACTTTAATGATTCATAATGCCTACACTTCCGGGCTCTGGTTATTACATTACGATTTGTGATTTCTATAAAATTAGATATATAGTGCGGTCGCGTCACGCTTGATCCGAAGAACGCGTGAAGATCTCAACCGATGATTGTTTCATTCTTCAAAGCTGCGAGGCCTGAATTTTACCGGTCGTTGCCACAGCTTAGTCCAGTCTCAGACGTTAGTGATAGAAGACGTGTGTGGTTGTGTACTTATTTTAAATACGTTTGAAGTGTGTGTGCTGTGCATTAAATTAGTTGTTTAGACAATTGAAAACGCCGGCTGTAAAGTTTACTCTACAACAGCGAATATTTATGTTCGAAACTTAGTCAAAACAGATTCATGCCAACAAGTGTGTATGCAATTTGTAGAAAATTCCCCAATATTCCACCTCCAAATAGAGGTAAAGTTCTAAACCTTACATTAGATTAAGAGAAACGGGATCGCTGAACTTTAAAATTCGTCTTCCAAAACGAAGGGTTCTAACAGAAGGAAAACATGATGATATTAGTGCATCACTAGAACGTTCTCCTAATAAATCTTTACGTGGTGTTGCACAAGAAGTAGACGTATCAAAAATTTCAGCTCATACGGCTACTACTAAACTTTTAAAATTGAAACCTTTCAGACTTACTGTATACCAAGAATTTACGTCCGCATGACAACGAAAGTCAAATGAATTTCTTTAATTGGGTTTTACAAAACATTGTTGATGGTATTGTTGATCCACGTTTAATTATTTTTTCTGATTAGGCATGGTTTCATTTACGTGGCTATGTAATATGTCACTGCTTGTATTCTTTGTGACCTGGTAGAGTGTGAGAGAAGGCCCTATGACCAGTATAAATAAATTAATAATAATAATAATAATAATAATAATTATTATTATTATTATTATTATTATTTTCACAGAACAATAGATTCTGATGCACCACTTTCAACAACTACTACAACACAGGTTAGTGAAATAAAATGATGATTGTGTGCATGCTATTAATTAATGATAGCCTGAGATTACGTATCTAAAATGCCGCGTTTTACCTCGCACTCTACATTTTACAGGCTTGCTCCCGCCCGCATTCTTCGGATCAAGCGTGGCGCGACCGCACTTTAATTCATTCTTTATTTAATAATGACGTCCGCTATTTATCAATGTAAGCTATATCCTATCACTGCTCTTACTTGTTAAAGAACTGAATAACTAAGAGGAAAAACATTGCAAGCGCCAAATTTAAAATTTTACAGGAGCAGAAAAAACACTTGATCCTTAGCGTTGTAACGTTTTTCGGCAACCTACTAGATTATACTACCTGTATTGAAGGTTGTACTTCCATTTTTAACCAACAGAGTTTGCTACATTGTAAACAGAGTACGTGAAACGTGTCTCCAGTGAAATATTGCATTAGGAAAAAAAAGTCGCTTCCAACGTTTTTCCGCTCAGGTATTTAAACTATTCAGCAGCGATTCCCAAATTGTGCTCCGTGCGAGGGCTCCGCAATTGATTCTCAGGGGCTCTGTCCGCGGCTGTTATGAAGATGACAAAAATTGCTCCTGCCAGCTTGCATTGTAGGCTACTGAAAATCCTATGTGAAGATATGGGAAGTATACAAAAGTCATTATTATTATTACACACACAAGTGTCTTAGTTGTCGCGTGGTGAAGCATTACTTGAACTTCGAACGTAAGTTTCTTCACTCTTGAATGACCAAAACAGTTTGCTAGCAGATTATTTTAATGACCAGGAATGGTTGTGCAAATTACGTTACGTGGCAGATATTAAAAAAAATGAACGAATTCAGCACATTCACACCAGGGAAACGGAAGACTATATTCTATGCCAATGACAAAATTGCCGTATTGAAGAAAAATACAGCGTTCTACATGGAAACCGTTGAGAATAAGGATCTGATATGTTTCTTATTGACTTCAAACTTTATAGAAGAAAATAAAATAATGAATGACTCATTCTTAGCAATAGGCTAATAAAAGAACACCTTGACAAATAGTCAAAATATGAAAATAAGAATTCATATTTATATTATTCATATTTTCCAAAGGGCACCCAAGAATCGATTCGAAAGAAATATGAGTGGATTGAAGATCCATTTTCAGTGAAGTTAAAACCAGCAGCCCCCACTGCGGCAGAATATGAGCTCCTTATTGACATGGTTTCGGACAGCCGCTGTCAGGCATCATTTAAAAACAAACCACTTTCCGAAGTTTTGGGTCAGTTAGGGGAGGATCTTTAGATATGAAGTTCAAAAGATAAATTGCTCTTACTGTTTTTTGGTACTATGTACCTCTGTGAAACTGTCTTTTCGGGATATACTGCTACAAAAACAAAATAAAGCTCGTTTGGACGCAGAAGACGATATGCGTCTTCAACTGATGTCTGTGAAACCGGGCATTGACAAACTCTACCGTAATGAACAGGTAAATTCTTCACATTAACATCGGGTGTACATGTAACATTTTAAAAAATATTTAACTAGTTATATCATTTCGTAGATTTAAATAATATCGTCTCCAGTTCCTTTTTACTATTGTTTCATTTATATATATATATATATATATATATATATATATATATATACACACACACACACATTATTCGTACTTGAGTATACGTATCGTGTGTAATATGCTTTAAAGAACATAGACAGATAGAACTTAATTTTAATTTTATGGTTTATTTAACGACGCTCGCAACTGCAGAGGTTATATCAGCGGCGCCGGTGTGCCGGAATTTTGTCCCGTAGGAGTTTTTTTACATGCCACTAAATCTAGTGACATGAACCTGTCGCATTTAAGCACATTTTTGTAATAGTCTTCATCAACACAATGTGCAATTTTCGGCATTATTTTTATTTGTTTTTGAGGACTGGTTCGGGACCCCGCAGAGTGGGGTTGATTGTGGAGTATTGGTGAAATTATAGCCTAGTCTAATTTTGAAGGGAAATGGAAGAACCCCAAGAAAAACCTCTCCGGCCCGTTTTTTACACCACAAAATTCCTTCATAGCCAGACCAGGATCGATGGCCTATAATATAATAACTTTGAATCTTTAGAGAACTGCCTGAATCATAGTTCTGCTATCTCCAATACCTACAGTACAACATACTAGTTAGAGATTTGACATTCTCTTTAAGGGTCGAGGTAGGCTACACCATTGGCCCGTAAATAATTAGTGAAAATAATTTTTTTATACGGATGACGTGAATATGTTAGGAGAAAACCCACAAACGGTTAGGGAAAATGCGGGAATTTTAGTTGAAGCAAGTAAAGAGATAGGTTTGGAAGTAAATCCCGAAAAGACAAAGTGTATGATTATGTCTCGTGACTAGAATATTGTATGAAATGGAAATTTATCCTTTGAAGAGGTGTAAAAATTCAAATATCTGGGAGCAACAGTAACAAATACAAATTATACTCGGAAGGAAATTAAACACAGAATAAATATGGGAAATGCCTGTTGTTATTCGGCTGAGAAGCTTTTATCATCAAGTCTGCTGTCAAAAAATCTGAAAGTTAGAATTTATAAAACAGTTATATTACCGGTTGTTCTGTATGGTTGTGAAACTTGGGCACTCACTTTGAGAGAGGAATAGGTTAATGGTGTTTGAGAATAAGGTTCTTAGGAAAATATTTGGGGCTAAGAGGGATGAAGTTACAGGAGAATGGAGAAAGTTACACAACACAGAACTGCACGCATTATATTCTTCACCTGACATAATTAGGAACATTAGATCCAGACGTTTGAGATGGGCAGGGCATGTAACAGGTATGGGCGAATCCAGAAATGCATAGTGTGTGTTAGTTGGGAGGCCGGAGGGAAAAAGATATTTGAGGAGGCCGAAACGTAGATGGGAAGATAATATTAAAATGGATTTGAGGGAGGTGGGATATGATGATAGAGACTGGATTAATTTTGCTCAGGATAGGGACCAATGATGGGCTTATGTGAGGGCGGCAATGAACCTCCGTGTTCTCTAAAAAGAAACAGTAAGTAAGTAATAATTACCTGAAGAAATAATATCAAATTTTCATAATTTTTTTACAACAGTAAAGCATTTACGTAATAAAATATAGGCCTACAATTAATTTAATATCTGCATGATTCTTTTACTGGAATGTTTTAAAGATCTACATCAACAACGTAGTCTAGGATCTTTTACTTATAAGGAATATTTTTTTCTTAATCGTTAGGCCTACCTTCAATATTAAATTTTCTAAAATTTTTTATTAAGAAAAAATTATTTCCTGAGGGAATAGATAAAAGATCACAGACTAGATTGTTGATGCAAGTCTTTAGAATATTTATGTAAAATAATCATGCAGATATTTAATGAATTGTAGATTTTATTATGTAAATGCTTTACGGTTGTAAAAAAATAATGAAAATTTGATATTATTTTTACAGGTAATTATTAACTATTGTATTCTGAATAGTACGATGAAAGAGTAATGGAACGGAGAAAAATTCTCTCCGGCGCCAGGATTTGAACCCGGGTTTTCAGCTCTACGTGCTGATGCTTTATCCACTAAGCCGTTCCATTACTCTTTCATCGTATGATGACGCAGAATATGTGCATGGAAATATCATATGTACTTCGGTACATTAAAATAATATATATGATATGCGTAAATCACTTCGTGATTTAAGACGGCGCTTATTCTGTCGGATCCCGGCCAACTAGTCACTCATAACGAGTGCACCTCAGCACATGTGTGGACTTCGGTCCTACGTTCATAGACATCTATGACGTAGTGCAGAGGGCGGCCACTAGAGGGAACCCAAGAGTTGGAACTTAATCTGAGACGATTCTGTCCGATGGGTATCCGGTGTGGCTTAGTGGATAAAGCATCAGCACGTAGAGCTGAAAACCCTGTTTCAAATCCCGGCACCGGAGAGAATTTTTCTCCGTTCCATTACTCTTTCATCGTATGATGACGCAGAATATCTGCATGGAAATATCATATGTACTTCGGTACATTAAAATAATATATATTCTGAATAGTGTTTTATAAAGTGTAATGTATGTATATTAAGCGTGAAAAGTTTTGTTCAGTTAGCTTTCACTGACATATAAAAAAATAATAAATGTTTGCAGGCCAATGGTGTACGTCCCTCCTTAAGGATTTGTACGTGTCAAATATCAATCTTTTTCTTAGATACTGAAAAGTCGTCTGTGAATAATTCGACATTGTGACTCTACTCTCGTCCATGTATAGGCTATCTGGATGATATGTTTCTGTAAAATTAACAGTCAACAGTGTATACAGGAAAGAAACGTCCGTTTTACCGTATTAAGCTACGACTATGATGTATGAAGGGGAAAAGAGCATTTCTGCGTTGCCGACCAAGTCGGTAATGGTATTTGCATAGTTGCAGTGAGTGTTGTCGAGATTGCAGCACTGACCTGTATAATGTTGAAA
The DNA here is from genome assembly GCF_040183065.1 of Periplaneta americana. Taxonomy (NCBI): domain Eukaryota; kingdom Metazoa; phylum Arthropoda; class Insecta; order Blattodea; family Blattidae; genus Periplaneta; species Periplaneta americana. Next base: position 61,839,185 of record NC_091125.1, on the reverse strand, counting down.
CTGTAATTTTCTCCTCTGTCCCAGTTCCCCAGTTGAACGGCAGTGTTGGCGCTTCCTGGTTTAAGATTTGCCACTGTGAATGAAGATAATACAGAATGGATAATTTCTCAAAATGATCTCTGCTTTTCAGATTGTCAAGTCATACTGTAAGATCTACCCGGATTCTCCCTTATCTTTCCTTACTTTTTGGATGTTGCGTTTCTCGCATTATTTTCCTCCCCACATTCTGTATAATAGTAAGTAAAATATTAATGTTGTTTATTTTCGTTTTGTTGTGGAGGGAAATGTAGAAATGTGTCTTTAAACGAATTTTATTTTTCGTATTACGCTATATGTGTATCTTTTTTCGGCTCATGTTTACTTCTATTGTCCAAAAAACTGCGCAACTCTCGTACTGCGAAGTATGAACAATGGTGCAACCCTAAAAGTAAAGGTGCAGTCACACGTCGCTACTTTTGCTGTGCAACTTTTGTACTGCAGCTGCAAAAGTTGCGTGTCGTGTTCACACGTAAGCCAAAAGTAGCGCGCTGCACACTACTTTTCGTGCTGAGCAACCAGTGCTGCAAAAGTTGCAACTGAAAGTTGCGAGTCTGTTCACACACAAGGCGCTACTTTTGCAGCCGTAGTCTTGCTGCAGGTTTTCAGCTCCGTGTTCACTTCTCAATATACATTTTGTGGTTATATTCGCATTATTATGAAACTCATGCGAAAGCTTAGTTATCTATTATTTGATTTTCTGTCCTAACTAGTATTTAGAAATTGGCATTATTTTTACTATAAAGCTTTTAAAAACGCCTATATACTTAAATTATAACCAACAGCAAATACACGTAATCAATGTTGGCAACGCTCCTGTTTGAAACTACGCCACGGAAAAAAAAAAGAATTATTTCGTCAGCAAAGATACTCAGACTGTGTTGTACATTTAGTAACTGTTAGAAATAATTTATTTTCATCACATCTAACATTAAAATATATCCAAACAATAAAAGTATAATTGGCACACTTGGGTGGCAACACTGGTCGCAACCGCAGCAAAAGTTTCAACAAAACCGATGTCAAAAAATGCTGCGGCTGCAACCTTGAGAATCCTGTTCACATGTCGCAACTTCTAAGCTGCGCGCAGCATGAAAAAGTAGCGGGCAGCAGGTTCGGCAGCCGCTACTTTTCTGGTTGCACCGTTGTTCACACATCGCAGTACGAAAGTTGCGCAGTTTTTTGTACTGCCGCGCTGCAAAGTAGCAAGTGTGACCGTACCTTAAGGCTGCCGAACCTGCTGCCCGCTACTTTTTCATGTTGCACGCAGCTTAAAAGTAGCAGCCACAGCATTTTTTGATATCGGTTTTGTTGAAACTTTTGCGGCGGTTGCGACCAGTGTTGCCACCCGAATATGCCAATGATACTTTTATTGTTTGGATATTATATTTTAATGTTAGGTATGATGGAAATAAATGATTTGTAACAGTTACTAAACGTACAACATAGAGTATATTTATTGACGATATAGGCTTAATTATATAATAATAATAATGATAATAATAATAATAATAATAATAATATAATAGTATATATTATATTTTATGTTACAATTATTAGCAAAATAAATAAATAAATAAATAAATAAATTCATTTTCTATTTCTCCGTAGCGTAGTTTCAAACAGGAGGGTTGCCAAAAGTGATTACGTGAATATGCTGTTGGTTATCATTTAAGTACTATATATATACGTTAGGCGTTTTTTAATAGCTTTATAGTAAAAATAATGCCAATTTCTGAATCAGTGGCGCCAACGTTTGAAAAAGTTTAGGTGGGCTCAAAATTTTCAATTACAATAAAATATCAAATTCTCCCTTACATGAATCGTGATGTATGTCTATTCACAACACTGATATAAAATATAGAATGACAGAAAAATGAGAGATCTGACAATCTTTTTGATAAGTCGATAAAAATAATCAAATACAAATAGTAACTTAATTAAACCGTGATAAAGGGTTGTGTAGCCCTGTGAATAACAAGATTGTGCATAAGTTGTAAATTTAAGTTTACAATTAACTTTTTAAATTGACGATTGGACTTCGTAATTTAATACAAAACAATAAATATATTGGACTACCATTATGTAGCACGACGAGTCGCAATGTGTTTCTCCTCATTGCACTTCTTCCCATAAACTCGTCACAATCCTCTAAATCCAACTTTTCAGCGCTTTTCTTGTGTATATTTAAAATAACAATGTGATTAAGTCACTTCTGGGACATTGTTGAACGCAGAAATGTTTTAATCTTTTCAACGCGGAGAAAGATCTTTCGGCTGTAGCTGTGGAAACTGGCATAGTCAGAGTGAGGCGTATAAATTTAAGTAATTCAGGCACTATTTCACGAATAACATGTGACTTCAGAAATTTAACTACATCTCCAAAATTTCTTATTTCAACACACAACATTGCAGCATTATCACACACCATATTTATCTGCAACCTTAAGATCTCATAGTCATTTATGACGTCATCGAAAACACACCTGACAATCCTGACATCGTCTTCTTTTCCGATAACAAAGTTTTCCACTGTATTTAAAATTTAGCTTTCCTGGAAACACTTTTAAGGAATACTGTCACACATTCTATAATTTCAAAGAATTTACTCCTAAAATATTCCTTTGCATCACTAAATTCATGCTGTGTGTGTTGACGATCGTCTAGGCGGCGAGACACTTTCCTTTGCTTCGGAGTCCTTGGTTCTGACAGGTCCAGCTCATTTGCTCTTCTTGTAGTTTTGTCCCATAACATTTTCTAGTTATCACGAAAAGTTTGGAATGTTTTTATCAAATTGTGAATGAGACAATTTGCTTCATGGAAATCAAGGTTTATATTTTGTAGTTTTATATTTGTTGCATCCAGGGTGGTAAATACCTGTGTCATCATATTTAATTAAGCAAAATGTTCAAATGACTCAAGTGGTTTTAGTCTAGATAATATATATAACAGATAGGTATGACCTATGTTAAAATCGGTAGCACTTTCAAGAGAACAACCGCCAGGATCGCCACCCGTCCGCCGTAAACGAACACGAGATGACAGTACAGTTGCTAATGCATTTCAAATGGGAGTTATAACGTAACTACAACTAGATGGCTACATAGTAAACCTGACAAAAGTTGTTACCGTCAAAGCCTATAAGGCCGAGCTATCTGGGTATATATGATCTAGGGTTTTAGGTAACCGGCAGCTTTAGTACCAGCATCACTTTTATCGTTTTCAGAAAATTCTGAAAGGAACGAAGAACATCTTGATAGTTATGTCAGAGATTTTAAGCTAAGGACCCTGACAGTGAATTGCGCTGGACAGAATGGTCTTAAATTTTGTTCTGAGCCGTGTGCATTTGTATCTCTTAAAGAATTAAACCAGTTCAACCTTTTCGAAGATTCTCTTATCATATTTATTAGATCTTGAGTTACATTGATCACATTTCTGCAAGTTGCAATGTGCTTCACACTGTCTTGTGCCACTAAATTCAATGAGTGCATGAAGCAATGCAAATATCTAGCTGTTTTATCTACTTGTAAAATATTTGCCTGTACTCCCTTGTATTTCCCACTTAAATTCGCAGCACCATAATAACACTGTCCGCGACAGTTATGAATTTTTAGTCCTAGTCTTAATAAAGGGCTGCAGGCATTGCATCCTTCACCTGACATAATTAGGAACATTAAATCCAGAAGTTTGAGATGGGCAGGGCATGTAGCACGTATGGGCGAATACAGAAATGCATATAGAGTGTTAGTTGGGAGGCCAGAGGGGAAAAGACCTTTGGGGAGGCCGAGACGTAGATGGGAGGATAATATTAAAATGGATTTGAGGGAGGTGGGATATGATGGTAGAGACTGGATTAATCTTGCTCAGGATAGGGACCAATGGCGGGCTTATGTGAGGGCGGCAATGAACCTCCGGGTTCCTTAAAAGCCAGTAAGCAAGTTAGTCTTAAGGGTCACTGATGATATTGTAGAGACTAGTCACATGTGTTGCTGACGTTTCTTGGAAACCGATGAAGTGCTCTTGAATTTCAAGTTCTTTAGAAATAATACGCAAACATATCGACACTTGCTCTGTTTTCGCCACGTCACTCGTTTCATCCATAAGCAGACCGAAACACCCCGCTTCGTGAATTTCATTAGCCAACGAAGCACTTTCAATGCCATGATTTTCGAGCATTTCGTTTTCCGCGTCGTAAAGGTATCTCTAACAATAAATCGCCTGAGTTCTGTGGAGTCTTCACATCGCAATTTCAAAACTGATGGAAATTACTTGCTTTGTCCTTATGCCCGCGAACTGATAGTCCCTGCTTTGATAAATATAACAACGATGAAAATAGTTTATGTAAGGTAACAGGAGAATTTTGAAGGTCTTGCAACTTTGCAAGATTCAAACTGTGTGCAACATTTACTCCACTCTGCACTGCCAGTTGGAACATGATTCTTTGTGGCAATGAGATATTTCATGAGAACTAAATTTTCTTAAGGCATGTTTCCAGTTGGAAAAGCCGAAGGGAATGAAACAAGGGCCCGTTTTGGTGGAGAAATTTAATAGTTTTTATCACTAGCTTGTATACTTTACAAAATACCATTTTTTTGTGTTCATCGTACAAAATCCACGGATGTTTGTCCTGCCATGAATTTAGGAAAATTCTACCCTTACCAGCACCCTTTATTTCGCTTTCGCACGACAAAACAGAATCACAAAGTTTTGAAATATGTGAAGACGAACTTTGTGCATCAGCTGATTTTTTAACGGAATTCAAATCCATTATATCGGAACAGGATTGTTGTCGATGATCGTTGGGTTCCCACTCACGTTGGGTAGGATCTATCCGCGGTCTTTTATTTAAAAATTTATCCATGGTCTTGATTAACAGCATAAAAAATCACATCACAATTACACCAATTACCGCAAACGACGTTCGCGCAAACTAAAATTAAAGCCCACTGATTCTTTCATTCTTTTATTTACGAAGCACCGCTACTCAACGAAGAAAAATTAAACTCTTCATTGCTACTTTTCTTTTAAGATATATTCTGTTTTATTTAAAATTCAATAACATGAGTTGACTGTGATTATTATTAACTACCTCACTCTTTGTATACAAGGGCCCAACAACGCTTCCATACTTTAACTTAGGCCTACGTATTTAAAAATCTGTCTGCACTGATGTGATAATGATTACAATGCTAATAATAATAATAATAATAATAATAATAATAGTAATAACACGACAAATTATTGGGTGGGCTTGGGCCCCACGGGCCCATATAAATTGACGCCACTGTTCTGAATACTAGTTAGGACAAAAAAGAAAATAATAGATAAGTAAGCTATCGCATGAGTTTCATAATCCGATATTCTAATGAGAACATATCCACAAAATGTATATTGAAAAGTCAATACGGAGATGGAAAGTTGCAAAAGTAGCGCCTTGTGTATGAACAGACTCACATCCTCCAGTTGCAACTTTTGCAGCGCTCGGGTTGCGCACTACGAAAAGTAGCGTTCAGAGCGCTACTTGCTTTTACGTGTGAACACGACACGCAACATTTGCAGCTGCAGTACAAAACTTTCGCAGCAAAAGTAGCGAAGTGTGACCGTACCTTAACTTAACCTCTCTCCTACTCTATAGTAATCAAGTTATGTTACCGGGACAGTCTCTCCCGGACAGAGTTTAAGCGGGAAATAAAAATGTGACAGTGAGACAAAGCGTAGAACATTGATGTGATTGGCTGAGTCTGTTAACACGTCACTCCCAGGTGATATTAGTACATTTGCTTTGGAAAGGTCAGGTCTATCTTGCCAAACTATAGCACAAATGATGAGATTTGACGGTTGACCGTATTATACAATATTATGTGCATTTAGTATAGAATGTTTCGCTTTAACAGTCGCGACTGTCGTCAGCGATATCTTCTAATAGGAGAACTTTTTGATACCCTACGGTCATATTCGTCTTTTTTACCTAAAATAAAAAGGATATGTGATGTATCTTCCTAGATAATTAGTAGCCCATCAACATATAGGCCGTGCTGTAGGCAGAGTTCACATTCAGATCTTTATATCCACTCAACGTTAAGCTGTACGCCTTTTTCTGGGATAAAACGCGGCCGGCAAAAATGTTTGTCATTTAGAAGTTATGACAGCTGTGAATTAGAATATGAGACGAAGGTGATACAAGGAAAATACAATAAAAGCATAGGCGGAGAGAGAACCGTTTCCTTGGGGGGGGGGGGACAAAGCAAAACCATAGAATTCCGATATATCCAGATTATGGGGGACATCATTTATCACCTCCCACAGTTAAAGCTTGACCTTGGTACAGTATATCGGAATATGATAATTTAATAAAGGTATTGTAAAATAAAGTAAAAATTGTAATAAAACATACAGACAACATTACTTTTTTTTTTCCTCTTGTACAAAGGAGAGACCCGAAGGCTTGCACTGCAGCATGAGGCTTATTGTGCTTACCACTCCTATTCTGTGAATGACTGGGTAGCCGAACAGCTGCCCTCTTGTACAAGTACAGCATGCCGCACCATGAACTTAACCCGGGCTATTGTATGGATGATATGAGAATTAATGATGGCGAAATGAGTCCGAGGTCCATATTGAAAAATTACCAAGCAATTCTGCTTCAATTGGTTGAGGAAAAACCTCCGAAAACCCCAACCAAGTAACTTGTCCCAACCAGGATTTGAATCTGGGCTCGCTCGTTTCATGGCCAGACGTGCTAACCATTACTCCACAGCGGTGGACCAATTTTACATTTACTCTATCTGTTTATTTAAAAAAGCAAGATGTCATATCAAATGTAAATTCTAATTATTTTAATTAATCACGTCTTTAAGTTTACACATTATACCGGGATCACTTTTTTTTCTGCATTGTTGTGCAGTATGTTATTCATATTTCTCCAAGTGGCTGCTTGAACACCTGCAGAGTTCTAACACATCAGTACAGGCTGTTACAAAAAAAAAAAAAACATTACAATGCTTCCATTCTTTAAATGAGGTATAGAAATTCTTAAACATTCAGAAATTTAAAATAAATATTATAGTCCAGACGCATGGTCTGAAAATTCGTCAATTTAAACATAGAAACTTAATCATAAACAAAAGAAGAAAAATCTTTTGAATTCAATATTTTATAACGTTAATAGAAAAAAAGAGTTCGCCCAAGTTTGGGCCTAAATAACTCCACCTATGAATAAAAGTAAGGCCTTACCTATGCAAGCCTCGGTGTAGAGTATGAACTTGTCCGGGAACAACTCATGGAACTCTGTGAGGATGTCTGTGGGGCTGTTTGGAAATGAATCGAAGTAGAAGTGGACGGCGATTCCAGACACATAGTGGTTTGTTTGTTTATCGCTAAGAAGCTGAAATGTGAAATGCTAGCATTAGACCAAACTACCATTTGGTAAGAACACAATGAATTTCATTAGCCGCCTTGGTAGCTCAGTTGGCAGAACGCTGTGTTACAACGACCGCAAGTCCGAGTTCAAATCCAGGCGGTTGTGAAGTTGTATTTATGGTGAACAAAGACAATATTTTTTGGGATTTTCTCGGGGTTCTCCCACTTTTACTCATCATTCCAATAACACTTTCCACAATTCTCCTTTCATTATCATATATGTCTCAAAAAATGGGGCACCACTTTATTTGCGTGACACCAAATCGATCGCCCGCCATATTGGGTATTCCTTTCGGTTTGTTAAAAAATGGTAGTGTTAGTGCCTTATATTTTAGTGGACTCTTAAACCTGACAAAGAGGCACCGCAGTCCTCAAGGTTGTCGCTCGTGATTAGAATGTAATGATTCATATTCATGTGTAACGTAATGCATAACCACCAACAGAGGTATGGTATACGGATTTAATGGCTGGAGAGAAATGCTTGGTGTGGTGGATGCTGAAGGCTGCACAATCGACACGCAAATCATTCCATCACGGGTGCTCAAAAAGTCTACTGGGATTGAAATATGCTTGAATTTTTAAGAACCTGTAGTTCAAAGGGCTTCTGGAAAAAATGTTCCTAATTTATCTATGTTTCAACTTGAATTTAATTAATATTTTTCGTGTTTAAAAATTTTTATAAAATCAAGTATATGAAGTAGAAAGGTAATCTAAAAACCAAAATATACCTGAAAATATTGTGTGTATGCTGTAAAAATTGTAAATTGATAGCTTCAAAAGTTGAAGAGTAATAGCAAAATTTCTTCAACCATACACAACAGCCCCTTAAAGAAATTGCTCAAATTCGTCCTTATTGGGGACATGAAGAGTAGAGTGATAGGCAAAGGAATTCTAGTTTGAAGAATTATGGGTCTGACACGATTACTATTATTGCCACATCATCGTATAGATTTTAAATAGTCTTCGTAACAATTTGTTTACGGACTTCAGTGACATGATAACTGCATTTCGACTAAAATACTTTGAATCTGGCAGATGTTTACCTTAGTAGCGTACTCTGGAATGTTGAAGCGTTGGTCATCGTTCAGCATTATCTTAATATCCCTGAAGCCTTTGCGTTCCAAAGTAGGACCCAAGTACTGGCTTACAAATATTTGTTCTTCCTTTGGTAGCCAGCTCATGCTGTTATAGTGAAATCTAGCGTACAGATCGCTGGTTGGTTCATTTTGAGGTGACAGAGCCCAAAAGTGAAGTCCATATTTCTCGTATGCGTCCAGAAACCTGTAAAACACAATAATAGACACCTCATGAGATGTGTCAGAACAGGTTTCTTTCGCGGTACTCTCATTTCCACTATCATCATTCAATCATTTCTCAATAACTCAATATTTTACGCTTCTGTCGTCTGCGGCGGTAAAGTAGTGATTGCTAGAGCCCGGATTTATGTAATATGAAAATGAGAAATATGTACAAAAATATGCAGCTAAAAATGGCAAAACATGTAGATAAATATGTAATAAGTAAAAAATATGTAACTAAAAATCTGGACTTCATTAGATATATTTTTGCACACTGATAAAAAGTTATAGATGCACATGTAATTCAATCTCATTTAATTACTGTATGGCGGTGCAATTAATATTTGTTTATGCCATCCTAGCATTATAAACAGGTTGTTACTACATCCAATATCGTTTGTAATTGGTTTATTATAGCACGCGTGCCAATAAAAGCAATGACGTATTCGCTATGACGGAATACCGGAACGCTTGCTATCTTGCTTACTGCTTTTATGCGTGACGTAACAAGAAATGAAATGCAGGACAGAAGATAACGTATTATATTTCCAATCTTTAACAATTTTGTATCACTTTTGTAATATCACATAAAACAGTTCTGTGGTTCAGAGAAACTATATTAACCAAATAAAGGAACATTTGTAACATAACCTGTAAGGTCATACATTCTCTTTATTCAGTGTCAATTTCAGACGCAACTAATCGATACGAACATATGAAGACTGTCAGCTATGGATCTCGAATTTCTTTCATAATTTCTTTCCTACAATTTATAATTCTAATATGCCATAAAGTGTTGTATCTAACTCGTGGATAATCTTATTATGACTCTCCTGAAAATTGTCGCACTCACTATAGTTCGTACGACAAACATTCACTCATGACATAATCATCAAGATTATCCACTTGTTGCATAAGTAACTATTATTTTTCCATATTTTCTGTGGTCATCAATTGTCTCGTCAACGGCAACCCATACGTAAGAATCACCAAGTTCAACTCTAATCTTTTCCGTTGTATCAGTATAGCAGGAGTTCAAATAATTTTTCCGGAGTGTTGATTCATCCGGAATATTGAAGTTGCAGTATTTGTGTAGGAATGCTTGAAATTTTGGCACTTCAAGTTAATACCATGGTATGTTTGCAGCAACCATTGCCATGCACAAATCTTTATTAAGTTCACGCGTAGAAGACGAAGAAGATTCCAGCACCACTTGTGTAAGAGAACTTGTTTTTTCCACGGAGCGTGTTTTTTATTTGTCACATGAAGTTCTATTTTTAAAATGCCTTTCTAATTGTGACTTCATGGTATTTGTCCCTACTTTATCGTTACTTTTTAAGAGATACACAAACTGTAAAGGATGTCCATTCTTTTAGAGAATACGTTATTATTTTCAATTATTAAATTATTCTTATGCTTTAGGGACGAAGGAACAAGCTTTATAAACAATTTTGAAACATAACTTACGTATTAAGAGGAGGAAAAATTGGTAAAAAAGTGCTTTCTTTCAAAATATACAATAACTTTCAAAATATGTAATATATGACAAAATATTTATTATGCATCAAAATATGTAACTTAAAACTTTGGAATAATGTTCCTTTAGTTGTGATTCGCCGACATTTTAGTTTTTCTTACAGCTACATATACAGGGTGTTTAAAAATACGGGGCATAATTTCAGGTATGTATTTCCCACATGTAGACAATCAAAATAGTTCATTACAACATGTGTCCGGAAATGCTTTATTTCCGAGTTATGGCCTTCACAACATTGGAATTCACCGGAACGTTTTTCTTTCCGCAGGTCTTTGCCGTCAAAGGAGACATTAAGAGGGCACTCTGACAGTTCATTCCGAGGCGAAGGTTACATTCAGTGTTGTGTAGGCGTTAGACTGTACGACATGTATTCAAATCAAGAGCTGGCAGAGATACACTTCATGTACGGTAAGGCGGACGGCAATGCTGCGCTGGCTCGTCGTTTGTACCAGGAGAGGTACCCACAGCGACAATGTCCAGATCGGAAGACATTTGTACGTCTCCATTACCGTCTGTGCGAGTATGGAAAATTTAACTCTCCTGGTTTGGGAAGGGGACGACCAAGATCTACAACTCCAGAAGTACAGGAGGAGATTCTGGAGGCTGTGAACATGACTCCTTCTATCAGCACACGAAGGGTAGCGTTGCAAGTCAATGTTCCTCATACAACTGTCTGGATCCTGTTGAAAGAGTATCAATTGTATCTTCATCATTTGCAACGTGTACAGGCCCTGTCACCAGCAGATTACCCTGCACGAGTTAGGTTCTGTCAGTGGTTCTTGCAGCAGTATGGTGTAAATCCGAACTTTCCTGCCTTAGTATTATTTACAGATGAAGCACAGTTCACACGAGATGGCATAACAAATTTCCACAATCAGCATGTATGGGCGTATGAAAACCCACGTGCAACTGTTCCATCTCATCACCAGGTGCGGTTCTCCCTCAACATGTGCGCCGGTATCATTGGTGATCGATTAGTTGGACCCCATGTACTTTTAAACAGACTTACGGGGCAGGCGTACACAAACTTCCTGGAAAACACTATACCTCATGTTTTAGAAGACACTCTACTGATCAATCGTCAACACATTCACTTGTTGCATGATGGCGCTCCTGCACACTACAGTCGTACGGCTCGCCGGTACTTGGATCGAAGGTTTCCTGATCGATGGATAGGTAGAGGTGGCCCAATTGCTTGGCCTCCACGCTCACCTGATCTGAACCCTCTCGATTTCTACTTGTGGGGCCATTTAACATCATTGGTTTATTCGTCTCCAGTGCCTGATTTGGAATCCCTTCGGAATCGAATTGTGGCATGTTCTGAGGACATACGCAATACTCGTGGAGTTTGGGATCGTGTTCGCAGGTCAATGAGACATCGATGTGAGGTCTGTATTCAAGCAGGAGGTGGACATTTTGAACATCTTCTGTAATGACAACGACCTGCGGAAAGAAAAACGTTCCGGTGAATTTCAATGTTGTGAAGGCCATAACTGTGAAATGAAGCATTTCCGGACACATGTTGTAATGAACTATTTTGATTGTCTACATGTGGGAATTACATACCTGAAATTATGCCCCGTATTTTTGAAACACTCTGTATATATACTGTATATACAGGATGTTTCAAAATATGGGACATAATTTCAGGTATGTATTTCCCACATGTAGACAATCAAAATAGTTCATTACAACATGTATCCGGAAATGCTTCATTTCCGAGTTATGGCCATAACTCGGAAATGAAGCATTTCCGGACACATGTTGTAATAAACTATTTTGATTGTCTACATGTGGGAAATACATACTTGAAATTATGCCCCATATTTTTTAAACACCCTGTATAGGGACAGAATATGTAGGTCTAATTACATAAAATCCGGGATCTAGTGATTACTACTTTGGATATACAATAGCTGTAAAATTATCGGTATGAATTTTTTCGGAAGAAAGAGGGCTTCAGGTAAAATTTACTAGCCATGCATCGTCCACGTTAAAATTAAGCTCAAAAAGTAACACAGTGACTCCATAGGGGTGACTTAACTTTGTGTGAGTTTATCCCATTATCCACCTTAATCGACCGATCGATCAATCAATCAATCAATCAATTAATATCCGATGTCGAAAGTAACAGAAAGCTGTTGCATTTTCCTATTACATTATCAAGAGGCAAAATCAATCGGATCCTATGATGATTCTATACGTAGTAAGTACAGCACGTAACTTGAAATTCCTGGAATTGATGCTGACGTCTATTGTAAGTCTTCAAATGCAACATTATGATCCTATATCAAGGGTGAATTAAATTTAAAATAAGATAGGAATAGATACAATATAGGATTTGTTTTCTTTACCAACTCCTCACTAGTTACGCGGAGATCTTAGCTTGTAGGGGTTGTCTACTATCCAGGCTTATCATTAAGGTCTTTGTGATGTAACAGGTTATGAAATAATTTATCGTGTATCCAAACACAATCACCTTTTTACATTAGCACATGAGATTACATCCATGATTTATTTTCTACTGTAATACGTTCGAATTTCGAACACAGCCTACAGTTTTATTCTCACAATAAGGAAGACTGCAATGAAACAAAATAATTTAAAGTAATATTATCTAAATTATCAAGCTAAAAAGTTTTCATAAACGACATGATAAATAAATAATTTAAATAAATTCACATTTAAAAGTTGTTATTTAAATAAAAGAAACATACGAAATACAATAATCTGTCAATTATTAGACGTCTAACAAAGGTTAATTGCATTAAATGAATATCGGCTAATTCAGCATCAGTGAATCCTCCGATTAAGTCAAGTGAGTTCCTACAAGGTTAGTCACCCGTAACTGTTTATGCTGGAGTATAATAATAATTAATAATGTTATCGAAAGACGTGCGTATAGTCTAAATTGACAGGCGTTTCATAGTACTACCATTCATAAAACATCATACCGTATAATACGTGACACATTTATGGAAAAAAAAACTGTAAAGGCAAGGGAAAAAATAAATAGGGCATTAATTCACTTGCATTTTTCTTAAATACATAGGCCTATCAAAATATACCCATGTCTCCCTTCCCACTCTGCAGACATTTTCATTCTGATCCTCGCAACTTTGTGTTCCAAGCCTCTGAGATGATTCTGTACTGGGCAATGAAGATTTTTTCTTCGCTAAAATATACGAAGTCTTTATAGACTCCTTGCTGAGTCAGGTTCATTTCTTGAGGCAAATACCTTACATAATAGTCTGCATATAACTGATAAAATTCATCTCGTAGTCTCGTAGAAAATCCTGTAACGTTCCTCGGCTCTTTCATCCAGCTTGGAGAAGTCCATGACGTAGTGCACAGGCTGATGTTTCGAACACTCATGTGTATAGCTCGCTTGACAATTGGAATCTGAAAATACATATTTTTATCGATGTAAAACAAAACTTATGTTAAGTTTTTCCGCCTTCAATTTTTGTCTAGCTGTTGTAATATTCATATTTAGATCCAAATTCCGCAAATTTAATCAATGGAGGGTGATGGATTTTTAAGAAACAAGAAACTTCAAAACTTACCAACATCGACATACAAAATTTACGCCAGAATGATCACTACAAGACTCTTTAAGGTAACAGATAGCTTACAAATGAAAGAACTGACCCGACTTCGTTAAGGATCCTCATGCATTGGTAATGTTTTTACCATACAACAGATAATTGAAACACTGAGAATTTAATTATATATTTTTATTTTTTGGCCAATAGAATGAAATTATGGGTAATTTTAAACAGAAAAGAATGCTCTTCCACTTAATTAGCTAAAGTTTATATGTAGACTCCAATGTATATAAATTACAGAAAATGATAAAATTAGTGAAAATGGATTTCAGCGTCTCAAGGAGTTTGACAAGGTTCTCAAAACAGGTATGAAAAGCATTATGTTCCTGGTCCAATTAAGTAAATGCAAATGAAAAATATGGATGCACCATTTGCATAAAATGTTCTCAATAGTCAATCATAATTTATATTTCGACACATGTACTGCTGCTGAAAATGCTATTTCAGTGTTTAAACAATCTTATATTTTAATACTTATATATTTAGACGAAGCAATAGGAAGTTGGAAAGCAAGTACTTACATTCGCCTAAAAAATTTTAGTAAACCATGTTATTAAATGAAAATCATCAAATCCTTTACCAGACTTAGATGTTATGTTAAAAAGGATTATTTAATCTTGACAAAATGGTTAACAGGTGTAATTTAAATATATCTATAGAGAAAACAAAATTAAAAGAATTTTGCTTAAAGCAGCCAGTAAGAGATAATAGAACAAATTAATCGTTTTAAGTATTTAAGTTGCAGTATACTTTACAATTTCAATTAAGAATCAGGAAATAAAATATCCAATTTACAAAATATGTCAAAATTTATTAGAACACTTAAAGGCAAAACACGAAAAGATACCCTATTGAAGTTTTATAAAGTGATGACTGTTTCTCCGTTGTTATACGAAAGTGAAACCTGATAATTAAGGTTCGGGTAAAGTAGCTGTATCATGATAGGCATCCTTTTTTTTATTTTAGTAGGTTATTTTACGACGCTTTATCAACATCTAGGTTATTTAGCGTCTGAATGAGACGAAGGTGATAATGCCGGTGAAATGAGTCCGGGGTCCAACACCGAAAGTTACCCAGCATTTGCTCATATTGGGTTGAGGGAAAACCCCGGAAAAAACCTCAACCAGGTAACTTTCCCCGACCGGGAATCGAACCCGGACCACCTGGTTTCGCGGCTAGACGCTCTAACCGTTACTCCACAGGTGTGGACGATAGGCATCCTTGGTCCGTGCGATTTGTTTACAAACATTAACTAGTTATCGCGTGTCACCCAGCCGACAGTAGCAGTTCGTATCGGCTGTAGGCTATTGTCCATTCACTGATGTTTTAGCTAGGGGGCGGGGAGCGCTCTTCCCAGTAGGTAAGGGGCTTTAACTAATGGAAGGGGGTAGTGTATACTTAGTCTGAAGCAAGTCATGGCCCTATCCTATAGAGCTCTACAGCCTATTCTAGTACAGATACTTATCCGAATCTTAGTGATCACTAATAAAAAATTATTTTAAACGAATTCAATCACAGGATACGAAGTTTTTGTAAAGTGGCAAGGTATAGGCTAGTGGACAGAAAGAGAAATATAGATATCAGAGAAGAATTAACCATTTTCTCCTTTAATAAAAAGAATAGCACACAGAAGTAAGTGGAAGAAACATATAAATAAAGAGCCCGTCTGTCTTATAGCCATAAAAATGTTACAATATCTCGCAAAATACAGAAGTCGGAACAGAAACAAGTAGGACCTGATCCCTGTGTTAATATGATTATGATGATTAATTTTAAAACAGGTTTTAAAGTCTAGATCTCCAGACAGGAGAAATGTTGATCTCGTCGAAGTCAGGGACGGAAGGCGGAAGCCAAAATAGGAAGATTTTATTTATAATCCTAATCCTCAAATTTATTCATTTTGTTTATAAAATTTCAATTGGCCTGCGCTTAATTGTTACACATTTTCAATTTGTTCAGCTCATTCTACTGTGTCTAGTCGACACTGGACCAAGAATATTTTGTATGCAGTGTCTACTAAGTGGAAGAAACAGCATTTTCCACTGAAGCCGGAATTAGGATAATCCGCTAGTCCTCGTCATCAGCGAAATCGAACTCGCGTATCTTGGGCCCAGAGAAAAGCACGGTAACCACTACATCACTGAGGACGACTGGTCAATAATACCTGAAAATTAATGCAAGCCTCTCCTCAGGACCAATGCATTTCCTTCACTTGTGTTCTTCTTAGTGAGTATAGGTCTCAATTCTTCCAACAAACAATCGAACTTTCCATAACTCATTCTAAATTAATTAAGAAACTTCATTGGAACATTTTTTAAGCGATAAAAGATGGTGTGGAACTCCCCTTCTTCATGACGTGCCATCCACAAATCACGAATTCAGACAATTTTCCTTTTCATTTTCCTCTTCTTTCGCTAACACAAGGTAGGCCTAAGACGCCAGTTCACCTGATGAATCTGTCGTGCATGAGATTAGCTATAAGCTGGCGACATAAATCCACTCTGCGTTGAGCCTGTTCAGGTGTCAATTGATGAGATACAGATCTACAACTTCGATATGATTTTGTAAAAGTCTTAATGTGGCTATGTGTTGTACCTTTTGAAGCACCTGTTTCTTCTACGAGTACTTTTTTGTGAATTTTATCCCAAAATTCTGCGTGTATTCTCAATATTTAATACATTAGGTCTTCCAGGACTTCGTAAATATTTAATGCTGCTTCCACTACTGCTATTACTACTACTATTAATACTACTACTACTACTGCTATTACTACTATTACCACCACCACTACTACTACTACTACTACTACTACTACTACTATTACTCATAATAATAATAATAATAATAGTAATAATAATAATAATAATAATAATTAATGCTGGAGATGATAAAAATTTTGAACTCTAATAGTTATTGACGTAGTTAGATACCGGTACTGATAAAATTATATTCTCAATACTATAGTGTGTAATAGAAAAAATAATACTTGCTAAATATCGGACTTCCTATTTTGTGTATTTTCCAAGTTACTGTTTAATTTCTTCGTTAATATATTCGAGAAATCATCATATAGGCTATCTTGACGGTAATTATTTAAAGAAATACAGGCCTAAATATATCCCAGTAGTATTATTGGTCGCGATAAAAATTCATTCCTCTGCAGAAACAGTGGCGTTTCTAAATAGTTACAAATCGAGTAGCCTGGTCAATTTCTTACAGATAATCCCTGCCGTGGGAACTGGATTTAATTCCCTTGTCTTATGTTAGTCCTATGTTGTCTTAAGGGAATTCTGAATATATAATGTTTATTTACAGTAATTCAAGGATGGTACTCGAAAACGCAAAATATCAAGTCATGAAGAGAGATTACAACGGTGATGGTGATGATGGTGGTAGCTATAATACTGATGGTGATAATAATTATTTACTGAAATTAAAACTGAATACTTACTTTATATAAAAGATCCTCCTCAGTGAGATTGAAATTTGTGAGGTTGAGATTTTCTTGATCATTAGCATATATATAATGTCGGCGTGAAAAGTCTGTACCACCCATTGGAATTCTAATGATATTATACTCCGCTCCTTCCGGCGCAAAATATTGTCTGGAAAAGAGAAAATGATTTTATCCCCATGGTTTAATTATTTCAGCTTCAGAATTAACTTTTGAGAATTTTCCTTTCAGCGATGTAAAATTATTCTGGTTGTAACTTTAATTTGATCATAAAGTTCATTTTTTTAATGTTAGAAAATAATACTGAAGTAAATGTGCACAAATCGTGGACAATTTCACTAAAATTACTAAGACAATGCAAATTATAGCTATGATCCATGTACAAATAGGATAAATTATTAATTTTATGTAAGTGAAATTATGCAGTAAGCGAAATTGGATATAAGAGAGATGTGGGAAAAGAGTTCATAATGAAAGTATTTCAAAAATACTTATTTTATTGCATTTTATGAATGACAGAATAAAATGTTTAAGGATTTAAGTTTAGTATCCACAGTGTTTATATGTTATTCTGGAGTTTAAGAGACAAATATCTAATCTGTTCTCTGAAGAAGAGAAATTTAATTTTTAAATGCTTGCAGATAACTGAATCCTTAAATAATTGTTCTTAATATTACTATTACCTCTGACTGAGGTTCTGGCTGATATGTATAGCCTATCTATTATCAGGCAGTACATCTCACTTGACGATATGTCAGAGGAAGGACAAATTGCTTGTACACATGTGGAATCTAATTAGTGTAATAATATGTTACTAGTCAGCGATGTATGCAATGGAGAAAGAAAGGAACTGGCCAACCTACCTCATTATCTTCTGCTTAGTTGCCTCATAAGTGATGCTTTATTGGTATTACTTATGAGGTTTAAACATGTCTTTGTACAGTTGACTAAAGAATAAGAACAATATTACTATTTACGGTTTTAGGTTCTGAATAACCTATGATATTCAAATGTGTTAAGCCTATAGATTTATTAATCTATAAATATGATAATGAGTTGATCGGTTGTTTCCAGATATGATCTGTTATGTCCACAGAATTAATGTAATATTTCGTTTATTTCGTAAGTAGCGGCCGGTGATCGAAATCCTCGGTGAGGCCAGATGCAACTAGTTTGAGTGCCTCCGATAGAAAATGTTTATTTATGATATTAATTATTACTGTTATTATATTGTTAATATCATTATTACTGTATTGTTGTTATTATTATTAGCAGGGAACGGATTTATATGGACTAAAAATATATGAAATATGTAAATATATATGTAGTTATTTTTACCAAAATATGGAATTAAATATGGATTTTTACCAAAATATGGAATTAAATATGGACTTAAAATTATAAAAAAATGACTATGTACGTTAAATATTGGTACATTTTAATCAAACTAAACAAAAAATATAATGGACGTACCTTATCTTCCAATGTAGTTTCAACAAAACACAATTTTTATTGTCTGTTACCATAACAATAGGTTACAAACATTTCTTTCAAGTGCTGAAAAGTGAATCTTCTTCTATTGTCTCTGAGGATAGATTTATACTGACTAAAAGAGCGTTCGACGTCACAAGAAGTAACTGGTACATAATTCAATTTCACAATGTCTGCTGGGGATAAGTCCAAGTTAATCTTCACTGTTGATTCACCACTCATCACAGCAACAACCTTTTGTAGTTCTTCATATCCAGGGTTTTTTGAAAGTACAGTGTCCACCTTAGCTCTTACTGCATCTGCAACTTTACCTCTACCACGATTCAGTTGTTCCACAGTACTATTTATAATTTCAAAACTTTCAGATAGTGAAAGGTGCCTATTTTGGAGACTTTTGAGCGTTTTTATGATGCATGAAAATGTATGCTGAATGTGAGCTAAGTCATTCTTCACACTTATGTCACAGGTAACTGTTTTCGCAGTATCAATTGAGACTGCATCTTCAGAGTCCAATGCAAGGAGAACATTGTTAATAGAGTCTATATGTTCGGCATAATATTCAACTGCTTCTAGCCATGTACCCCATCTAGTTAAAATTGGCTTTGGTGGCAATGGAATTTCAGGGTACATTTCTTTCAACACGTTAACTCTACTGGGAGCTTTGAGAAATACTTTTTTCACTGATGAAATCAACAAATCTACTTTAGGGAAATTGTCTCTGACCACTTCTGCCACACGATGAAATGCATGCGCCACACAAGTAAAATGAGTCAATTTAGGATATACAACAGATAATGCTTGTCCAGCTTTGACCATATAAGGGGCAGCATCGCTAATAAAGAATAACACATTATCGTACATAATACCCTTTGGCCACAGGATACCCATAGCTTCGTTGAACAGTTTAACTATAGTTTTGTTATTGCACTTTTCTAGAACATCACAATGTAAAAGAATTCGTTCAGAATATTGTTCACTTAACAAACCGATAACTACATTACCAACAAGTCTACCTTCTTTGTCGGGAGTCTCATCAATGGAAACCCAAATTGAACTATCTTTAATTTCATCTCTTATCTTCTGTATTGTCTCATCGTAGATGGATGGAGCATACGTCTTCCTAAGTGTTGACTCATCCGGGATTGTATGTTGAGTATATTTTTCAAGGAATTCCCTGAAGACCTTATTCTTTAGTTTGTAGAGAGGAATATCAGCAGAGATGAGAGAACGGCACAGGTCGATGTTAAACTCAGATCTTACATTCGATGTTGTTGGTTGTGTTAAAAACAATTGTCTCTGCTTGGAATTTAGTTGTTTGTTGGCCTGATGTTTACTAGTTGTAATGTGTTGTTGCACCAGGAACTTTTGTGTAGATGATACTGCACACTGACACAAATTACAAAATAATATTTTATTGTCAGTTGATAAACCATCTTCTTTAAATTCTGAAATGTAACTTGTTAGTTTTGATTTTAAATTGACTGAATGACGTACTTTTGGCATATTTACCGTCTTTATAGTATGATTTACAAAACTGAACCTATGTGTACTCTGACTGGCATTTAACTGTTGAGCTGCACAACTGAAGTCTGTTAAAAATTTTAAATTAAATTAATACAGTTTTGTAACTTACTTTCCCATTGTTGATAGGACTGCTAATTTTCAAATAACTCTGATGTTAAAGGGATTACTGAACATGTGTTTAAATCTCTATTGTTGAAATGTATTTTTAAAAGTTAATGGAATTTTGTTTTGTTTTATTGTTAAACCTAATATAATATGGACTGTTTTATATGAAATATGGAAAATATATGGAAATTAACGAAAATATGTACTAAACTCTAAAATATGGAAAAATATGGAAAATAAAAGTAGGATTTTTCAACCCTACACATTGTGAAACATAAAGATAATGCAAAATATAAATTATATTAGCTTTATAAGTAAATATGTATTTACATATAAATCCTTTCCCTGATTATTAGTCTATTATTATTACTAGTAATGAAAAATAATAATTTCACTCACCAAATAAGCTGTTATGCTGTGAGTTTCAGTGATTGTTTCAGTGTGATGAAGCAACCCATATTATGTGTTGAAATTTCCCTTTCTTTCATTTCTTTTTAATTTTTTCCTTTGACAGCAACAAACAAGGCCAACAGAGAAGTTTATTTTGCACCACATTGCCACTTAACCATTTATGTTTCCCATACCAGGATGCAATAGAAACTTGCGTTTTAAGATTATCTGTCAGAAAAATTGTCGGCGATGTCGTAGGTATCTCGGTCGGCTCTCTCTTTATTTAAAACTTCCTTTCTTTCAATATTATTTCTTGTTGAAAAAGGCACTCTAACAATGAATTAACTACACCAGCATTATTTCTCGCATTTGTTGTACAATAGTACAACACTCTCGCTTAAGTCATAAACTAAGACGTAAGAGGAGAGAATAGTGTAGGTCTCTGCCTGCCAAAGAGCTGGAAATTTTGTTATTTATGGCCTATTTAGGAAGACAAGTCACCCTATTCCCACCCCACTCTACCCTTGAGGCCGGCCCATGGTTGGGAGGAGTGAAACCTGACCAGGCCAGATGAATTGTGCCTCAGTTACAACGTTTTAAGCGCAACCTCAAAAGCCCGGGAAGACACACGAAAATTCACAAGCAGACCCGGCACGAGCGATCCTGGCCTCATGAACAAATTTTACTGCAAAACAGATCTATATACATCACAAGCTAGACCCGGCATGAGTGATCATGGCCTCAGGAACAAATTTTACTGCAAAACAGGTCTATCTACATCACAAAGTTTTCAAATGCTTCTACAGCGATATATGCTTCATTCAAATAACTAATACATTACATAAAAACAAAATTTGATTTCAGTTAAGCCAAGTGACTGAGGCCCGGCCTCACTTGCCTCAGTCAATCAGCCGCCACTGACTGTAATACGTAATGAGGTCTGTTCGTGAAAAAGTGCGATCAATTCATTTCGCAACTCAAAACGTCTAGTTAACCGCGTGATCCCAGTGTGCAAAAGAAGCGTTGTATTTTTTTCGCCTATTTCTTCGCAAAGTCTAGCAAGCCGCCTATTCTGTGAAAGTCGTCTTTCAACAACATTAATCATTTTTATAGATTCGCGGAGAATATTTTGAAGACTGTCCGGTATAATTTTTTTGTGTCACTCGCATGTCTGTGAAGGAAACAGTGCGTCCATTCTGCCCTTGGATTTTGGTAATTTTACTACCGATCTACTGTTCTTCCCTGTTATCGCTTTTGCACCATTGCTAACACATTTTTATACATTCTGTCCAGTTCATGGTATAGTTTTCTACAGCCTCATAAAAAATGTTAAACGTGAAGAAGGCCTTGCCCTGTTACGTTATCAGATTACTGATTTGCAAATCATCATATTTTTTTTTCGATTGATAAGTTACATTACATACATCAGATAAAACATAAAAATTGAGAAGTGTTCATTAAACTGAATAGCAAAATATTCACTTGATTTCACCTTCCGAATTATCTGATGGCAAACATCAGCAGCCACTAATTGATTCGTCTTGACAGTGTCGATGGAAAGCGCAGTAACTTTGTTAATATTATCCCACTTTAATCATCCGTACTGTGTGTACCGTAAGCGAAAAACAGGATGTGTAGTCCCCACGATGTTTTTTTATAGGGGAGGGTCAGAATAGTCTAGCCTATTTGTTTTGAACACAACACGATAGCATTTGAATTGAATCATGCCTGCCCGGATGGCTCAAGCCGTAGGGGAACGGCATGTCCCTATCGGTTGGTCCGAAGGGTTGTGGGTTCAAGTCCCGCCTCGGGCATGGGTGTTGTGTTTGTATTAGTATAAGTAAAACAAAGGAAAACGAAAACAGAAAACAAAGGAGATAACTTTGATAAACGGCCTCTGGCCGGTCTAAATTAAAAATAATAATAATAAAAAAAATCACTAAATATGAAAAGTGAATAAGTCCCAGTTTTGGCAGAAATGAGTTAAGATTGTAGTCATACTAATATAAGTATGCTCTTTCATTGTGCATGAAAAGGAAAAAGGTCCCTCACCTCCTTAGTCTAGATTTCAACACTTTAGTTTTCGTGTTTATTTTGAAAAGGAGCTTAGTCCACGACTTGTTCCCTTCTCATAAGAAATTCAAGTTTGTTGTTCCTGCCATCTAGAGGAGAAAAACACACTTTCAAAAGAGTACATTGGACGAACCATCCCCCACCCATAAAAAAAATAAATTTCAATATTTCACAGTATTTTATGTGTGTGTATGACAGCTCATATCTTGGTAGATTTCTGGCATATGAGAACAATGATGGTTTGATCTACCACACTTTTGAGCCCTTGTGAAGGAAAAATGTTATTCCCAATTTGCCCATAGAAAAGGCCTATGCAACTCAGTGTCCGATAAAGAAATTCAAAATTGAGGACTGTAAGAAATTGGTGAAGTGAGGAAGTGAAAGAATTCTGGAATGAGATCTTACAGTGGCTCACTATTGATAACAACACTGAAGATTAATAAGAAAATTCAAAATAAATAATTGGTCAACAGCTTTCAATGTTTCTATGTGCTACTCGCTACTATTGTTCATAAATTGGCGTGCAATACAGTTTTTGTTTTGAAAAATAGAAATAACGATACATCTTGTTTAATAATTTTACAGTATACGAGTATTTCGTTAGATATTATGAAAGGGGAACAAATCCCAACACAAACATTTTTGGTTTATGCAATAACCGACAGCTTTCAATGTTTCTATTTGCTACACTGTACTATTATTCACAAATTGGCTGAAAGGGGAACAAGTCCACACACAAAAATTATTTCTATACAGCAGGATAAATTGAGAAATATACATTTTTTTACATACAAATCTTGTGTAGTCACGAATGGTTTATAGAAATAATTTCCATGCAATTTGTATATTTAGTTGTGTGCAGAAGTTAATTGCATTTTTCTCAAAACTAATTGAAGGTGACTTATTCCCTTTTCGTATTTAGTGATTAAATTGCTTATTGAAGCTAGTGTCGCTACTACAGTAGTATTTTGCTTATGTTCGAACGCAGGTTTTGCGGTGAGTGAAAGTACAAAGGTGGCAGAGACTCTCATTTTAATTTTGTTCTTTAATGATGCTGTATCAACGACTAGGTTATTTTGTGTCGATGGAATTGGTGATAGCGATGTGGCATTTGGCGAGACGAGGCCGAGAATTTGGCATGCCATTAGCTGACATTCGTTTTACAGTTGAGTAAAACCTCGGAATAATCCCAACCAGGTATTGATCTCAAGCAAATATCGAACCCAACCCGAGTAGACTATATCGCCGTATCAGGAGGCAAACGCGCTACTGCCTGGGCTACACACGGTGGCCGGAATCATATTTCAACTGTTGACATTCCGATTTTGGTAGCTGTATTGTAGATCGTCTTCTTTACCTCAAAAGTTTTTCCTGCGCGGTTCTGCTGAGGGACGCTATATTCAATGCTGCGGAGTCCGACATGGCACCTCCGAAACCCAGAACTTTCTGGTATCGTACCGAAGTATTAGTTCTGAAAAGTGCCGTCTCTTCTGAACCTGTGAAGAAAACAAGCATTGGGTGGTGACTGTAATAATTATAATCAGAACGTGGACTCCGCACATTTTTACCAACTCATACTCCAAATGAAATTGCTCCCTACTCCGACCTCTCAGCCCTACTTTTACTAACGTTCCGCCTCCCCCCTTTTTTGTTTGTAATTTCCTTACGTTATCAAGACAGCTTAATATTTTTGCAGTGATGACTACCGAAAAGTAACTTTCTATTCATCCCAGTAGTTGGTTCTTACATACATTTCGCAAAATTCGTTACAATTTCTGTAACTGTGGAATCTGTATACAAGTCATTTTTTCATGAGTAGATGTTTTAAGATGATAGTAATTAACAATTTTTAAAATTAATTTAATAATTAAAGTCGCACACAATGTTACGTAAAAATGCCCCGGAGAAGCAAAACTCGTGTTCGGGACAGTTCTGTTTCGTTAATAAGAGTTTTATACAAATTATGCATAATCCATACAATATATCTGAGTTGTTTCTAAATTAAATTAAAAAATTCAATACCAAGATCAAATTCTTAAGAGGAATAGAAAATAATAACATGCATAATTCACAAATATACATGATTCTTTAGAAGCATATACGGTAAATATAGCAATAAAATTAATAACGAAAATAATAATATTAATAATTGAGATTTCGAATTCAGATACAGTATTACCGTGACAAGTGGTTACAACATATAAATAGAGTGCTAGATACAAGGCTCCCTAAATTGGCCTTTGAATACAGACCAATGGGAGCGAAAGATGTTGGAAGACCCAAAAAAGCGTTGGCGAGATCAACTGTGAAGTCGGAACAGACAGATGCCTAATCCATGAAGTGGAGGAGAAGAAAAAGAAGAAGAAGAAGAAGAAGAAGAACAATAGAAGAATTCACATACAGAAAGATTGTCACCTTTCTGATGTTTGCAGTCCTAAGTTTAGATCGTTGTCAGTTCTAATTTTGATTGTGCGTGTTATGCTTCGTAATTATGCCCTCGTATTAGGCAAAGTTTTGTCCAAAATAAAAATTAAGCATATGGACTTTGCATATTTAGTAGGGATCCATTGGAAGTATAGTTATTTTCTCTAAAGCTATTTAAATCATTTGCTTCAGGTTTTCATCACGTGTTTATATATTCTTCATACGTTTCAAATGGAAATATCAATTTTTGTACCTCTTTACAAGAAAGTAAACTATAAATCTATGAAATCTTTTGTATCCTCTCCGTGCATTCTTACCATGTTTTATAGCTATCTAAAGTATGTTTTTGTATTGAAGAAAAACGAAGAATATTAATTATTTTTCCAATTGTTATATTAACATTCTTTTTGCATACAAATACACGCCATATATCTATAATTTTACATTTTAATAGTTGTTCTTTATAATGTTATCTATAAGTTATAAATTACAAATACAAAATTTCCTCTTTCAATATCATAGCATATACTTCAAAAGGAAATGGTATATGAATTTCAAATAGTATAGTAGGTAGTAAGAAAAGCGCATATAAATTTTGAAATTAAATTGTAGAGGAAAAAAGTGCATAATGATGCAGCATGTGGTGCTAATTACCAACAGTCATAGAAACAAATTATAAAACCTATATACTCAGTTCACTATTCTGAACACTGAGAAACCCAAAATTTGAAGATGGCACTCCATAGTTCGAACCATGTGTCATCTCTTTAAACTGTTTTAATAACAAAAGTCATATTACCAAGGCATACGAGTAGGCTTTATTCTTGCTGGAAGATATCAAAGAAAATATAATTTCATTAAAAGCAATAAAAGTGTTTGGCTGTTTACGCTTCATATTTACCTTAAAATATAAAATGCTTCATTCACAGATACAAACCATGAGCGCACATTTTAGTCTTATTTGTAATTCCCCCTTATTTCTAGCAATGTTTCTGTCTTCATTTAATTCATGTCTTATACGGTTACTTTTGTTCTTGGGTCTTACTTTGTAGATATATTTCCGAAAATTCATTTAAACCCGAAATTCCTTCATTACATTTAAGGAGTGATTTCATGTGTCAGTTATGTAATGTACTTTTTAGAGTCACAAATTATCTGAATCTATTTATTTTATTGCAAACATATTCAACGTTCATTTAAATTATCTCATATCAAAGAAGATTCAAAGAATTCACTTCTTGGATTGTAGCATTTTAATTACAGGTAAGCCTACTTATTTTTCCCTAATAATTTTCGTATCAATTAATGTCATCATCTTAGTATGCTTTGTGGATAAATTGATACTAAACCATTTGTTAATTTGTTAAGTTTGAAACTGACACCTTGAAATTCACCTTTTGATCGACAATCACGATTTGGTCACCTGAAAAAATAACTTTGTTACAATATAGAAATTAAGGACCATTTGTCAGAAGTAATATATATAGGAAAGGACAGGGATATGGAAAGTAGGTGGGTTATGGAATACCAGCAAATCATGACTGTTTGGTTCTTCCATCTCGTGGATACTATGGTAACTACTTCGTTATGTTTGCGGTAGCGTCATAACGTGTCAGGTGTGCCCTGGAAATAATGGTCTTACAAGAAGAAAATATCTTTTGTGGCTAAAACAAATTTTTCCAGGCATGTACTGTATAAATTATATAACAACTACTGTTATGAACTGTTCATAGGTTGTCTTGAAGGACTTGAAATATGCTTTAAATAATTTAGTTTAACTGCTTTTTTATGAATGAGGTTAACTGTGACATGTACGTATTTTAAGTCGTTATTAGTTGAGGCGGGTGTTACGACATACGTCAGGAAGCAGAAAGCTACGGAGCTCTCAACAAATTCAGACCATCGTGAATTAAAATTGAAAGAATCGAGTGACATAGATTTTTGGAAGTCTGCGTTCCAAACCACAAGTTTGCAATGCAGATTGCAAATTTTGTGGGAATAAATTTTTTGACGATACCAGTGGAAAAGTCTGAATAATGTGTAAGTATTCATTGTGAGTATTGGGACCATGAAGAGTGCGCAGAATGTGAATCATATCCATATTTTTGTGATTTTTGTGAATAATGTTATTTCTAGTGGTTTTGTCATGGGTATTCCATATACCTATTCGCTATTCCACAAACCCATCCTTTTTTTATATCTTAGTCTTTTTAAAATTTTGTTTACTGTATGCATCATGTGTTTTCTATGTTTATGTTGTACTAAAACCTAATGAAAGTACTGTGCATTGCCACAAAAACGGTTCGATCCTCGCTTGGGCTGATTACCGTGTTGAGTTTTTTCCGAGGTTTTTCCCAACCGTAATGTGAAGGTAATCTATGGCGAATCCTCGGCCTCATCTCGTCAAATATCATCTCGCTATCACCAATCTCATCGACGCTAAATAACCTTGTAGTTGATACAGCGTCGTTAAATAACCAACTAAAATAAATAACCACAAAAAATGTCTTTTCTTACGAATATTTTAGAAGATAGGGTTAGAAACAAAATGGTAATTATGATTTGTTGGTATTCCATATCCCCCCCTACTATTCCATATCCGCCTCCTTTCCTGTAATAGACGAGAATATCATCTAAAAGAAAAAGTCAGGAAGCTCTAGTAATATCCTAAAGACTATATTGTCTTGAGGCTGAGGATGTCAAGTTTCGTCTTTCCTTGACAATACAACTAATGATAGTGATATTGTTTACTGCCGCTCAGAATTATCATATAGGCCTACTGTATATTAATACGACGGACTTACGCGTGACTTCCTTGAATTCTGAAAGAGTGGATTCAAGCCTCTTTCCCTCCCTGGATGACACATAATGTAAATAGTGACCTTCCTTCAACAGCTTCGTTGGAAATGGGTGCAACTCGTCGCAGTACGTTGCGTTGCACACACACACGAAACTGTCATAGCCATACTTCCTCTTCACGCACCGATCGGCTTCCGAAGTCCCTACACATGTAATTAAAACATCTATTTATTATGATATTTTAGTGCAAAAGTACGGAAATATTTTCACAATTCTTTCTCCTTTCAAGCATGTTATTAATACGAAAGACTAAGACATTTTAAGCAGTAAACTGTAGAGCTTTACATTTGAAGTGTTGGGCTAAATACCGGTCTATGTTACAATCTGCTAACTGTGCAGGAGGAACAAAAATGTTACATCGTAATTCCGCTCATAAATTTACTATCGGACGGGCAACATAGACCGTTATTCCATCAATATGTTTTGTACACTAACAAGCAAACGTTCTGATAAAGTCAGATAAAAAAGTTAAATTTTTTCTTCCAACATGTTAATAATATATATTTTTGATTGAAAAATCTGTATTTTTTTTTTTTTACATTTTTATCTCTATATTTTTTATGTGCCCATTCACGTACAACAATTATTGTAAATTGTATGTTATTCTGTGTCTATAGGCAAGCCTTGGAAGGTCAGATAGTAAATAAGAAGTGCTTATACAAATTTGGGCCACTCGACCGCAATTACGAGGACCGTAAAATAATAAGTTCGCCAGGGCCGTTAACAGAAAAAAAAATCATTGGACAAATTTATTGAAACGGACACAGCAATTGTTGAGCTATTTTTCAACATATTTTCCATCGGAATTGAGATATTTCACATTTCATAGGATCGATAGAGAGAGGTGCAGACGCAGTCAAACGCTGGTTTCGATCTGAGGCGGCTGACTTCTAAGATACAAAAATTGATCCTATGGTATGACAAATGTTTCAATTCCAGTGGGGGGTAATTGACAAATAGCGCAACAATTGCTGTATCTGTTTCAATAAATATTTCTATGCAATTCTGCTTTTTTTTCTATAAACGGAATATCACTTTCTGGACGGCCTCATAATTGCGGTCGAGTGGCCAAAATTTGTATAAAAATTCTTTTGATATTATTAACATGGCGGAAGAAAAAAATTAACTATTTTATCTGCCCCCATCAGAACATTTGCTTGTAAGCGAAATATATGAATATATATTATTAAAAGTCATATTACACATCATAGAAGTTTGTAATATTTTACCTCCACAGAAATGCTACTGGGGAATACAGATAATAAACAGTTTTATAAAATCAGAATATCATGAAATATACAAAATCAATAAAAATGTTAAATTATGAACAAAATGATTATGATATTTATTTTTAAATGTTATATATTAATATGAATTAACACTATGTAATTTATTAAAGTTAAACAGCTCCTTTCTGACATCCAGAGCAAGCTGTGAGCACATCTTCTTACAAGAATTTCCACAAAACTGTTACTAAAACGAAATACCTTGATAAAATTCTAAGATAAACTATAGTGGATAAGCTATTGACCAATCAACACTACGTAAAGTGTAAATTAAAATATAAATGATAAAATACTGCAAAGTAACAGACAGGAACTTACATTACTATCTTGCAACTTCGTCTTCGTTGTTGTATACTCAAGACCACTTCTCTCTGAAACTTTGGTGACACATCTTTCCACTTATTAATATTAATTTGTCTAGATTTTTTTTATTTATTTAGCCAGTCAATATCTACCGTCACTGTCTTGCAGTCGTCCATTTTACGTAATAGGTCAACCGAAACCTGATACACAGAGTTCAAGTATCCAGTATTCGTAAAGAAAACAAACTCCCATGCAGTAACTCTCGATACGATGTAAACAATTGGATACGCTAGAAGTGACTAGTGACATAGACCGTTGTTCCAACCAAGATATTCATGGTTGTAATTCGTGTAGAATCGCCTCTGTTACGGATATTGAAAAATAATTTTTGTGACAGCTGTGTAAGATTATACAGAGCATTATTCCATTAAAAATTCGATTTTGAAAAATTGTAACATAGACCGTTATTCGGCCCAACGCTTCAGTTAATAAAATTATTATTATTGGCGTATTCATTTGAATATAAGAAATCTACGTAATTGAGTAATCACTTCATTGTAATAGTATAATATTTACTTACGTAATTTCTCCGCTACAGCTATGTTATCTACAAAACATCAATGCAATTACAATGGAGATACATCAACCTATGTTTTGGTATATGAAATTTATATATGAGAGACTCTGGTCAATAGCCAACATTAAATGAAGAAAATACTTTAAATTACTGTATAAATTATTTTAAAACAACATAAAAGTCAATCTTGACTGTAATGCGAAGTATAATTATATTAAGTTACAAATGTAAGTAGAGATTTACATTTTTAATGAGGCACCTGCAGCTATCGATATTCACAGAAGCGACACAAAGAAGCAGCATTTGCAAGATGGTGGCACTTATGCACGAGTAAACTATTGACAATTGTATCCGAGCACAGATACACGCTTTGTTTCTGGCTGGTATTGATACACCCAAAACTCATCACCTGTGACCATCTAGTATAGTATATCGCCCCCTTCATCTTGTCTGCTCGAATCAAGTCGCCAACTTGTTGTACAATTGTCTCTTGGCATAAATATTGTACTAGAAATAATCATTATATTTTTGACAAAGACCAAAAAATGGTTCAACGTTGTTTCTTTAGATATGTTTAAAAGATTGCTTAAGAATGTCCAATCAGCTTATTTAGATTTAAAGTTGTTTTAAAAAATGGCTTTTAGATAATTCTTTTTATCATATTAATGAATATTTTGACAGCCATATGAACTTGGAATTTTAGTCTATTTTTATTGACCATTGTCTATAATTACGCTATTGTAATTCTAACAAATGAACATGACTGATAATTGATTGATGATTGGAAATCTGCACTGAGCGACCGACTCTGTGTTCGATATTTGAGGAGCTCATTTTCAGAACGTCTCTTGTCCACCTGATAACGAAAATAAGCTTCCATGCATTCTTCAGGTATAACTACATACAACTGTCGTGATTGGCTTGAGAACGCTAACTAAACCACAAAGATGTTGCGTTAAAAATGACTATTGGAATCAAACTGACTCTTGTCCACAACAGAATTTGGGACAAAATATTAGTTCCTGCTTTCAAATCAAAGAGACTCATGCTCCCATTTGATTCTAAATGCACCCAACCTCTTTAGTTTCATAATGTCTCCTGCCTAGCTGTTAAGAAATTTTAGACCTAAAAACGTTTTTCGTGATTTTCTACAAAGTTAAAGGAATGCACAGTGGCCCTTTGGAGTACTCCTGCACCCATTTAATGTTCACAGTTTTACGTGACAGGCAATGCTCACCATACACGGGCAGCATTTCTTATCAATAACCTTTGCTTACATATCTTTATTCCATAAAAAATGGCACAACGAAACACCGCTTGACAATGGTACACTCCTGCAGAGGTGCCGACACCTTGCAACTGCTGCTTCTTTCTTTCGCTTGTGCCACTTGTGTGGACATCGATCAACTTTACACCTGGGTAGTACTGCCGTCTAGCGGTGATAGCTTGAGGCGCCTCGTTAAAAACTATAGGTCGCTACTTCAATTTGTAACTCAATTATTGACTCGTCTGTATAGCCTATTTAAAAAGGATTGATTTGTCGATCAGAAATATGTAAGGCAAATAATATAAATAATAATTGAAACTACATTAAAAACATAGTTCAGTGTTACAATAACGTTTAGAAACAGAAGTATTCGTAATGATATTGCTTACGGTTCACCTTGTATACCGTTCTATTTCTGACAAATATTCATGTTAACGCCTTATTTTTTTTTACTCCAGTTATACAATGTACAGTGATTTCTCTATATTTATAAAGATAAGTAAATCATTTCAGTCAGGATACCCGTTTTCGGGAAGCGAACTCTTGTCCACATGTGACAGTACAATTGTACATATTTGGATAGGAAGGATGGAAGAGATATAGAATGGAAAAATGAATAGAAAGAGTGTGTAATATCAATGACACTGTTAACGTTTTTGCAAGATCGTGTTTGTAGTTGTATTTACAGCTACTGTTGTTAGGCCTTGAAAATTGGAATTCCCACACAGAAACAGTGCGTGGCGTAAATCTTTCCGCAGCGAGGGCGATGCGCTAGCACACTCAGTTTTACTCAGTTACGTTGACAACGAATTCCGCTTACAAGCATAACGTCCACACTCAGTTATATGTATGTAGAATGCTATTCAGTTACTACCTGCTCTAGGTCAAGGCCCGCACCGCTGCTTCCTCGCCTTAACTTAATGCTGCCAACTTAAGCTCTCCCACGCAACTCTGCGGAGAGACTTTTGCCACGCAGTGTACTTACAGTGCACTTGTTGTTACTTAGTTACCATTACAGTATAGTTTTGCGAAGGCTTTGGAATAATATTGCTCTAAATTTTCAGTGCAAAATATATTGTATTTGTAATTTTAAAAATATGAACGTGCAAAAAAATTTGTACAATACACGTTTGTGAAGTGCATTACAAAATCTCGGAAATTGAAAAACTCGCTCTGCTCGTTTTCCAAACTTTTACTCGATTTGGTAAAAAGCACTTCCCAACCTTGTATAGTATTATACTATTCTGTTCTTAGTCTATTGCAAGTTGGCCTTAGACGTACCTGTGAGAAAGATGTGCAACAGTAGAATTAGAATCCACATGACCGATTGCCACTCTTGTGCCTAAAAATAAGTAGATGCATCTGAATTATACCAGTACTTTCTAAGATATCCGATGTAGGATCGACATTTTTCTTCTAGTGTTGTAAGCACCAGAAGTAAATAATGCAATAAGTTGTATAAGAATTTATGGTTAAACAACATGGGAACATCACTGGAAATATAACATAATTTATTATGATAACATTTTATTATACTCCTCTTCAGAAAATTTGGTAATTGAAAATAAATTTTCTTAATGTGTATCTATAGCTATTGTTTAATGCAAATTGTAATTGTTAAGATCATCAACAGCACCACTTCCACCACTATTAACTACAAGAATTACGTCATACAAACCTATTATGTTTTCACTCAAGAATTTTCTACACAAATTTTTAAACTAATTTATTTCGTTGTAGCTTATGATTAAATTTTTGAGGCAAGTGTTATTTACGATTATTTTGAATTCTTTTAGAATTCGCATTAAAAACTTATACAATCTGCAAATATTGATTAATAGGATTACATTATCGTATACTCACATTTTAAACTTTGCGAAAAAAGGGGAAATGTGAGAAACGACTGATCTAAGCAGCTTTCGGAAATAAATATTACTGTGACAAATATTACTAGTTCCTTAATTAAAATAATAATAATAATAATAATAATAATAATACTTATTATTATTATTATTATTATTATTATTATTATTATTATTATTATTATTATTATTATTATTATGTTTCAGTTCCCCTTTCCGTGAGGCATCTGGAAATGGATGTGATTCTGTGCACAAATTCAACAAGTGTAACCAATTATAATCTAGATTCTAGGCTCTATTTGGCTGTAGTTCACGCTATGCTAGTTGTCTGACTGTAGTAGTTGCATTCCACTGTTTGTTGTTCTAGTATTCCAATAACGCGAAGAATTTAGGAAAGTCACAGTCTCATACGACCTTCTCTAACATTTAACCAGGAATAAGACTATGATACAAAAACACTATGGGGATCTTCTTGAACCATGAATGAAGAATATTGATACAATATGAAACTACTATAAAAACTTATTTTCTTCTAATTCTATAAACAGCGATGGTTGAAAAAATTACGCAAACAATGCTGACTCTTTGGTCTAAATCAAATGGAAATGAAATATAAAATGTCCTGAGAATGGGCCGATGTGTTTTTACACACTTATATACACCAGATATGAGATTTCATTGGTTGCTTGCGATAAAGACAAGCGACCGTGACAGAAGACGAAGACATTTCATGCAAATCCATAACGCAACCAAGATAAGCGACACGCTAAACCAACACAGTAACTCTCAATATTCAGAGAAGTTTTTTTGGGAAAATACATGCAAATATTCTGTGAAATACTACAACGAAAGCGCTTCTAAAATTACTTGAAGACGAATAAGAATAAAAGAGTATTATTATTATTATTATTATTATTATTATTATTATTATTATTATTATTATTATTATTATTTCATACATTTCATATCAATACATCAATTTTTCAATACCTACGCAAGTTAAGTTATACAAATTTAAATTCCTCTTAAATCACCATTTATACAGTTTTATAAATGAATAAATAGTCTGTACAATTCAGTTAAAGGGATGGCTGCTAAAAAACGTAACTGTATAGAAATATTGTTTTTGTACATAAACAGATAAATTAATGACGTGGCTGTAACCAAACAGTACCCCTTGTTATAGCGCAGCTATCACTTTCTGGATATTCTCTCTCTGCAAAAAGTCGGAAGTTAGTATTTAGTATTAGTATTTAGTATTTATTTATTTAACCTGGTAGAGATAAGGCCGTCAGGCCTTCTCTGCCCCTCTCTCTGACAAACAAACGTTCTCATGGGGGCAGATAAAAAAGTTAATTTTTTTTCTTCCACCATGTTAATAATGTCAAAAGAAGTGCTTACACAAATTTTGGCCACTCGACCGCAATTACAAGGCCGTCCAGAAAGTGATTTTTCCTGGGGCCGTTTATAGGAAAAAGCACAATTGCATGGTAATATTTATTGAAACAGATACAGCAATAGTTTAACTATTTGACAAAATATCCCCCACTGGAATTGAGACATTTGTCAATATGATGGGATCAGTTTTTGTGTTGTAGAAGTCAGCCGTCTCAGATCGGAACCAGCGTTCGACTGCGTCTGTAGTTCTCTCTGTCGATCCCATGATGTGAGAAATGTCTCAATTTCGATTGAAAATATGTTGAAAAATATCTCAACAATTGCTTTGTCGGTTCCAATAAATTTGTTCAATGAAATTGTTTTTTTTTCTGTTAACGGCCCCTGGCGAACTTATTTTTTTACGCCCTTGTAATTGCGGTCGAGTGGCCAAAATTTGTAAAACTACTACTTTTCACATTATTAACATGGGGGAAGAAAAAAATTTAACTTTTTTATCTGCCCCCATCAGAACGTTTGCTTGTGAGTTAAATATTCAAAAGAAGAAGATAAGAAGTTTTGTTTGTTAATAAATATTGTGAGTAGAAGAAGATAAGATTTCTGCTATTCTACCAATTGCTCGTCGCCTCCTTCACTAGTGAATTTATTCTGTCTTTTTAGATATTTTTTCGACAATCATGCTTTTTCCTTACTTCCTTCGTAAGTTGACAATACCGGAAGTTCTGGTTGCTATGCAAACAAAAGAGAAATCACAGTGTTGTTATAACTACATATTATACCAGTGTGCGGTAAGTAGAAACAAATAGAGCTTTCATTTAGAAAAATACTCATTTTCATATCTTCTTTTAGACCAGGCCTGCAGAATTCGTAAGTAGGGAAAATATGACGTCATCCTCACTCCACTTCTATTGGGGGTGATCGATTTCCGCGTAGAGTTGTTTACATTCTCTGCCCGTGCAAAAGTCTATCAGTGGCGGTATATAATTTTCAAAAAGGATTGTAATAAATTCATTGTATTTATAATGCGTTATCTGGTTCCAAGGTTTACAAATATGCTAGATTTCATGTAGGTAGTTTCTTTGAAATTTCTTTGCACCTAACCTGCTTTAGATTTTCGAAAACTTTCCTCCTATCATAACCTACGGAAACATAAATTTATAGCATTTAAGTAATGAACCTTGAAAATTGCTATAAATTTCAATTCAAAATGAACACAACGAGTGACGTCCTTAATTTAACAGTGTATAAATAAATAATCAATATACAGTTCGTAATAATGAACTTACCCGAAAGTTTGTTTATTCCATAATTCTTAAAATGGGCTTTGTTGAAATGTGGTTTAATATTGAAATGACGAGTAGAAATAAATTGGATGGAACACAGTAAACAAGCAATTCTTTCGTCTTCAACAACAAAATAATCATATTCCCATTTCCTTTGGAAGTAGTATTTCTTCACGGGTTTAGATTTTGCCATGTTCCAGTTCTCTTTAAACTGCAGTACGCGTATTGTGTATTTATTTATTTTATTTATTTGACTGGAGTGCGTTACAATATTGAATGACAGCATTGACATCCGGTCATATACCTATCACTCACTTATCGACGTACAATTTATTTATCATCCTTTTACTAGTAAAACCAGTTAAGACCAGTAATGCAAGTTTTGTAAAAACAGGAATGAAAGCTTTATTAATGCACGAAAAATCATAATAAATTCTCCAAATAAAGTAATTGGTTTGTTGCCTGCATGCAACATTTCGGACTTATTTCATTTTAGTAGAATACAGAGCACGGAAGGACAAGTCGGAGACTGTACTTAACTTATTTTACACAAAATGTGGACTTAATCGGCTTTACTAGTAATAGGACGATATATACATAGGTATATCTTCTTACATTATGTACACATACATTTTAAAATTTATTTTACATGTCTTTTAACTTATTTATTTTCGTCATTTATTTTTCTCTTACTTTCTAAAGGTGTGTTCCTAAGGATTTTATTATTTGTACATTTGTAATTCCTGATAGCGTATTGTATACCTGCCGCCGAGAGAATGAATGTTGATGTAGCCGAGCTTAACTGGAACGCCATGACCGCACTTGTAGAAAAGGTGGGTGGGGTAAGAAGGGGTAGTAAAGCAGTCGCTCTGAGGAGCTACAGTTCTGCAGGTCTGTTTTAGACTTTTCCAATATTAACTTAGTGCAACCGATCTCTATGCTTCTTTAATCTCTTCATCCACTTAGTCCTCAATCAATTCTTTTTCCATAATCATTAAATGATTACAAAACTTCTAATTAAATTCATATTATATTGATCAGATTAATACAGATTTAATTACCAGGAACAACGATGACTGCTTGCACTGAAACAAAATTATCTTCATACTACCTTGTCAACGACACCCAAGCTTTCTTAGGAGGAGAAATTTTTACTTATCAACAGACATCGGATTCTAGGGCAAATGCCTATTTTGTTTCTTTAGGAGAAAAGTAAAAATAATTATTGATATTTGTGTTTCATGGGAATTGAAAGGTATTCAAAGAGTTTTATAGTGCCCTAAAATGCCCTAAAACGGTTATTAGAGCCTAATTTGTTAATATTCGCCTAAAAATGCCTAACTCACTGTAAAGTTTCGCATTTTACTCTTACTTTTTATAATTTATACATGCATTCACTGCGAAATTTAAGGCATTTAAAAAGTGGAAAGTTTGCTTCACACCGGCCATGAAACCATTGATAAAGGAAACAAAATGTTTTGAATCTCACGACACTCGCAATAGATTTCACCGAATTTAACATGTTTGGAGGCATAAATGCCGACAAAGAACCAACCTTAGTTTTGAAGCAGGCAACAATCACAACATGTGCTGCTACCGATTCAGAGATATACTATACTATAAAAATGACTGTTTTCGGTCTGAAACCGATTAACTGTACTGCCCTTCAGAGTGTCATAAAATCACAATTTTTTGGAGAAAGAGTGTTTTTGAAATATTTATGAAAAGTCGTAAAACTGCGAATTAGTAGGGTAAACCGTTACAAAATATTTAAAATAATGGCCCTCCTAATGTTAACACTACCAGGAAATGCAACAATAAGTGGAACTTTGTATTTTTGTCCAATTGAATCTCAATAACAACGGTTCATTTGAATGCTCGTTAACAGTTGCTCTTTCCCTCACCTTATTTGTGTTGAGAAGTTTTGAGCGGTAGGACGTTTTCCTGTGAAGTTTAACGTGTTAATGCCGAAAAATATAAGTGCAAAATCTACATTGATCCGGCAATGGCTAACAGAATATTCAGAATTCACTTATGATGGAAAAATAATATTCTGCAAGATTTGTAGCAAACAGGTATGTAACAATAGTTGAAATATATAAATTCTATTAATTTTAATGAGTAGGCCTATAATATTTATACATTGACTGAGCTATCCTGAGGTATAATTCTTTATAAGACCACTACACTTTAACCTTTTAAATTCCGATAGTTAAAGTATTTGCAGGTCATTAAAATTTTGATTGTTCGAACCCACTAACTTTGTGATAGAAATACGGCAATACAACAATTAGGATTTTATTTTAATTCAGTTTACTTTACATTTTTAGATTTCGCAAGAAAAGAAGTGCCACCTAAAGCAGCATGTGCAAGGAGCAGCTCATAAGGCTAAAGCTCAGCAGAAAAATCAACTGCAACAAACTTTACTAACACAGCCTACTTCATCCAATCTCAGCAGCAATTTCTATGCTGATTTAACCAGAGCGTTTGTTGCTGCTAACATTCCCTGGAATGCAATTGAAAATCCGGTTTTAAGACAGTTTTTACAAAAATATTGCAAACAAAATATCCCATCTGAGTCGACCCTAAGAAAAAATTACTTAGACAGAATATACAATGAAACTTTAGCTTCTATTCGGGAGGATATAGGTGATTCTTACATATGGGTCTCTGTGGATGAAACCTCAGATCCTATGAATAGGTATATAGCAAATATGGTAGTAGGAAAACTTAGTCCTGATGGACCTTCGATTTCACACCTCGTATGTGTTAAGGAACTTTCGAAAGTGAATAGCCAAGCCATTGCTTATTTTGTAAATAAAGACCTACAGTCTTTATACTCAGGTAATATATACGATTCTAAAGTTCTGTTGTTTTGTACTGATGCTGCCTCATATATGGTTGCTGCAGCTCCACTTCTTAAAACATTTTATCCTAACCTCACGCATGTAACCTGTCTAGCACATGGCCTTCACAGGGTTTCTGAAACAATCCGGAATGAATTTCCTCTTGTCAATTCGTTTATTTCTAACACAAAAAAATGTTTTTGTAAAGCCCCATCCAGGATTTCAATATTCAGAGAGAACTTTCCAGATATCCCACTCCCACCTCAGCCGGTTGTTACACGATGGGGAACCTGGATTCAGTCAGTGGTGTATTATTCTAAGTATTTTAAAGAAGTGGTCACAGTTATTGATAAATTACCTGAAACTGATAGTGCAGCGTGTGTGAAAGCAGTGAAAGATTGTCTGAATGACTCACGAGTGAAAAACGATATTGCCTACATAACATCAAACTTTTCTTTCATACCTGCAAGCACTGAACAATTAGAACGTGAAAAACAATCTCTTTGTAGCCAAATAGCAATAGTAAAGGAAGCTCAAGTGAACATACATTCTGCTTTGGGCGAAACTGGGAAAAAAGTTAAAAATAAGTGCGACAACGTATTAAATAAGAATGTAGGATTTTCATTGTTGGAAAAAGTATCAAGAGTGATATCGGGGGAAAGTGTAAATGTTCCAGTAAGTACTGATGTTTCTATTGTACCTAATTTAAAATTTGCACCTCTCACATCAGTTTCGGTTGAAAGAAGTTTTTCTGCTTTCAAAATGATTCTCAGTGACAAAAGGCAAAGGTTAACTGTGGAGAATTTAGAAAAAAATTCTGGTGGTGTACTGTGCAGATAATTATAATAAAGTCTGAGCATGGAACTGAATTTCAATAACTTAAAATGAGTAATCTTGATATCAATAATCATTATTTCATTAGTTTCAATATATTAAATTTGTGCAGCTCTGTTTATAAATATAATATAGTATTCTTTTTCAATGTTTAAACATACTTTTTTGTGCGTATTTTAGTGTATAACTAAAAATTTCAGTGAAAGAAATAAGTATGATACCTTGATGTGCCTAAAATGCCTATTTTCATTAAAATAGAGCCTAATTTTACAAATTTTGAGCTTATTTTAGGCGCCTAAAACTGCAATTTTTAGTGCCTAAAAATCCGATGTCTACTTATCAAACAAATTTATGCAATATTCAGAATTAAAAACAAATTTATTTAAATGACGAGCCTTCTTGCGGGACAGTTTATTTGCACTTGCAGTCCAGTTTTGTCAACTCAACATGAATACTGTAGCACGGAGTGGTGAAAGAAATATTATTACGCAAGTAATAGCATTTTGCATAAGTCAATCAGCGTCATTAGACCTACTTAAATTAAATTATGAATAAGTAATAATTATACATCGGATTTTTAGGCACTAAAAATTGCAGTTTTAGGCGCCTAAAATAAGCTCAAAATTTGTAAAATTAGGCTCTATTTTAATGAAAATAGGCATTTTAGGCACATCAAGGTATCATACTTATTTCTTTCACTGAAAGTTTTAGTTATACACTAAAATACGCACAAAAAAGTATGTTTAAATTTAAAAAAGAATACTATATTATATTTATAAACAGAGCTGCACAAATTTGATATATTGAAACTAATGAAATAATGATTATTGATATCAAGATTACTCATTTTAAGTTATTGAAATTCAGTTCCATGCTCAGACTTTATTATAATTATCTGCACAGTACACTACCAGAATTTTTTCTAAATTATCCACAGTTAACCTTTGCCTTTTGTCACTGAGAATCATTTTGAAAGCAGAAAAACTTCTTTCAACCGAAACTGATGTGAGAGGCGCAAATTTTAAATTAGGTACAATAGAAACATCAATACTTACTGGAACATTTACACTTTCCCCCGATATCACTCTTGATACTTTTTCCAACAATGAAAATCCTACATTCTTATTTAATACGTTGTCGCACTTATTTTTAACTTTTTCCCAGTTTCGCCCAAAGCAGAATGTATGTTCACTTGAGCTTCCTTTACTATTGCTATTTGGCTACAAAGAGATTGTTTTTCACGTTCTAATTGTTCAATGCTTGCAGGTATGAAAGAAAAGTTTGATGTTATGTAGGCAATATCGTTTTTCACTCGTGAGTCATTCAGACAATCTTTCACTGCTTTCACACACGCTGCACTATCAGTTTCAGGTAATTTATCAATAACTGTATGTATTTATTTACACTGCAAGTGGGCAAGCACCCGGTGGCAGTGGTATATACAATATTAACAATACACAATAAAATGATAACCAATACACAATAAAATTTACAATACACAATACAATTTTACAACACATATACAATTTTACACACAATACAATAATAATACACAATACAATTTAACACAATAATAATAAAACATAATAAAATACCTAATTTTACAATACAACCTACATAATTATCTATAGGTCCTACATAAGTTTCAATAGTCTTTCACTTTACTCTCATCTCATTCCCTGTAGTGGCACTATGACGCATTTCACTGACACTTTAGCACACATTTCACTGACACTCTGTGACCACTTCTTTAAAATACGGTACTTAGAATAATATACCACTGACTGAATCCAGGTTCCCCATCGTGTAACAACCGGCTGAGGTGGGAGTGGGATATCTGGAAAGTTCTCTCTGAATATTGAAATCCTGGATGGGGCTTTACAAAAACATTTTTTTTTGTGTTAGAAATAAACGAATTGACAAGAGGAAATTCATTCCGGATTGTTTCAGAAACCCTGTGAAGGCCATGTGCTAGACAGGTTACATGCGTGAGGTTAGGATAAAATGTTTTAAGAAGTGGAGCTGCAGCAACCATATATGAGGCAGCATCAGTACAAAACAACAGAACTTTAGAATCGTCTATATTACCTGAGTGTAAAGACTGTAGGCCTTTATTTACAAAATAAGCAATGGCTTGGCTATTCACTTTCGAAAGTTCCTTAACACATACGAGGTGTGGAATCGAAGGTCCATCAGGACTAAGTTTTCCTACTACCATATTTGCTATATACCTATTCATAGGATCTGAGGTTTCATCCACAGAGACCCATATGTAAGAATTACCTATATCCTCCCGAATGGAAGCTAAAGTTTCATTGTATATTCTGTCTAAGTAATTTTTTCTTAGAGTCGACTCAGATGGGATATTTTGTTTGCAGTATTTTTGTAAAAGCTGTCTTAAAACCGGATTTTCAATTGCATTCCAGGGAATGTTAGCAGCAACAAACGCTCTGGTTAAATCAGCATAGAAATTGCTGCTGAGATTGGATGAAGTAGGCTGTGTTAGTAAAGTTTGTTGCAGTTGATTTTTCTGCTGAGCTTTAGCATTATGAGCCGCTCCTTGCACATGCTGCTTTAGGTGGCACTTCTTTTCTTGCGAAATCTAAAAATGTAAAGTAAACTGAATTAAAATAAAATCCTAATTGTTGTATTGCCGTATTTCTATCACAAAGTTAGTGGCTTCGAACAATCAAAATTTTAATGACCTGCAAATACTTTAACTATCGGAATTTAAAAGGTTAAAGTGTAGTGGTCTTAAAAAGGATTATACCTCAGGATAGCTCAGTCAATGTATAAATATTATAGGCCTACTCATTAAAATTAATAGAATTTATATATTTCAACTATTGTTACATACCTGTTTGCTACAAATCTTGCAGAATATTATTTTTCCATCATAAGTGAATTCTGAATATTCTGTTAGCCATTGCCGGATCAATGTAGATTTTGCACTTATATTTTTCGGCATTATCGCGTTAAACTTCACAGGAAAACGTCCTACCGCTCAAAACTTCTCAACACAAATAAGGTGAGGGAAAGAGCAATTGTTAACGAGCA
The DNA here is from genome assembly GCF_040183065.1 of Periplaneta americana. Lineage (NCBI taxonomy): Eukaryota > Metazoa > Arthropoda > Insecta > Blattodea > Blattidae > Periplaneta > Periplaneta americana. The sequence goes on along the minus strand of NC_091125.1, from coordinate 61,796,258 downwards.
TTCAAATGAACCGTTGTTATTGAGATTCAATTGGACAAAAATACAAAGTTCCACTTATTGTTGCATTTCCTGGTAGTGTTAACACTAGGAGGGCCATTCTTTTAAATATTTTGTAACGGTTTACCCTACTAATTCGCAGTTTTACGACTCTTCATAAATATTTCAAAAACACTCTTTCTCCAAAAATTGTGATTTTATGACACTCTGAAGGGCAGTACAGTTAATCGGTTCAGACCGAAAACAGTCATTTTTATAGTATAGTATATCTCTGAATCGGTAGCAGCACATGTTGTGATTGTTGCCTGCTTCAAAACTAAGGTTGGTTCTTTGTCGGCATTTATGCCTCCAAACATGTTAAATTCGGTGAAATCTATTGCGAGTGTCGTGAGATTCAAAACATTTTGTTTCCTTTATCAATGGTTTCATGGCCGGTGTGAAGCAAACTTTCCACTTTTTAAATGCCTTAAATTTCGCAGTGAATGCATGTATAAATTATAAAAAGTAAGAGTAAAATGCGAAACTTTACAGTGAGTTAGGCATTTTTAGGCGAATATTAACAAATTAGGCTCTAATAACCGTTTTAGGGCATTTTAGGGCACTATAAAACTCTTTGAATACCTTTCAATTTCCATGAAACACAAATATTAATAATTATTTTTACTTTTCTCCTAAAGAAACAAAATAGGCATTTGCCCTAGAATCCGATGTCTGGTAATAATTAACCTTACAGTATTATAAGCAATATTCAAGAGACATGACACTGTTTGACGGAAGTTTGGCAACATCCCTATTCGGAAGGTTCGTGGCCTGCTGTTTGACGTAGTGGGAGAGAAACGGGTGGAATGGGGTGAGTAGAGGCGTTAACTTTTCCAAGAACGACGACAGCGCTGAAGGGGCATAGATGCGATGGTACGACAGTAACTGGTTATTGTTACAGCTGCTTGTGAGTGCATATGTCCTCAACCGTAGCCGTTATAGCTATACCAATAGCCGCTTATTAAAGAACCCGCCTACTGCAGCGGAGGGGGGGAGAGGGGTATAGCACGCGCGGCTCGAGGAGTCTGAGCTGAGTTTTGTTCGCAGGATACTATACTATAGTAACAGACTATATTATAGTATACATTTTTTAAAAATACTAAACCAGTAATTAAGTAATTTTAATTTAAAATGACTTAAGTATTCTTCCTTGTTGTGTGCCACCTTGAATAGTCAAATACAGTTCAAAAGCTTTTTATATCCCAGTTACAGAACCTAACACCGTTACGTTCAACTTAAAATATTTAATTAAAAAGAAACTATTATAGTATGATTTCAGTACTGCATGTAGATCAGATGTTATAAACTAAAATTATTATTTTCAATTGATTATTTTATTTTAGCCTCTAAAATATAAAGTACTCATATAATGTGGCGTATCTTTTGAATGGTTAAAGACAAATAATTTTAGTATGTAACATTCTTCATATATAGGGGATCATTTTGGCGAAAGAAGTTTAATTTTATCCTAGGTCAATTTCTAATAGAATTAGGTCCGTCCAAAATTGTGTTAATGTTTTTCCAAAAAAAAAAAAAGAATCTTTTGGCCTATAAGTCCGATTTTTAAGTTTGAATTATATAAATCGCTTAGTTCACACCCAAGAATCATGTCACGAAAGTTTGAAAGAGATTGAAGAGAAAATGTGGATTTTAATGCTAAGAGTCGCTGTTGGCGACTAGACACAATATAAAATAATATTATTATAATATAATATTATTTTCTAATATTGTGTCTAGTTTACTCTAAGGTACCTATACATCGATATATTATACTTTTGACACGAACCAAATTTTGTTATTGAAACGGCTCTGTTCGGGTTCAGAGCCATAGTGGGCCAAGCGCCATTTATTAAGAACGGAAAAAACAAATGTTAAAGTTGAGTGAATACCATGGTTTAATGAAGATTGACATATCATTTAGTTTTAATGTGCGTACTTTATATTACTTGCTATGTGTTTCATTCAATTATGATAATCACTTACAGTCCAATTTTAAACCTTGTTTTCTCCGTTTTAAATATATGGCGCTTGGACTACTGTGGCTCTGAGCCCTTCATTATAGCCTGTTTCTTTATTGGTTCTTTCCATGAATCTCCTGTTGTTTGAAATATTGTTACTGTTATCTTTTTCTGTGACATTCTCACTGATAGCATTTTCCCCGGCAATATAATTTAAATTACTGTAACTGTCGTTTAAATCTCTGTTGCTTAAGTCATTGTCATAATTTGTATTGCAGCACTATTGTTTCAACTGCCGTCTTTGTTAGCGTATTCCTGCGGCATTTTAGGAACCAACATTTACATTAAACATTTACATTATATTTATAACACTTTACACTACTTACCAAATACGTCCAACCCTCTACCAATAGAGATTCTCTATTTTACATAAACACGAGTCGAATCAAATTATATTATCGCACTCGCCTACTTTATAAACTCTGTAAACGATTTAAATGTAATGTTCCCCATATATTCCATGCAGCTCTTTCTTCTGTCATGTCCGGATGTCCCAGATTAGTTCAGTGGACAGTAAATAGCGATGACGAAATACATTAAAAAAAAGTAATCTCGTTTTTTTTCCCTCCAACAATAATTCTGTTGAATTTATTTATTTATTTAACCTGGTAGAGATAAGGCCATCAGGCCTTCTCATCCCCTCTACCAGGGGATTACAACTACAATATTAAGAATACAATTACAATTATAATTACAATTAATATTAAATTTATAAATACGATAAAAATCAAAGTACCGGTACTAAAAGATTAACAGACTAATAAAAGCTAGACAGTTTATTGCAAAAGTTAAGAAGAGAGAAATTTCTTTTTATTAACTAAGTAAAAATGAATCCTACTCTACGCAGTAAGAAAATGCTCAATAAGTTTGCTTTTGAACGCTACTAAATTCCGACAGTCTCTGATGTAACCGGGTAGGATATTCCACAAGCGCGAGAGCGAGATTGTGTATGATGATGAATACGATGAAGTCTTATGTGTTGGTATGGCTAGTATGCGGCTATTTTGCGTGCGTGTGAAGAGATTATGATATGATGACAGGTAACTGAAACGGGAGGCAAGGTAGGTAGGTGTAGAGGTGTGAAGGACTTGGAAAAGGAGAACAAGAGAATGAAAATTTCTACGTTCGTTAAGCCGTAGCCAGTTTAGAGTTTGGAAGGATGGGGTAATGTGTATGTTCCTTTGAAAATTTTTCAATTTATAGAAGTTAGGTTTTTATGAAATCATCTCCGGTAATCATTTTGTTTTATGTTAGTCAGGTCTCAACTTCAAGAGCATTACAAGAAGCAATATGATTACGTAAATATTATTAAAAATAGCTTCGTCAAGAACGAGAGCGGCTCTTGTAGAAGATCTCACACTACATTTTCAATATTCAGCACTAAACTGATGCAGAAAGAACGAAAATATTCATAATGTGACCATTCGTACACAGTGAAATGTAAGCGGACGCCGTTTCATGTATGAAGACAATAAGATAAGATAGGGGTTATAAATCGACAGATCTTGGTCTGAATCCGGACACCAGAGCATGTTCTTTGGATCTGTTAACTCTCGACACTTACCTGGAGTCTTTTCTGACACTACACCGTGTTTTATTGTTAATATATCTACATCCTTATATTCCGAAACGTTCCAGTAGTTTAGATATGCTATCCTTGTTTATTTCAGTTTCCTCGACAATTAAAATTATAATTTCATAATTATACATTGATTATTTTTTCGTGTTCATTGCTTGGGTTTGTGGTTAGAACCTGCTAACGCTTTGTTGTAAGCAAAGTGAACATGTACTTTGAAAAGTGAATAAATGAAACAAATACAGCATAAACTGCCATGTAGACTATGGGTAAAATTATGTAGGTTCAAGAGTAATAATTTGTACCTGAAAAATTAGCTTCTTTCTACTACACAAGGTGATGAGCAGGCTTCGAAACTTCGGACCCGATAGAGGAGTACAGTGGGAAATCCGCATAACGGCGTAGTGAGTATAGTGGTAAAGCGTACAGTGGGTTGGGGTACTGTAGAATGGATGTCAACAAATACGCCAAGGAAAACGCTCTGGATTTGAAGGTTCTGACGAATAATTTGGTTTTCATACAAACTGTGTCTGAAACTATTACACGGTAGAAAAGTCAGAGCAAGAGATGCCGGAAGCCCACAAATTAATTTAGAAAATGATGCAGAGAATTAAGGAGACACCAAGTACACCGGTTACTGAACGTGTACAACAGAAGTGAAAATCAATTTTATGTAAAAATAACGGATATGGAACATTGTGTAACATAAACAGCAAATTAGTGGACACAGAGTCCCCCGAGAATAAAGGACTGTCTCTTAGAGACTGCAATGATGTTAGGTTTTTTCGTTTTGCTCTTATCACGTCATGCGGCGTAGAGCGCAGCTTTCTACAGTACAAAGTTTGGCAGATAACCGAAAAAGATTTACGTTTGAGACACTGAGAAAGTATCTTGTAGTACATTGCATTTCGGTACTGTAACTGCACTTCCTAAAGACGACCAATAGGATAAATGAAAAAAAAATTAAAATTTCTACATGCATATTTCTACCATTAACACTGTGTATAATTAAACAGAAATGCTTATAAAAGACAGGATAATAAATGCTTTTCACATTCTTTTGACATTATCATTGTGTAATGTATATTTACTTTCAGAATGTACATATGTGTGTTTCCCCATACTACCGTACTCTACTCTAAATAGCAACGTTGTTACCTCAACACATCTCTATCTACCTGCAGCGAGTCAACAACCTATAGTAAACTTATTGTATCGGGTCCAAAGTCTCGAAGCCTGGTGATGAGACTAAATTAAGTATTTAAACACATGATGCAATAATAATTTCCTTTTTGTGTTTTATTTAAAGAAAAGTGAATGTGCTCTCTGGTAATTGAAAAAATAAAAACACAGATACAGAATAAATAGTCCGTCATTAAACTAATTTAATTAATTAATTCATTCATGGTTAAACATAGGAATAAATCTAGGTGCAATAAAAACTTTCAGTTTGCTTATATTATATATTAAAATGCATTAAGCTATAAAATTTCCTAATTATTAACAACAAATATTTTTGTATTGAAAAAAGATTCCAGATAAGTAGCATGAAATTCTAGAGCGCTAAGTTGCGATGGTTAAACAATAAGTAAAAACTACAAATTTTCTCGTGAACTAAATTAATACTGTGCTCACTCAATTAAAAAATTATGGAGACGGTTTTAGGTGCTATAAATACAAGTTATTCATTATATTTGGTAAAATTTACAGAAATATTTGTCAAAACTTAAAAAATATATTTATTCAAGTACCTATTCTGTTATGAAAGAACTTCTGGATCCCTTAAAGGCCATGGTAATTAAATAAGATTGTGCACCATTATGCCTGGGTTAAATCCCAAATCTCCCCGCAGTTCATATGAAGAGAAGGCATATGTCACTATTTGATAGTGATTCGTCCGTCGGACAGGGACGTTAAGCCTGGCGGCTCCCTTGGTGCTATTCGACAGGAGTAGGATACGTGCCGGCACCAGGTTTCCCCTTCTCCCTTTCTCATCTTCATTATACTCATTCCGTACACTACACTTACACAAACACTTACACCTTACATTAATCCTAGTATATGGCATAACTTCCCGCAGGTACACATCATGTACAGCGTGGCCCGCCGAAGTGGTTTGCAACTAGAAAAATGGGTCACAGTCCTGCCATCTATCAGCAATATGCGGACCCGAATCACATAAAGTGAAGTGGGAGGTATTAGATACATACATATTAGGACTAACGTTTTCGCTTTCTTTCAAGCATCGTCAGGTCCTTATTATTGCTAACTAGCAGTACTGACCGTACCACACAGCGACAGACAATGGCAGAACTTCAGGTAGTTGACCCACTCAGAGACAGATTTTACTTTTCATACACGTATTGACGTGAAGAAAGCTCTTAAACGGAACAAATCCAACGCGACAGGTTCTGACGACATTAGTATCGCAATGATAAACAAACTTATTGACGTAATCTTACCAACACTGACATACATTTTCAACGCTTCGCTGACGACATCCATTTTTCCTAAAGCTTGGAAAAATGCCTTTGTGCGCCCTATACCCAAAGTTAAAACGCCGACTACTCCCAACAACTGTCGACCTATTAGTATTCTATCTACATTATCGAAGGCGTTAGAGAGGATAGTACACAGACAACTCATTGACTACCTAAATAGATATGAACTCTTGGACACACATCAGTCAGATTTCAGGACTCGACACAGTACAGCGACTGCACTGTTGGAAGTAACGGAAGACATCCGAAAAGCTATGGACGAACGTAAAATTACAAGACTGACACTACTTGACTTCAGCAAAGCGTTTGACACTGTAAATATCGACTTACTGACGAGAAAATTACGATTACTCCATCCAACTGTCAGAAAGCACAGTTTCTTGGTTCTCCTCATATCTCAGCGAACGTCAGCAGTGTTTTTCCATTGGAAGTCGAACTTCCTCATGGCGTATCGTTGATTCTGGAATCCCACAGGGATCTGTTCTATCACCACTACTATTCACTATTTACGTAAATGACATCCCTTCTACTCTACTACACTGTAAGCATCACCTATACGCAGACGATTTACAAATCTATATCCATACAACCCCTGACTCACTCAATGACGCAATACACAACCTTAACGAGGACCTTCAATCCATATCTGCATGGGCCAGAAAGTTTGATTTGACTCTCAATGCAAGAAAATCACAAGCAATCCTAGTGGGACACCAACGTCTATTATGCAACATTACTCCTGCTCTTCCAGTCAAGTTAAACGACACAATAATCCCTTTTGCTTCCTGTGCTAAAAACCTTGGAGTTTACTTTGACACGCATTTAAACTGGAATTATCAAGTAACTCGTATTATCAAAAAATTGCTCTCCATACTACATTCCTTAAACAGCATTCGAAAATTCCTCCCGCTATCACTCAAGAAAATACTAGTGGAAACACTAGTAATGCCCCACTTCGATTATTGTGATTCTCTACTGACCGACCTCAATGTCAACCTGTCGCAAAGATTACAACGTGTTCATAATTCATGTGTTCGCTTCGTCTGCGATGTCCGTCGCGCTGACCACATTACCCCATCCTTCCAAACTCTAAACTGGCTACGGCTTAACGAACGTAGAAATTTTCATTCTCTTGTTCTCCTTTTCCAAGTCCTTCACACCTCTACACCTACCTACCTTGCCTCCCGTTTCAGTTACCTGTCATCATATCATAATCTCTTCACACGCACGCAAAATAGCCGCATATTAGCCATACCAACACATAAGACTTCATCGTATTCATCATCATACACAATCTCGCTTTCGCGCTTGTGGAATACCCTATCCAATGACATCAGAGACTGTTGGAATTTAGTAGCGTTCAAAAGCAAACTTCTTAAGCATTTTCTTACTGCGTAGAGTAGGTTTAATTTTAATTTAGTTAATAAAAAAATTTTCTCTCTTCTTAATTTTTACAATGATCTGTCTAGCTTTTATTAGTCTGTTAACTATTTTAGTACTTTGATTTTTATTGTATTTGTAAATTCAATATTAATTATAATTATAATTGTAATTGTATTCTTTATATTGTAGTTGTAATCCCCTGGTAGAGGAGAAGAGAAGGCCTGATGGCCTTATCTCTACCAGGTTAAATAAATAAATAATAATAATAATAATAATAGTAATAATAATATAGTTAACTTTATGTTTACGATCTAATTTAGTTGTGAACTTAACAGTATTGAATTTAAAAAAAGTATTATTCTACTACATTGTATTAGTCTTCGAGAACATGTTGTATAAAATTCAGACACATTAAAATTATGTAAATTTTACAATGTATAAGTTAATCTTATATTGCAATTATTCTCATTTAATTATGACATAGGTCTACATTACATGTAGTTACTCTCTATAAAAAAACTTATTAAAATTAGTTTAAAACATGTGTTCTCAAAGTTCTTGTTACAAATTATAGTACATGACAATGTTTCATTTGAGGTTGATTCTGTACCTAGTAATGCATTGCTGTTACTTTGTAGTATGTTTAGTTTTGTATGGTAATCATGTTGACATTGAGCAGTCGGGTGTCACGTGTGCAGAAAGTACAGTATCAGATACTGCTAAATTAATATATCTGATTTTAATTCAACATATTCTCAAAGATTAGTACGTACATTGTAGTAGAATAATATGTTTTCTAATTCAATACTGTGAAGTTCACAACTAAATTAGACCATCAACATAGTGTTCTTTATATATATATCAATAATAAGGATCTGAAGATGCATGAATGAATGCGAAAACGTTAGTCCTGATGAACTCGGAAAAGGGACTGCTTTGAAAGACTCGAATCTTTTCCTAAGGACTGTTCTAGATTTTAAATTAATGGACAAGACAAAAAAATAGTAATGAAATAAATATGAATTAAGGATGTTTTCAAGATTAAGATTCAATTACAAAGCGCACATAACAATGATAAAAACACGACTACAAAAATGATAGAGCTTACACAAGTAAGGGAATTGTGATATTATTATTATTATTATTATTATTATTATTATTATTATTATTATTATTATTATTATTGTTATTATTGTTGTTGTTTGTCATTACCCTTGTTGATGAAGATGATGATGACTCTTCGTATGCTTGCCTCAAAGGATACACACACAATAAATTCAGAAATATAATTACACGGACGACTACACTACAGTGTGTAATATTTCCTGTCGTTCGTTAAAGTGCGAGGTGGCAGTTGAAAATCTATTATCTTCTTACCTTGCATGACCTATTGATAAGAAAGGGAACTCTTTAACGTGAATGAGTATTGGCCTCTGTTGGCGGAGTTGCAACAGAAAGCTGACGATGCAATTCCTGAAAATGGCACTTAAAGGCCATGAGTTAAGGGGCAACTTCTGCGTTGATTAATTACATTTCCAAACGTAACAACTAAACATTGACGAAGTGCGTATGGCGAGAATAAGGACCAGAAGACCGAGCTGAACTGCTACACGAGTTTCAGTGAAATGATTAGCTACTGATTGTCGAGAACACGCTTGGGGAGGTTATGTAGATGCTTTTCCATTTTTGTTGCCAGTTTTCTCAATTATTTTATCATTCACCAATGTCTCTATTCAACATCAGTGCTATTTTGTTTAGTGCGGAAGGATTTAGAAGCCTACTCAAAATGTATGCAGTTCCGAATTATTCTTGTTTTGTCTGAAAAAGCTACTATTCATTTGAATTTAAACTTCGTAAAATATGTTGTGGTTATTAACTTCCATTTATTTCTTGCAAAACACGACCCCTAAGTGACTACCACTGAAATGGAAATGTGCTTCGTCAAACAATGAAGTCTTATCTTCACATCTATACGATTCATGCCCGGTTTCTGGAAATGCTATTCACTGTACTGCGTGTTCAGTTCAAAGTGTGTCATGGCTCGCTGTATGACGTCATGTGGCTAGTCGATGAGCCTAGAAAATTCAATCTTCCTACACTTCCGCAGAGGCGTATTACCTATGCGCCAGACAAGTTGCCTAGCAAGTACGGCGTTCATTCTGAAGAGTACTTACCGATACGTACGGTAACTCCAGTAGTGGCAGGAATGTGAACTGTTTGGAAACACGTACTAGGGTGAGTTTTTTACTTACTGTCGGGATATGGGGAGAGGGTTAAGACGATTACTTACGTAAAGTATTTGTTGACATTAACTTCAACGGTCAACATGGACACGGAGAATTTGATTTGTATTGTGGAATGTTGCCGTACGTAACCGATGATAACAAATACTCTGCGTACGACTTGCCCGCGCAAAACATAGTTCGAAAGAGGTTATGGTAGCACACAGACCGTACAGGCCGCCATCTGTTGCTACGACGTTCAAGTTATACCGTACACGTTCTCAAATTGATAGATTGAACGCCTTCTCTGACATAAAAGCTGAAACTCGCTTCAAATCGCTGACTCACAACAGTCACGTTATGGCACACTTTGAAATGAATACCCAGTATATACAGAGTTATCTACGATTTAACGTGCTGATATGTTAAAAACGAGTTTCAGAAAAAAAAGTTATCGTCATCTTTACAGTTATCTGTGCTTCAATTGGTAACCCTGCACCGTTTCATCATGGTGACTAAATGGTATCCTATTAGCAACAGAATGTGAGCGTAGTTTCATCGCCCCTCAATTGTGCTGCGAGAGATACATTTTTCTTAAAATCGTCCGTTCCTCTACTGGATCCTGTACCATAATTTCATAAAGTAATGTTCTTTTTACTGAAAATAAAATATAAAAATGTTGTTGAATATTTACTTTGTTATTACAAATGTAAATTTATTTATTTATTTTATTGCTAGTAAGTTTGAAATTAATACAAGTTAATACAACGTAAGATAAACTAGTCCACTCCTGAATGAGTAAGGAGGAGGTTCCAATACAGATAAAAATAAAATTAAAATTGAGAGTGAATACAGATTAAAAAGTATTCAATATGTTTAAACCCAAACTATAAATCCAATACAATTTTTTATTATTATTTTTATTAATTTGGAGAGGATTCGTGGTTAAAATAATATTAGAATAATATTTATTTAATAATCTGGGACCTTAACTCATGCTATGATAAAAAGCTGCATTGGTTTTACATTTAGATTCATACAAACGCAGAGAATTCGTATATTAGTTCTATATTTATGTATATACCTTTCAAAATTATTGAGATTTCTGTAAAAAATATTTTAATAAAATAAAATAATAAAGTTTGTTTAATGTTGAAAACTTTGAAATGTTTAAACAACAATTCAGTTGAGTAATCTTTCTGCTTTTTTAAATAAATGTTTAATACTTTTTTCTGTAGTAAAATTAACGGATATAGGTTGGATTTATAAGTTCCACCCCAACCTATAATACCATACATAAATAAAGATTGCAATAATGCTAAATAAATTATACGTAAACAGTTAACTGAAAAAACATTTCTTAGAACAACAAAGTAATATAATGTTCTACGTAATTTATTACAAATATAATGAATATGAAAAGAAAATTAGGTTGGTGCTGGAAAGAATCGATTTGATGATCTCCAGCATCCTTCATAATGGTAAAGTTATTATTATTAGGATATGTAGGGGAAAAGTGGCCTAAATCGTATCGGCACCGAAATCGTACTATTATTAATATTGAAGAAAGTATTAGGCCTACATGCAGGAGTCATATGGGGAATTGTTCACGAAATATAAATAGAAACTGACACTTGTTCAGTTTCCAGCCTTTCGCCTAAGACAACAGGGACATTAAATAGTGTTTAATAATAAGTTCTGATTTCTCATACAAGATTCTGTAAGCTTTTATTGAAACTCTGTGTTAGTTTAATGAATGTGTTTTATAGCGCCTATAATATAAGATTGTTTATGCTCGACCGTGCCTAAATGTAGTAATTATACACCTGGTAGTAGTCCTTTAATGCATGTCATTAAAGTACACCTACTCATTAAAGTACAGGTGTTCAGCCAATGACAACTCAGCTTACAGTTGTTCAGCCAATGACAAGTCAGCTTTGTACCGTTATAAAACCGCAAGTATCGATTATTCTCGGATATGCAATCGAAAGAGAATTAGCGAAAAGTCACGGAGGCTGGAAATCCAATACTGTCGCAGAAGGTTATGTTCTGTTACTATAATAATTAGCGTTAATTGTAAATAATATTCAAATAAATTCAATTTGTCATCTCGTTTTTCAATGTCGAATTCAATAATCAAGGTTATATCAAGTTTCACGGGATTACATCAAGGTCAATGACATTATTGTTCCTCGGAAAAAATCAATACTTTCGCGTCTGCTCACATCTCACAATTCACGACCTAGAACAAGGTCACTTCCGATCTTGTCAGATACAAATAAAATGTATACATCTGAATAATTTCAAGTTAGAAATATGGTCCAGCATAAAAAGTCGTATGAAACGTGCCTATAATGGTAATTAAGACGCTCGTATGAATATTATGAAACTGGCTTGCGCTCGTTTCATAAATATCCATACTTGCGTCTTAATTATGTCATTATAGGCTCGTTGCAAAATGTACTATTTCATTATTTAAACGCTAAAAATAGTCACTGTAACAGCTTTGTTTAGGTTATAATCTGAATAGTTGGCTTGAAATGCTACTTTCCTAAATCGTACCATTAAAAAGTTGCTCACATCGTATCAGTACGATTTTGGCAGCGTGAACAATGAACATTGGGTGCATAATTTTTTTTAAATTTCAGAATAGATAATGGCCAAACGAGAATACGAAACATGGGAATCAAGCATATCTCCCGTTCCACAATGCTAACAAATTACAAATAAGCAATTTACAAATAACAAGTAAAAGATTACAAATGCTTGTAAACTATGTTATCTTATTAATTTGTAAAGTTGTTAAGTGCTTTACTTAAGGCATTGGGTGAATTTCGATCTGGAGCTGTGGAATTGAATGATTTCCGTAATTACGAAATTCCGTTAATACAGCTCGCTTTGTACTAGAATTCATGCCTCGTTTGAGACAGTTGTATTTCTATTGATATCTAAATGTTGATAAATCCTTTCACAGTCGTAATCAATAGACTTCGAAGTTCAGGAACCGGTCGGGGAGATTTAGGTTAACTGATAGCAGAATGTTGAACGGGAGTGTGCTTCAGCTTGTTTACGTTTTTCGGTGTGGTTGGAAGTTTCATACGTATTAGCACTGTAGCTGGGACAACTAGGCTACGTATTTCTGTTACCTACTTATTTTACTGAATTTGGTGCTAACTTTGGTCATTTAAGTCATAGAACAATCAACGAATCAATGCATTGGTATACTCGACCAATCATATCACACGAAACTCCATTGTCGAAAATATATAAAAATTTAGATAATTTGTCCACAGCTGTGAAGTATCGGTTAGCGCATCTAGCCGCGAAACCAGGTGGCCCGGGTTCGATTCCCGGTCGGGGCAAGTTATCTGTTTGAGGTTTTTTCCGGGGTTTTCCCTCAACCCACTATGAGAAAATGCTGGGTAACTTTCGGTGTTGGACCCCGGACTCATTTCACCAGCATTATCACCTTCATCTCATTCAGACGCTAAATAACCTAAGCTGTTGTTAAAGCGTCGTAAAATAACATACTAAAATAAAAATAATAAAATTTAGATAATTTAACATTTTTCTCAACAATACTTCATATTTTCTGTTGGTGAAATATGAATCGGGAAACTTAGAATAATTTATTTTAGTATAAAATATAGTAAACATAATATCGATAGTGGTAAAAATACAGCGACTTTAGCTCTGCTCCTTAGCGATTTTGAAAACCAAGTTCAATTGGAACACGTTTTTAAATATACTTATTAATTCCTTCCGCAAAAAATAAAAGAAACTCTACAAATAGAAACAAGTAATTTTACTTGGAATGGCAGAATGAGTCACAATTGCTGGCAAAAAATACAGCCTTAATTATACGCTCAGGGTGCTATTCATAGACATTTCGCTAGCCCGCGCTACGAGCGTGCTAAACAGGATTCATATTATATCATATCGCTAACACTGGTTTATGAATACGAAAAACATTAGTTCGCTGATCATCCACCGAAAGCCCGCGTTAAGAATGTCTATTAATAGGGCCCTAACAATTTATGATGACATGATTTTAAAATGCCGGTATCTATATTTAAAAATAATAACGTATTCTAAAATTTTATCTAAATATTGTTTCTTTTATAGTAATCGTATTATTTTCAGATAAGTCTATTTCTGTGACCTATGTTTCTTAATTACTGTATTTATGTCGCTTCTATTCTTTCTTTTGTTATCTATGTAGACCTACTGTTATTACTCGACAAGGCCAGTGGAGTCCTGCAGCACGGAGTCGTGGCGCTACTGCTCCTGCGTTCGTAATGCCCCATTACGCCCGCGGCTCCACTCTCCTTGGTCGAGTAATACAAATGGTATTTGTTCTAATATCTAACAATAAAGTATAATAATAATAATAATTAGTATTATTATTGTTGTTATTATTATTATTATTATTATTAATAATAATATAAAATTGTTACAAAGTACCTTTGTAAATAGTATTGCCCTGTATAACTATTTATAGGCCTATTAAAAATATTACATTTCTACACCCTAGAGACAGTACTATAATATATTCTGATCAACAAAATATTTACATTTGTCCCTCAGACGAACATTGAACTATTTTCACCGAGCATGTGGACTGGTGAAATTTTTAACTACTATTAGACCAAAGGCTTTTGACATGGATTTCAATTAACAATTCTGCAATTCGCAACCAAACATACAAACTGTTAAAACACGTGTTTCCTGTAATTCAACAAGAAACTAAATTTAAAATTAACTCAGTTAAGTGTAATTTGACAAAGTTACTCCGAAATACCTAATAATTTGAGAAAAATTCGTTGCGGCACAGGGAATCGAACCCGGAACCTCTCAGCTCTGCGCGCTGAGCGCTCTTTCCAACTGTGATATGCCGGGATACGATCCACGCCGCCGGTCTAACTCTCCTCATTGTATCGTCAATGGCCTACTATCTGCATTTTAGACATATAAATCATATATGCAGGAGCGCATATTTAAATGACTTTATGCCATATTTAACAACAGTTTTCTTGAATACTGTTAACATTGATAACTTATATACCTCTATTCATATAGGCTATATGAGGTCTCGCCATCCTCATTGAATAATCACGACTACTATTTTGTGTTAGTAGTCAACATGTATATAAGTTACCTAATAATTTGAATGTTGAAAAACAAAAAACGTAATGAATTAATAAAATGTATGAAGCTTATAGAACTGGCAAATACAAACCCAGAAAATGGAACAGCCATCAATAGCTAACATTGTGCTACACATGCAATAACAATTAAAGAAAGTAGAATAATGTCTCGGAAGCATTAAGGATCCGGAAGTAGATTCAGAAGAAATGGAGAGAAATAGAAGAATCTTAACGGAGAAAATTAGGGGAATAGTGTCGATTAGCATTGGAAATGATATCAGCTTTGGAAACATTAATGAAAATAGCAAAGTAAGTGCGCCACGGAGTTCAACAGTCAGATACGAAATGCGGAAACGAGAAACCTTAAGCGATCGAGAGAAGCCTGGGACATCATCTGACAAGGAGGAAATATCAACATGTAGCGGAATTCTACAAACGCGTCGGAATTCGGACCGTCAGCATTTGGGGGCGATTCCAAGGCAAGTACGAGAGTTGCAGAGTCAGGTAAAAAGAACGACAAAGCAGGCGAAATATGGAACGGATCCAGAGAGCAGTGATGAAGGAAGGGTGGTGAAGAGTAAGAAGAAACATAATGATTTAAGGAGTTGGTGTAGTGGGGAAGTAATGGGAGAGACTAGGAAGAAAAAGAGATAGTAGAGGGAGACAAGGATATCAGTTATCAATAGCAATCGAAGTGAAATGAGGGGAGGTTATAAGTGTGGGGGCCAGTAGTGGAGAAGATAGATGGGTGGGTGTGGGTGGATGGATGGATGGATGGATAGACAGGAGAACGAGAGATGACAAAGATAGGCCTACATTTAAAGGAACATGAATGGAAGAGAGAATCAAGTTATGACTTGCATAAATTTGCTATGTAATAAGGTGGGATGGCACTGTATGTAAAATTGTGAAGTACCACCTCACTGGAAGTAAAAAAAATGATAATAATAAAATAAAAAAGTGACAAAGGCACAATATAAGATGTTATTAATTATTATTTAAAAAATAAAAGTATCATGAACAAAGAAGCAATTTTAATCAAACGTACTAGGTATTAATAGTTTATTCCGCATTCATTTATTTGTCCAAAGTTTATATGACTTAAGGGCAGAAATTATTTTATTCTTATCAAATGGCAGGAAATTGATATTCTTCAATTGTTAGAAATATTTTTACAACAGCCCAACTGGAAGGCAGAATATTAGGCCTCCTCTATTATAGGAAATATTCATTTTGGCATAGTCCCAAACTATGTCCCAAAGGAGATTTATTTATTCAATCCGAGACGCACTGCAACAATATTCCCAAACGTTGTGTATTTTACTTGCATAACACCAAACGTAGCACCGGTACACCGATTACTGTATATAAAATTATACTCGTACTGTAGTAGAATGTCATTATAAGTCGTTATTATCTTTGCAAATAAGATATAATGTTACAAATGATTACAATAAATGAATAACCGTTTTGTTTGAATTTGTTCAAAATTAATGACGTAATGGGTTTCAACCGTGCAATTGATAAATTTTGCGATCTCACTTAGGCCTACTGATATTTTGAGCAATGTTATGTGTACAATCCATAAAACGAAAGTGTGTTTTTTGGGAGTATATTAATTTATTTTTCAGTTATGTATCTCTTTTAAATTGTAGTGAAAGAACGTAGGTACTGTACATCTAATCTGTAAAATGAAAAGTACGGTAACATCATCTGCAACGTCATAGAGAAACTGTACTTTTACAAAATGCGTCAATCATAGGCCTATAAGGAGCAAATATATGCCAACTACGGAAAAATAATTTTTATTATACAAATACGGAAGAATTAAACTGTATAGAGCACACGTTTTAAAAATGCTTAATTCAGAGTAAATATTATATATGTTACGCGTAGCGAGTACATGCCGACAATTTTTGAGGTTTCTAAGATGACAGTCACATAAGTAAGCTTACGATAGTCAGAGAGACACATTATATGGTACGATATTAAAATGACAAAAAGTGGGAGCAGATTAGAACCATTCTAGAAATTACTGTGAAGAGAATAATTCCATACCTCAGTTTAGGAGAGATCCTTTATCCTTCCAATCCTATATCAATTTTTATTAACTATGCTCCCTCACAGCAGACTAACGACTTGTTCAGCGTTCTGGAATTTGTAGCCATTACGTTGCTAAAGAAGTAGTGTGTTCTGTGAGATATCCACAAGGCATAAACAAGGCAAACCTTGAAACGAACGATATGATATAGTTACCGTAAGTGCAAGTCTTAAAGCTACCACAACGAATTCGTGGATAATCTTACAAGAGTTCGTCGGTGTATATGTTGACAGAATGGTACTAAGCTATTTAACTTTTCTAAAATATCTTGCATTTATGCATTAATTATTTCAAAGTTACTTATAATGAATACTATTAATATAATGTACACTAATTATGACTTTATGTTCCAAGTTTGCTTTTCATATAATAATATATTGAAAAAACTAACTTGACAAAGATTTGTTGAAATACACATGTTTATAGTGTGAAAATGCAATATCAGTATTTGAAGCTACCTTGAAAGGTATAAATTTTATTCACGATTTTCTTATCTTAAATAAATTATAATATATTTTATGTCATTTTCATCCGACATAGGCACATCTGGCCAGTTAAGCTATCAATTTGAGAAGTTATAAATTGAAATATCGAGATTATTGCTACATGTTATTTTGCTTATATATTGATATATGGAAACAAATGTTTAGTTTTTTTTATTATGCAAATAAATGTGTTAAAAATAAACCGCAGCAAGACAGCTCATGAAGGATCAAGGTCGTCCAGCTAGCTGCTGGCCTCATGTTCCATGATTCAGCATAGGTGAACGATCATACAACCAGAACGGAGGTATCGTATGGTTAGCACGATGATTTCCAGCCGGTATACCTGGTTTCCATAACCGGATTTCGCTGCCTATTGTAGCTCCTCTAATGCGATCATGATGCTAGGCAGACACCGATTCCATATAATGGCAGACATTTCATGAAACATTTCTTCCCCGTGAAAATTTGAACCAGCGCTCATTTCATAACATTGTAAAATTCCTTTGCAGAACGAAAAGTTACATTTGTTCGATAAAATTTCTGCAGATATAAAGGACAACACTATAATTATTTCAAACATTGATTAACATAATACACTGCTCTCTTAAATTGACTGAGCGTATTGGGAATTAAATCAATTGCTTTCCCAAAATACGCTAAGTAATGTTTATATAAAACAATTTTTATCTCGAAAAGGAAGTAAAAACGAGCAAAATTTTATTCAACTTTTTTGTTTGAAATATCACTTTGTATTTATTTCACTATTTAACAATAGTGTTGGTACTAATAACTTTGAAAGAGAGAAGAAAATCTGTTCTATTATGACAGTGCAAATTTATAACTTAGTAGGTACTTCTTTTATTTTTTTTAAATCCAAACACTAAAATGCAAACCTAGCCAATTGACTATTTTTTTTCTTCGAGAGCAACATCGTGTGTTTGTGTTTTGTCTGAAGGCAGAGGACAGAAACGAGCATTTAATGCTGAAATTTTTGGGTTAATTACAGTATTGGAATTATTTTTCATGGAATCAAACATTAACTTATATTTTACAGATACTGTTTCATAAATAATATAAATTTTGAAGCAACATTTTCAATTTGACTTTGTTGTGACAAGAAATTAATCTAATCTTCAAAGAAAAGTCCATTAGACTCTACGGTCTTGAGTGAGGTTTGTTATCCTGTGACTACCAGTTTCTGGTGTGTGGTGTGAAGAATTCCAAGATAAACATTTAAACAGCTTCCAGGTTTTCGCAATTTTTTTCACGCAGCAAGTGGCCATGGGTCGAAACAGATGATAATCTATGGCTGCATGGGACCGGTGCCTACCTAATATTGTGATAAATTAGGGGAGCTACGCTAGGTACCGAAAACCTATTCCCAAAACCAACGTCTGTGGGGATCAACGTGCTCTCCACACGTTATCCTGTACTGGTTGAATTATCGTTCACCTCTCCTGAAGTATGTGAACGTGAGTCCAGCAGTCGGCTGGTCGGCCTTGGACCTTCATGGACTGTCGCGCCACGGACGAATGAGATTATTAGTTTGGTATTGCTTCTAATACAGCATTAAAATTTAAATCATAACTACGCTGCATTTTTCTATCCTATTGTCATTTAACTGAACCAATTTGAGGTATATTAGGCCTATATTGAATTCATTTTAATAATCTTCTTTGACAGACAATAACTGTTAATGTCTTGTTTATACTCTATAGTTTCAGCAGAACGTAAATACAAATTATTGTCACTGGTAAATCATATCTAGAAATGATTATGTAATATACATTTTATATTATAGAATTTAAATGTGTTACTTATTATTCTCATGCGAATATCAAAATAACGAAAATTTACATTTCGTTAAATATAAAAAGACATCTACGTTGTCAAGGTTTCGCAGGAAACGTTATTCTTTTTCTTATAAAAGTTTCTAAAGTATGTTAATGGCTACAACAGTAGAAAGCAATTTCCAATAGATGTTCTAAATTGTTACAAAATTTGAATGTAATATATCATACAATAGTAATTTACGATGCAAATTTGTGAGGTGAGTAGTATTTTGACAGGAGTGTAGGTTTGAGAAACGAGACTTGCCGAGTTTCTTAAAATCACGATTGTCAAAATACAACTTCACGAATGTGTATCATACAATGTTTTTTCTTCGATAGCCTCAAAGTATTACTTCAAGCACACTATGCTTACTTCACGCACTGGTGTTCAAAACGCTCACTTCACACACTGCTAATTCAAGCACTATCGTAAAAAAATTGTAATAGAATTGGACATGTGAAATTTTTAATATTACTTTTTAGCACACAAAATTAATTCGTTTTATTATTTCCCTACCAAAAAGTCGAGTTTAATTAAAAAAATACATAAATTGGAGCACAAGAGAAGTGTGAATAATATAGGCTACTCTTGCTCTAGCATATTTATTTGCATTTTTTAACGGTCATACGACAGGTACATATTTATTGAGACGCTTAGAATTTTTTTTTTTCGGAAATTTTAATATCAGGCCTAGTAAAGTTGTCATCTTTGCTGAGATAAAAAGTGGAACCATCTGAACTCAATATACTTTTCATATTTTCTCATATTTAAAAGCTTTCGTCTTTTTTCTCCTCATCATGAAACTCAGAGTTTGGCTTGAGTACCTCATTTGCTTCTTTGTACTGAAAAGTGTTCGAGGATATGTCTGAAAATTCACTTTCTGTACTGTCATCGGAAGTTGAGTCAGAGGATTGGGTTACCTTGAAATCATCATTTACTTCTGAAGAAGAATTCGAAAACAAATTAGATTGTCTGTCATCGGTTGATATTGACTCAACCCATTTGAATTCTTCCTCTGTTTCAGAGTGAGACTTTGGGGATTCTTTTGTTGCAGGTTCATCTTGAGATTTATGTTGGTTACGTGATTCTACAAAAGATTCTATTTCATTTCGACCACTTGATTTGGATGGTTTTAAGTCTGCATTGAATGTAACATCCTGTCCAGCTAATGTATAGTATTTGTTAGGAACATTGTTATCAGCTGATGAACTATCGCTCAAGGTTTCTGTATTTTTAAACGAGGACAGAAGTGAATCGTAGCTAGTTTTGTTATCTAAAACCGGTGACTTGGGCGATTCGTTAAGTCGAAATTCGAGTATCACGTGAAGTTTGTCAGGCTTCACAGAGGTCCCTTCGGTGAGTTCCTCTGGCTTCCATGAGAGTATACTTTCTAAGTCCTTCGATTGGTGCAATTCAAAATTTATAACATTGTTATAATTTTTATTAAATTTTATTTCAATATCCACTGAGTTTTCCTTGGATTTATTTGATTTGTATACCACAGCATTGTTTCTTTTGTCAGCTTCTTCCTTTTTATTTTCCTTGCATTCATTATGTTTCAGGTTTTCGTTAGTTCTATTTGCTGAACATAGATGTTGGTCGACATGACTGCGATATCCTAGCGTTTCATTTTGTTCATTTATTGAGTTTTCAATGTGGCGTGTTTTATTCTTTTCGCAATTATCTTCTGACGTTTTAATTTCTGACTCTTCATGAACCCCACTATTAGATCCCTTTCCGTTTAAGTTTCTTTCGGTAACGTCAGTATCGGTTGTTCCAACATGATTCTCATTTGTATTGTTTATTTTATCTGTTTGTGGTTTCTGGTTAAAATATTTTAACATTTCAATCATTTTTTCTATACTAGACAGAGCTTCCCCATTATTGACGACAATTTTCTCAGTTGAATGCATTATTCCATTTTCATTATCTGGAGAAGAACTGTTAAAATAATAACGGGAAATTTCTTTAGATTGTTCACTATCTTCATTTTCTTCTCGCTTCTGTGATTTCAGAAAAGATTTGATAGCTTTTACTGTCATTGCAAAATATTTTCGGACAGTTTCTACAATCTCATCCGCATCCTTGACACTTGTCCAAGCATTCTTGAGCAATTCCTCTGCAGATTTTATTTCAGTTACATTTGCATCAATTATCGATTTCATGATTGATTGGATTGTCTGTATTGCTTCTCCCTTGGTTGATTCCAGAATGTCTCTTAACTTTTCTGTAATATTATCTGTAATTATATTTAAACTTCCAGTAGTCACAGTATGGATAAAATTCTTAGTGTCTTGGAGCAATGCTTCTCCCTCTGGAAGTACACGGAGGGAGAAGTATTTATCGTCCAAGTCCTCGTCCTTTCTGCTTTGTTCGATGCTCTTCCTTGAGCCACTGGTACTCGTATAGTTTCGATCTGAACTGTGGGAAGGGCTTATGTTGTTCAAAAGTTCTTCAAGTACTTCTTTCAGTAATTGTTCTTTTAATTTTTTGTATAAACTAGATTGATAGACTGAATTATTGTGTTTCAGATGATCTTCTCTGACACCATGAAGAGACGCCTCCTCTTTGTTCCTTATTGCATCTCGACGCTCTGAAATAGTGAGTACATAGAATTATAATTTATACTTGAATATGAAGTAATATATTATTTGTAGACGAGTTTTTACTGTTTTCTACACAAACGTATAAAGAAATAAATTTGTAAATGTGTCGAATCTTAATGCGTTTCTTAATAAAAAGAAACTTTTTATATTAAAATAATTTGTTTGAGCATATAAATTAGTAATTCTTTCTTAAAATGATAAACTGCTTATTAGAAGCCAAAGACACAAGACAAGGAAATTATTTTAATATCGTAACATGTAGACTTGCTAAATCTCAAAAGAACGTTTGTCAAATGTCATTGAAGGTTGCAAACAAATTTCCATCCCACATTTTTAATTTAAGTAGAGCTGCTCTCAAATATTACACTTCTAGTTGGTTAATTTTAAATCCATTTTATAATATTGACGAATTTTTTTACTGTACAATCTCTTTGTAATTTAACTGACCTTGACTATACATTTTGTTTATAGACATGTAATTTAAACTATTAAACATTTTGTATTTCATCTGTAACATGATTTAGATCAATTAGTTGTGAATACATATAATAAAATTATAATATTGTTTATTAAGGTAAAAGGAAGTGCATAAAAATTAACTTCTGTTTCATAGGAGAAAGATTTGAATTTAAAAGATTACATTTATATTAAAAATAATACATTGAATTCAAAACATTGTCCATATGATGCATACATTTAATTATGAGAATAAATATTGAATGCGTATAACTATAATTGGGTCTTAAAATAGGGGGAAAAAAAAAACTTAATCAAAACAAAATAATCTCAGTTTAAAATACAGAAACAAGACACAATACTGCTAATGAAATTCATAATTTAAAACTTGCAAAAGTTGTTTTAAACATTAGTACGAGTATTAATCTAAGATACTTTGTAATAAAACGGACACATGTAGCTTGACCCTTTATAGTAATTTCTAAATTGATCAATTCTTGAGCGCATCTTTTCCGCTATCTGTATTTGGATTTTTTCTTTCTTCTTTAAAATCCAACTCTGCGTTTGATGGGACTGCATTTTTTCCCTAACAGAATTATCGGAGTTGCACTTTATTCTTATATACTGTTCTTGCACCAAGATCTACTTGAACTTATTGAGAAGTCTCTCTTTAGTAGTACCGAAACGTCTTGTTTATGAATGACGGTTCGTCAGTAAGAGAACACAGACACCTAGAGTACTGTGACCGACGGGTTTATGACCTGGCCTCCCAGGTCACCTGACTTAAATCAAAGATATTTTTGTATCTGAAGCTATGTGAAAGGTGTATGTACTTTGCATTCAGTTCCCACAGATACAGTAAGATCTGCAACTTCATGCTGAAGATAGGTGTTAATAAGTCTGAAATGATAATTTATAGCGATCTGAAATCAGGCCACTTGTTGAAATTTCCTCATAACAATGCCTATTTAATATCGTAGAAATATGCTAATTCTTATGGATCCTACCAGTCGCAACAAAATTGTTTAATGAAAGTGTTAACTAGGATACTATTGACATCAATTGCTAAGATTTTTTGTTCGATAAAATTGTTGTGTATAGGAGATTTCTTCCGAATACTTCACTTTTCCCCGATTTTCATATTATCATTTCAATGCTAATTTATTACCTTCCTGACAACTCATTTTTCCTACAAAGTCTTCGTAGCATAAAATATTACTAAGTACCTTTTCGCACACAGTACATAGAAGCGCTCCCGAGTGCCTATGGATAGTGCTCAAACGCGCCATCGGTTAGCATGACTCGTTAATTTCATTGACCACAATGTTTTGAAGTATGCAATGCGTTGTTACCTGGAGCTTGCAGCGTTGTCGGGATTTTGATGGCTTTTCACAGGAGTGGTTCAGTCGAGAAAAAGGCAAATTCGTGAAAAGAGATATAATGCTGGCATATGGAGCACGCCTATAAATAAAATTCGCTCCTGGACCCCAGAGGAGGCGTAGAGGCAAAAACCCGCTTACTATCAAATTCCTAATATTATATAATGGGTTTTATTGTGCCACTTCCATTTTAATATGTGTGTTATTTTAGAGAGTAGTTGGATGTAATCATAGGTGGGGGGGGGGGGGAACCTACAAAGGAGGACTTGTTTCGGGTACAAAGCACGTACGGTCAGAAGACCCGTGCATTGGATTTTAGAGACAATTATGATAATATAAAATCTGTATGTATAATATTACTCAATATCAAATTCCTATGTGCCCAAGGAATATATTCGTATAATTATTAAACCTAAAAATGATATTTTGATTATTTTTTGTAAAAATTCAGTCCTAGTGAATGGATAAATAAATAAATAAATAAATAAATAAATAAATAAATGATGAATATATGAATGAATGAGTGAAGAATGAATGAATGAATGAATGAATGAATGAATATGTTGATGAAGGTTTTGAGTTAAAATGGAAGATAGGTACGTGAATATAAAGATTTTAATCTGGAAACTGAACACATCTTGAAAGCTACATGGATGCCTGCATTTTTCCTCCGTGTTATTTTCGTATCTCTTTTATTCATCGTTAAATAAAATGTTTGCAACATAGACAGACAGACAGACAGACACAGATAAACGAACAGAGACAGACACACACACACACACACATGCACGCACACAGACAAAATTTAATGGTTACGAAAATAGAACTACGTTGAAATCTTAAAATTACGAGAAAAGCATATTAAAATGTACTTATCTACATCATTGTATAATTTGAAAGTAGAGTATGTAGGTCTACAGTATATTAGTATATCAACACCGTTTTGTTTGTTTATTCAATTTTTTTTTTTTTGTAATCCTTACCTCTAGCACTACGATGATATGTTGTGCGGGTTATCAGTGGTGACGCTGCCAGTAATGTTATGTTGACAGTGAGAGCAACAAAGAGGAACCTCATGGTTGAAGGGTGGACTGATGTGACTGACTGAATTTCAAGGACCGAGTGACTGCTGTCCTATTGCAATACGAAATATTATAGTTTCTTGAACGTTTATTTATCTTCTGGGTTATTGTACACAATTGGATAAAACTCTACAGTTATAATAGGCCTATTCAGTGTTGAATGCAATACGCAAACGGAACAACAAATTTAAGTTATTGATTATAAAAACTTAATTACAGTAATACATGCGGCTAGAAAAAACCATTCTGCTGATAATAAAATGTGATTAAATTACTAAATTTAACTACTAAAATATTAACAATTCCTCCCAGTATATGACTTGAAAATGTAATATATCTAATTTTAAATATTTTAATATTTGTCATAAATTGACTTTCTGCTTTTCAAAATGCGCAGTATAATTTATTTTAATGCCTATTAATTTAATAAGCATACATAAATGATAATGATATCTGTATAGTATTATATTAATATAAATATTGCTAACGAAAGTCTAAGTTTCATATTCTGTGGGTAAATATTATGGATTCTTCAGATTTATAATTTATCTCGAATATTGTATGATTTTCATTCGAGATTGAAATCACGTAAATGGGTAGCATGAAGAGTTTCACATAAGAAAATGAAGTAAGAATGTAAGGACCACAGGTGACAAAATCACTAGCCGCGAATTCATATTCTTAGGGATATTTAAATCTCAGAATTCACATTTAGCTCATTACTTGTTCTATTATCCTTTTCAAACAGAACTCTTTCAGCCTGGTGTAGTCACTTTTATCGCTTAAAATATTTCCAGAATCTTCTTTTAGTAGACTACAGGAGAATATGTACAAATGTGATGGAGTCAAGGTCTAGTAATAATTAGTAATAACAATAATTACTGAGATTGTTATAGAAGAGCTTAACAACTGAGTGTACTGTGAAAATAGAATAGGCCGATTCTCGTATCACTAAGGATTTCGCTTCACTTGAGTCACTGTTGTTAAAAAAAAAAGAAGTATGTATTCTACTTATAATTAGGAATATTAAATCCAGACGTTTGCGATGGGCAGGGCATGTAGCACTTATGGGCGAATCCAGAAATGCATATAGAGTGTTAGTTGGGAGACCGGAGGGAAAAAGACCTTTGGGGAGGCCGAGATGTAGATGGGAGGATAATATTAAAATGGGTTTGAGGGAGGTGGGATATGATGATAGAGACTGGATTAATTTGGCACAGGATAGGGACCGATGGCGGGCTTATGTGAGGGCGGCAATGAACCTTCGGGTTCCTTAAAAGCCATTTGTAAGTAAGTAAGTATTCTACTTAATTTTTATTTTGAAAACACGCCTACCAAAACTAATTTTATGTCTAATATGTGAATATTTTACTCTTTTTGTCTGAATTCTCCATATTCCACATATGCAGCAAGGAAAATGAATTTTATTATTTACGTTTATTCGATGCTACGGTGTTTGTTAGAGTTCCTGAGTAGAAAGAACCTTGCGCCCAGTGAAATTTACTACAGAGAATTTCTTTTAACTGTCCCGGAGAGTTGGAATACCCCGGTCGCGGCCACAGAGCGACTGTCTCCCGCTATGCATGCACCCGCCGTTCGCCTGGCAGATAAGCAATGTACAGTTATTTGTACTTACCCAGCTCATATATGCTCAAAATGTCTCCTGTTGACTGCTACACATTGCTTACACCTTCTTATAAAATTATTATTAACTTTCACAAGTTCAGCAGCACTGACTGACTCCACTTCAGCTCTTATGTATCTTTTTCGATCATTTATTTCAATTTTTAGCTAACAAGTAAACCTTCACCTGAGGTAAAAAACAATGAAAATGAAACAAATATTTTTGGAATCAGCATAATAAAATATGAATAATCCTACAATTTCGTAACTCGACTGCAATTATCAAGTGCGATATACAGAGCAGAACACGAGGCTTCAAGCTGCAAGAAAACACACTTTCAACTAGCGATTAATGCATAAGAAGGAAAACGATGATGTGGTCATCATGTTACTTAACGCATCGTATTCCAGAATCTGATTTGTTTTTATCCAGAAACAATGTCGCACAACAGTGATAGCTAATGCAAAATGTTGGAAACACAAGTTGTCAGTACACCACTCGCACTTTATACAGGCTGATTTTGCACATATCGTACATATTCCTTGTACATTTCGGTTACAGTGGGCTATTCTGTAGTGTTTTGAAAACGTTGTCCACTTCTGGATCCCAATTCAGCTAACACCCAACCATACCCAAGCGCCTGTTGGAATCGTGCAGAAGGAAACTGCTGGTAAACAAGCGACTGTAGTTTCAGTATATTGTTGCGTTGTTGTAATGTATCAGATGAATCATCAAAATCCACATTCTGAGAAATGTGTCGAATCATATGCTTGTACAGTCGAAAAAAAAGTACCTGTCCAAAGGTTGCAACTCATAAGTCGTATTTGGTGGTGTGATTTTAACTACTAATTTTTCAAGACCATAGTCCCCTTCTTCTAACAGTTGCTTAATTGTATTCTCGTCGCAGTGGACACCATACGAGACCAACAGCGGAAGATTGCAAGTTGCAGAATTAGGAAGGAGTATTTCTCGTAAGAATTGTATCCATATTTTTTTGGTCATTTTTCCCAACGAAGTCCATTTTACTACAAGGTTGTCACTCTGGAAAATGCGTCCCGCAACTCTTTGACTTATACCTTTCGGTTCTTCGAGAATAAGTAGTAACTTTGGCATCAGTTTTCCAGCTTTAGAAACCACCGGCGTTATAGTGTAGGAATGTGTAGTTGCCCCTTGGATTTCACGACACCATGCACTTTACTGGTTCCTTGACGTTCTAATGTTCTGCCGAAAGGCATTTCCTTATGGAACCCACATTCGTCTGTATTAAACACTTGATCATCATTGTACATGTCCAAACTGTCCAAATCATACCACCAAATACGACTTATGGTTTGCAATCTTTTGACAGTTGACTTTCGTCTGTTAACCACGTGAATTTATGCTTCATAGTGCTCCATGACCTATGGTTAAACTTTTTCTTTTTGTTTGTCGGTACACCTGGCAGAATCCAATACTCTGTTACTTTACATTTTTCTTTAAAGTCAATGACTCGGGATGTTTTGGGAGGGGACGGAGCGTAGTGAGAACCGGAACTTTGTGAAGTATTTGATTCCTCTTCTGACGTAGTATTTGTTTTTTCAGTCTCCCATTCTCGTACATGAGGCATGACATTGTCATCATTTCATGGTTCATTTTCATCAGTGTCCAGAGTATGACTTTCTTCAACTGCTTCCGATTCATAACTCTTTAATAAGTCATATATATATCATCAACAATTTCAAGTTCCTTCTGCGACATTCCACTGCCTCCTTATAACCCTCTTCATTTAGTTTATCCAAAATTTTAATCACTATATTACACAATAAACTGCAAGGTACAAACTAGCAGACAGCGCGTCTACAGCAGTACTGTCTTCGCTCTCGCATCTAGCATTGCTGCGTGGTATAGTTGTTTGCAATCTAAGTAGCCCATGTCAACTTGATCTTGATTGGTCGCGATCTCTGGCGTTCATTGCGTTCGAGTTTTAAAATTTACGTATTTTGCATTGCTTTTAATGCTTAATCGAATGGTAATAAAGGCAAGTCTTTGTTTTTTTACCCCACCTGAAGGTTTACTTGTAAGTTTTTTTTTATTTTTTTTTATACAATGTACGAGTCTGTATGGAAATTTCTGTAGGAAGTTGCGTCGCGTTTTCGTACAAGATTTTCTGTATTTCATATAAGTATTATATACACACACACGCTCACGTAATGAAAATGTCATTGGAACTAAACACTTCACATACTAATCACTAACTTCACACAAATAATTAAGCACAGCTCAGAAACTAAAGAGCATTGGAGTATGCATCCACCCCGTACGGCAGCCAGTCTAGCATAGAGACTGTGAACCTGGAACTGCGTCATCAGCGTGTTAGTCACAAGGTAGTCTGGGAGCGGGAAACGGCAACTCTCCGGGACAGTTTAAAGATATTCCCTGTATAATAGTATGAGGAAGTGTTAAGAAGAACAGAATCGATGTCAAAATTTTGAGGCGGTGGATTATGCGTGTGATCCATTTAGTGAGTGAATTTGAAGACCTGTTAATTTGACTTCGGTAATGATACTGGCACAAGGACTACTAAGAAATGACTCACTGAGATCGTCGGAAGAAACTTGTTTATCGATTGGAAGATATGTGTGTGTGTGTGTGTGTGTGTGTGTGTGTGTGTGTGTGTGTGTGTGTGTGTGTGTGTGTGTGTGTGTGTATATATATATATATATATAACATGAACATAAGTTTCATATAGGGCATATTTTCCAATTAAAGACCTCCTGAAATAAGAGTGTAACCAACAATTCTATAATTCTCCTTTTAGGAGAAAGGAAAATTATTTCAGAGGCATATTTCGTTAGTCCTATATTTACCAGCATAACCATTTGACTAATCAAAGAGACAAGTTTATTCAGCTATTGAACGCTATAATGTATTGTTATAAGTTAATGCTTCAAAATTTTCCATTTAACAAGGGAACAGTCGATGAACTCGTATCGTAACATACCTTGAAATTTTACTGACAGAATCTACACCTTATGGGAAGCCTAAACATCAAAATGTAGCTGCGAGTTCAAACTGCACGTTCCACAAACAGAATTGTTCGGGTATTACTATTATTATTATTATTATTATTATTATTATTATTATTATTATTATTATTATTATTATCTAATGAAATTTTTTGGGAAAAGGAAATAGTACCCGACCAATGGAAGGAGTCCATAATTGTACCTATCTTTAAAAAAGAGGAAACTGTAGTAACTTTCGAGGAATATCACTTTTATTAACGTCATACAAAATTTTGTCCAATATTCTTTTGAGAAGATTAACTCCTATTGTAGATGGAATTATTGGCGATCATCAGTGTGGTTTTAGGTGTAATAGATAGGGTTTTTTTTTATTCGGCAGATATTGGAGAAAAAATGGGAGTATAAGGGCACAGTACATGAGTTATTCATAGATTTCGGAAATGTATATGACTCGGTTAAGAGAGGTTTTATATAATATTCTCATTGAATTTGGTATTTCCAAGAAACTAGTTCGATTAATTAAAATGTCTCAGTGAAACTTGCAGCAGAGTCCGTATAAGTCAATTTCTGTCTGACGCTTATCTAATTCACTGCTACCTTTTAACTTTGCTCTAGAATATGCCATTAGGAAAGTCCAGGGAAACAGGGAGGGTTTGGAATTGAATGAGTTACATCAGCTGTTTGTCTATGCGGATGACTTGAAAATGTTAGGGGAGAATTCACAAACTATGAGGAAAAACACGGGAATTTTACTTGAAGCAAGTCAAGAGATAGGTTTGGAAATAAACCCCGAAAAAACAAAGTATATGACCATGTTTCGTGACTAGAACATAGTACGAAATGGAAATATAATAATTGGGAATTTATCCTTTAAAATAGTGGAAAAATTCAACTATCTTGGAGCAACAGTAACAAAAATATAAATGGCACTCGCAAGGAAATTAAACTTAGAATAAATATGGGAAATGCCTATTATTACTTGGTTGAAAAGCTTTTATCATCCAGTCTGCTCTCAAAAAATCTGAAAGTTAGAATTTATAAAACAGTTATATTACAGGTTGTTTTGTATGGTTATGAAACTTGGACTCTCACTTTGAGAGAGGCAACAGAGATTAAGAGCGTTTGAGAATATGGGGCTTAGGAAAATACTTGGGGCTAAGAATGGACAAAATTACACAACGCAGAACTGCACGCATTGTATTCTTCACCTGGCATAATTAGGAACATTAAATCCAAACGTTTGAGATGGGCAGGGCATGTAGCCCGTATGGATGAATCTAGAAATGCATGTAAAGTTTAGTTGGAAGACCTAAGGGGAAAAGACCTTCGGGGAGGCCAAGGCGTAGATGGGAGGATAATATTAAAATAGATTTGAGGAACGTGGAATATGATGGTAAGGACTGGATTAATCTTGTTGGGGATAGGGACCGATAGCGGACCTATGTGAGGGCGGAAATGAACCTCCGGGTTCCTTAAAAGCCATTTGTAAGTATCTTCATTATTATTATTATTATTATTATTATTATTATTACTGTTACTGTATTTACTAATTTCGCTTCTTGGTTTATATAGAGGAGAAAAATCTCCGTAAATGTGAGTGAAATTAATACAGAAATTCCTCTTCATGAAACTATTTTCTGTAGCCCTCAAAGCCATTATTGAAACAAATCGTTAATATTCATTTTTGTTCAGACCGCAGAAGTCTGAACACAGGTCTATGCTAATATAAACCTGGCGTGCGCCCACTCACTAACACTATACTTCCGGCGAACGAATCTATGGAATGGCTAGGTATTGCTTCTAGAATAATCGAATATAATTTTTATATCTTGCGCGTATTACGTAACTCTTCAATAAACGGGCCATTACTTAGACATAACTGAGATAATTCCACGCATTTGATATTTTAATGTTTTTATAGTCATGCGATATATTTCCCTTCGCATGAGCAGCAACGCGTGAGTAAAATAAGTAAGTGTAAGAATTAGTTGTCCTGCGGTGGTTGCGTGGTCTATACTTTTGGCCTGTTACGCATGCGGCCCCAGTTGGAATATTTTTCATTGTACAATCCATAGTGATACTTATGGCGGATTAAGCCGTAATTCAAGTTTTCCTCAGTGTTCCCTCATTTCCTTACATTAGGTATCAACATCTATCTGTCTGTCTGTTATACCTTGACCAAAACTACTTCTGACTTGACAGCTTACAGAGAAAGGAGAACAGTGTTGTCATGTTGCCCATCTTTCCTGTAAGAGAGCGCGTTGCTGATAGAGTGCAGTAATGAACGGCTGACATGAACACATACATTTCTAACCAATTTGTTAAACAATAGGCATTAAAATTTGTATACTTTATTATTTTTATTAGCCTATTATTATTATTATTATTATTATTATTATTATTATTACTACTACTACTACTACTACTAGTAGTAGTAGTAGTAGTAGTAGTAGTAGTAGTAGTAGTAGTAGTACCAATGTATTCTTCAATGTAATACCGTTAGAAAGGCGTCGAAAAAATTTTAAACTGAAAAAATATTTATGATTAAAAATCTACACGGCCTTTTTCTTTCCCAAGATCGATAACAGTGCTTTTATTAATTTTAACACAAACAGCAGTTCTCATTACGACTTGCGCCAAAGGTATTCTCTTACAGTACACACCATCTCTCGCGCTTGATTCTTTAACGGGACATCTTGTCCAATATTCTTTGTTCTTCACCTGTCTTTTCTTCCTTCCTACATTGCACAAGTCGCCTGTTTAGAAACTCTCGCAGAAACTAGAAAACACACTAGTCACACACTCCACCAATAAGAACGATAATACGTGTAATATAATTTAAACACAATACTTATCGATACACTAAACCAATAATACAACTAAATAGTATTTTCAATTCGTACAAAGCACGCGCTAACCAGCCAACTCAAAATCATTCCGGGCACTGTATTCACCGCTAGGCCGTGTATTCAGTGCAACTTGTAAACATACACACAGCAACACCGTCCTGTTACCATGCTTACGCGTCTCTCATGATTGGTTGACTTGAATTGTTGCCATGGTAACATGCTAAAGGCGCTATTTGTCAGTCGGAAGTAGTTTTGGACAGACCATAGGCACTTAAGGGTTATATACGCCCCAATATTTCAAGAGATTTAATTCCGGCCATTTGGAATTGTATTTGTAAGGGACAATATATACACAGCGCAAGTGAAGCCGAAGTTTCCTTGTCGTATAACTTTGGAATATGAAAGAACTTCATTTCTGATCGAGACGACTCTAAATAAAATTCATCTGCTAGAAATTCGTCGGCAAAAAAGGTTCCTTGCTTTGAAGACAGATTTAATACATCTGCGAGTCAAAATATCGATCAAGATTTTCAATATACCTGCAAGAAAAGATTTTCTGATGCCGTAATTGCTTAAAAAGTGCAAGAAATATGAAAGCGGGCACAATAGTGTGGAATGCATCTGGGACTGATTAGCGGAAATGTTTTAAAAATATATTAGAAAGAAAATGCACGTGAGTGTAGATATTATATGAAAATGTTTTATATGTTTTCACATTGTTATGCAGTCATGATTTTATTATACGACTACATTGAGAGTAGTTGAATGTTACATAATGAGATTTTTGTCACAGGTGGTCGAAAAGCACGAAGCCCATAAACTTGAGAGTACATGTATGTTGAGCTAAAATTGGCTTCAGTTCATTGTACAAGTATTTGCTACTGCAACATTTTATGCATTTCAAAATACCGGCTACCAGTACGTACGCTAGTAAAGTTAAGATATTTACGCGCACAAACCTGACCCATCGAAGTTATTTAACTACTACTGAAGGCGGAAGCACAAGATAGTCTACAGTTCGGGTGTGGCTATAAAAGATAAGAAGTTATAAAATGTAGAATTTATGTCAACAGTAAAACCATTCCGGTCCTCATGTGGGTTTTGAAAGGCCTTGTCTCGAAAAAATATGATCTGTCCAATTAGAAGTAAGCTGTGTAAGAACCCTACATGCACAGATTGGCCGAATGGAATTTGAAAGCTGCACATTAAAAAATCATTTCCCTCTTTTTCATGAAGATTTTACGAATTAATGTTTGCTAAATTGAGTTTGCAATTAAGTATTAGTAAAAATTTCATCCTTAAAAAATACATTATCAAAAATAACAGTTAATGTCCTAGATCACATGAAGGTTGCGGATAGATGAATATCAACCCTTTTAATTAAAGATTCATATAATTCTATAATAAGACTTGAGATACACTGTTAATGAGTTACCAACTATACAGCTTTCATACCTACTGGTAAAATTTAATAGTAACAATAACATATGGAAATAAGAATAACAGAAATAATAATACCGTGCGACACAGAAGTTAGTTGCCAAATGGAGAAAACGATATTATTTTAAATCACAACTATAGACATAGATAACAAATTATTTTCTTTGGAACAAATCTCTTGGTAATCACTAAAGTTCGGATAAAGTAGCTGTATCAGGATAGGCATCCTTGGTCCGTGCGTTTTGTTTACAAACATTAACTAAGGCTGTACTGTCTATTCAGTGATGTTTTAGGTAGGGAGTGGGAAGCGCCCTTCCTAGCAGTTCATGTTTGTAACAAAACGCACGGACCAAGGATGCCTATCCTGATGTAGCTACTTTATCCTAATCGTAGTAATTTTTTTAGTTGGTTATATAACGACGCTGTATCAACTACTGGGTTATTTAGCGTCGATGAGGTTGGTGATAGCGAGATGGTATTTGGCGAGATGAGGCCGAGGATTCGCCATTGATTACCTGGCATTCACCTCACGGTTGGGAAAATCTCGGAAAAAACCCAACCAGGTAATCAGCCCAAGCGGGGATCGAACCCGCGTCCGAGCGGAACTTCAGACCGGCAGGCAAGCGGCTTAACCGACTGAGTGACGCCGGTGGATCCGTAGTAATCATTTTGTAAACATGAAATACTATCCAGAAAAACATGAGTACATTGTTGCGTTGCATTACCTTCAGTGCAAACGTACAATACACTACTGCAAATAAAGTTCAAAGCATTTTCAATTTACTTGAAGAAAATGTCCCACTCGATCCTGACATTCCTCTGTCACTTTTAAAAGTTTTGCTTGTGAATTGTATTGGATAACATGGGTGATTCTTTGCTTCAATTGATTTGTATATGCCGTCTCTATGACATCCCTGTACGACCAACACCTGTAGCTGTGAGGTCCGGTGACCGTGGAAGCCATCTTTTCGAATTGAACGCACACAGCACATGTTATTTCATTTCTCACGAACTGCTCTAGCATAATGTGCTGTGGCCTCATAGCTGAAAGTACATCCTCAGACATGTATACATTAGTAAATGATATAGGAAGTATATTACAATGCTGCCCAGCAATTTGTCAAATGTGTACTTGTCCATATTTTCTTAAAAATATGGTTCGACAGTCATGTTGCCTAGTATTCCACAACACACTGTTAATTTTTTAGCACGAGGTTTATTGAATTCAAGCATTCATTTTGGGTTTCTTTACACCAATATCGTGCATTTCGTGTATGAGCATATCCATACAACAAGGATAGACATTCTTAACTGAATAAAATACGCTGAAGGAAGAATTAGTCAATACGCTATGATCTAGTTACAGCAAGTTCGTCTCATCTTTGATGGTTTTCTTATATTGTGTGTACATGCTGCAATTTTTAGGGGTAAAACGTATTTAGTAATACGAGTATTTACATGCAAACCTAACATATTTATTTCAAAGAAAATAATTTGTTAAGCTTACTTTTCTCATTTCAGAATAATATTGTTTTCTCCATTTGGAAAGTGACTTTTGTGTCACATGTAGTTTCTCCCTACAAAGGCGAAATTTTCTGCACTTCTATATAATTTAGCTTTGGTTCATGTTGTCAAAAATCCCCTCGTTCTTGAAATTTGATATGTTGAAAATTATATTGGTATTGATGGTGATGACAATAATAATAATAATAATAATAATAATAATAATAATAATAATAATAATACTTACTTACAAATGGCTTTTAAGGAACCCGAAGGTTCATTGCCGCCCTCACATAAGCCCGCCATCGGTCCCTATTCTGTGCAAGATTAATCCAGTCTCTATCATCATATCCCACCTCCCTCAAATCCATTTTAATATTATCCTCCCATCTACGTCTCGGCCTCCCCAAAGGTCTTTTTCCCTCCGGTCTCCCAACTAACACTCTATATGCATTTCTGGATTCGCCCATACGTGCTACATGCCCTGCCCATCTCAAACGTCTGGATTTAATGTTCCTAATTATGTCAGGTGAAGAATACAATGCGTGAAGCTCTCCGTTGTGTAACTTTCTCCATTCTCCTGTAACTTCATCCCGCTTAGCCCCAAATATTTTCCTAAGCACCTTATTCTCAAACACCCTTAACCTATGTTCCTCTCTCAGAGTGAGAGTCGAAGTTTCACAACCATACAGAACAACCGGTAATATAACTGTTTTATAAATTCTAACTTTCAGATTTTTTGACAGCAGACTAGATGATAAAAGTTTCTCAACCCAATAATAACACGCATTTCCCATATTTGTTCTGCGTTTAATTTCCTTCCGAGTGTCATTTATATTTGTTACTGTTGCTCCAAGATATTTGAATTTTTCCACCCCTTCGAAGGATAAATCTCCAATTTTTATATTTCCATTTCGTACAATATTCTGGTCACGAGACATAATCATATACTTTGTCTTTTCGGGATTTACTTCCAAACCGATCGCTTTACTTGCTTCAAGTAAAATTTCCGTGTTTTCCCTAATCGTTTGTGGATTTTCTCCTAACATATTCACGTCATCCGCATAGACAAGAAGCTGATGTAACCCGTTCATTTCCAAACCCTGCCTGTTATCCTGAACTTTCCTAATGGCATATTCTAAAGCGCAGTTAAAGAGTAAATGTGATAGTGCATCTCCCTGATTTAGCCCGCAGAATAATAATAATAATAATAATAATAATAATAATAATAATAATAATAATAATAATCATCATCATCATCATCATCATCATCATAAACATCACAGGTTAGGCCGTCCGGCCAGTTCCGTCCCAATAGTTAATTGAAGTCTAAAACTGATCACTCCATCGTCGTCTCGATCTTGCTACATCCCGTCGTTCCAGGGGTCTATAGTAAAGTTGTGCAGTTTTCTTGGAACTCTGTCTGATGACATTCTCTCTAGATGTTCGTGCCATCTATTTATATAGTTATGTGTTACATCATATATTTGAAATGCCTAATTCCTGTCTAATGTATTTGTTTTGTTTATGATCTAACAGTGTATATCCTGCCAACGGTCTCAACAATTTCATTTCTGCTGCCTCCATTCTTCTTTCTTGCTGTTTAGTTAGGCTCCAAATCTCTGAGCCATATACCAATGTTGGTATGACCATTGTTTTGTAGAACTGTATCTGTCCTTGCCTTCTTAACGAAGGTTCTTTTAACTGTTCCTATTAGTTTTTGAAATTTTAATATTTCTTTTTGTCAAAATCATTTATATTGTCATATGATAATGTGCAGCCTAAATATTCAAAATGGTTCACTTGTTCTACTGGTTCATCATTAAGGATTATTTTTAATCTTATTGGTGTTTTTCCTTTGAATCCCATAACTTTTATCTTTTTTAAAGAAATATTTAAGTTAAATTATTTAGCTATTATGTTCAGTTTATATAGGGCCCTCAATAATAATAATAATAATAATAATAATAATAATAATAATAATAATACTATTGACTACTGATCTGACATCCACATGCCTCAGTAGAGATGAACGCCCATTCAATCACCAATGGCTTAACTTGTGGTTAGAACGAAGATCCTCATAGCAGTTATAACTGGCTAGCAAACCGAATTTCGTTACCTACTTTAGCTCCCCAAACTGATGGCGATGTTGGGTGGGCATGGATCCCATACACTGGTCGAAATTTCATGAGAAAATTCCTTCCCTCATGAAGACTCGAAGCAGCGCTCATCAGTAACTCTAGTCCAAGGCATGAAGTCATATCATAGATCACGAACCCACGTGGGATGATTGATGGTAATGATAATGGTCAAAATTATAAGTATAACAATTGTCATTATATTTATGATGTAGTCGTCCTCTATGGTCTAGGGCAGTGGTCGTCAGCACTCGCTGAAATATGCAAAGGATACGCGGTGCTGTCCCGTGTGCACTGTCGTGCAACAGGGAGAGATAGAGAGCATACCCGCTAGCAGCTACGGAGTGCATCCTAGTGCACTAGACCGAAAGTTTGCGGGTCCAAACCCGGCTGGGTTCCAAAGGCACAAGTCCTCCGGTAGGGTCTTTAAGTCATGCTTGCCGTGTCGGAGTTTTCCGGCACATTAACCCCTTCAGTCCTGAATTTATATTTAAAAAAAATTGAAAAAAGAAAACTGGTCACGTAATCATTCTGGGGATCCAAAATTCCCAAATGAAGTCTTCACAGAAAATAAAAATTTAGGAACATTTTTGACCCCTGGAGCCCCAAAATTTTAAATTTTATTTTTGAATCAGGTATAGAAATGTTTCAAAAATAATATTCTCCGTTTCTATTACATTAAATTTTTCAAAATATTTAAAAGTATCGAAGACATTCCAAAAAAGAAACAATGTACACTATAATGTACAACAGGCCTGAAGGTGTTAAAGACCTTCAAGCCTAAATTAGCGCCTTGGACTAAATTATCCTTTCTCTTGTGTTCCAGTAATACTTTCATTGCATATTAGGTGGCGTTTCAGGCGATGAGCTTACCACTTGTCCCTCTGTCCCCTGTCGGCAAATACGTGTAATTAAATTCATTGTAGGCATAGAAGTCTCCGCTAAGGGATATCCATGTTCAAACTTCGTAATTATGGGTTAAATTACGATATTACTAGCATAGGGTCGTTTTGAGAGTTCTCGGCATTTGGAAGATCTCGACACTTTCAAGAAAAGTAGCCATTGCGAGCACTGTTTCCAGTGAAAACAGTTGAACCATATGAGATCTGTGTTGGCTCTGTTTGTAATCTCTGTGTAATTGAATCTCGTGGCTCCAACTTACGTTTTACGATCACCCAAGATGATAAACACAATACATGTGTGAAGCTTGCTGTTCCCTCCGTATTTACAGGAATTCCGCGGAACTTTTTATAATGACCTCCCGGGTTGTCTCATTAGTACATTAACATAAAATGGAACACAATTGACTATGCATATTGAATTTAATACATAAATGAAATGAATTAAGAGAACAATATTTACAATAAAACCAAATACTAATATCTCTAATGTATCCAGCTGTCTTCCATAGTCACACACATCGTCCATGCTATCAAGTTTCCACATACAAATATTACGGCCAGGGCTTGTAGCACCTCAAGCACTCGGAAGTCGGGCACACTCTCTCTAACTCCCCTTCCACATAAGCCTCTGGAGTCATCACTTAGCCAGCATCATGATGAATTTTGAGAAATACAGAAAGAAGAAAAATTCGATTTCGCAACACGGCAGAAACAGCTGAAACATTAATTAAAATCTTTGCTTACGTTTTTAGAAAGTTTGAGACATTTTCAAAAGTAATTAATGAATTAAGCAATACGTTTAAAATTCAGCATCTTGACAGTTTTATCATTTTCCTAGCGAAAAACATCCTATTAATTAGAGTTCATTATTTTTATGTATATAAGAGATTCATAAGCAAAGTTGAGCACTACCGTTACCTT
Organism: Periplaneta americana; assembly: GCF_040183065.1. Lineage (NCBI taxonomy): Eukaryota > Metazoa > Arthropoda > Insecta > Blattodea > Blattidae > Periplaneta > Periplaneta americana. The sequence goes on along the minus strand of NC_091125.1, from coordinate 61,757,048 downwards.
AATTATCTACTTTAATATCATGTTCCGTTTGTAATTCAGTTTGTTATGCGTTATTTATTACCTATCTTGAAACCATTGTACATAGTTCACAAATTGAATGCCGCACTCGTTCTTGTGCTAGACCAGAGAGCTGCAGAACAGCGCTTAGAACCAGTTTATATTCGACCGGTCGCGTAACAACCGGCGAGCTTGAGCATCCAACCGAATATCCGACCTTCAGCGGTTGCGTCTGATGTCTTGCTGGCTAGACAGAACCACAGATATATAGGACAGAATACCAAGCGCATTTCACCATACAGGAACTCTGATGACATTTTCTAACTACAGAAATGGAGTAACAATTGAAGGAAATTTACTTTTCTTAATTAAAAAAAGTGTTAGCATGAAATAGGATTATAATTGATTGGACACTTCGGTACATTTATCTTCATAACTAACATATACTGTAAATCATCTGATGGACCCGATAACAACAAAGGAAATAAGCGTAATGCATAGATGAAATCTGACATGTAAACAAATACAAGAATAAAATAAATTATAATTACTTACAAAATAGAAGAGCAAATAAGTACACACTTACTATTGTAACGTTCATACTTTAAACTCAAAAGAGTAGTTGTTAATATAGGCTATGTTTTTTAATTATTCTAAGTGGATGTATTATAATTTCACTAATAAATCATTTTTAAGGAAATAAAAATTATTAACAAAACTAAAAACACTTTCAAGCTCTACTGATTGCTGCTTCATAATGCGTGCTGTTGCAATACCTGGATTGCTGAATGAATGAAAGAATGAGTGAATGAATGAATGAATGAATCAATCAGTCAGTCAGTCAGTCAGTCTGTCTGTCTGTCTGTCTGTCAATCCGGAGAGAGGAGGAAATATCAATTGAAAGGTACACGGTGATAATCGCGCCCTTGCAACGATTCTTGCAACGCCTGGATGGCTCAATATTATGTCTTTCATGATCCAGAGCCGTCCACCCGAGCAAGACTAGGACATTCGTTAAACCGAACATTGGACTACTCCGCGAAACGGAAGAGCTTCGCATACTGTCTATAGCGCCAGGCGCTTAGTAGCAATATATCTTTTCTATTTTTCGTAACCGGTTGTGCACGACTCTAACTTTAAGTCTCTGTCTGTCTCGTTCTCAGTTGAAAACATTCAGCACGCACTCAGTCTGAAGTACTAGTCGTACATATTAACATGTAGGCCTACGTGTTTGAAGTGATATCGCTGATGTACACAGGCTCAATCTTACTTATACAAAGAGTAGTAAGACAAGTTTATCCTGGAGGATGACTCTTTTAAAAATCCAACGAAGAGATTCCTCCTCAATAGGCCGGTGTTAACCTATAATGGAACGAAACCTTTTAATTTAGTACACTGCATTAACCAGAAAATATCAAGTTGAACATAGAAAAATTTTCAAATAATAATAATAATAATAATAATAATATCAATAGGTAAAATAAAATACATACGGTTATGAAAATTGAAGAAAGTAACTGTTCCCCTCCTGGATTAAGTTAGGGCTGCTAGGCTGGATGGTTCTCAGTTCGGGATGATCCGCATTTCCGGCTGCACAGCTGGCTGATTATACTAAGATGGCGTACAATTAAATGGTTCACACCTAAAATCTATATGCGTTCTGATGTAAGGCGTGATTGTTCCTTACCATTCAATAAAGAGATAATGAATAACGTTAGGAAGGTTTACATTAAAATTTGGAAAAATATATGAAAATAATTATATTATTCATACACTATTACGAAGCACAGAGATGAATCACTAGCACACGAGCAAGTGTTGGATAAGATATAAATTATAACTTAAAAATTAGTCAAGGTAGCTTAATAAATCCAATCATAATGTAGCAGATAATATAAATAATAAAATAAATATATATACCCAAGAATTACTACTAAATATTTAATAGGTCTACTTCCTTACCCAAGATAAACCCGTGATTAAAGTATAAGATTACAGTACATATATCACAATGGATCACCGACAACGAACAGGTATTGCTTAACCTAAGTGATATAGTAGACGACGCAACAAATTGATAACTACATCTAGGACTTGGTATTGCAAAACAAGCTTCGAACACACAAGTTCAGTATTGCTCGTCGGGTTATTAAGGAAGGTATTTTCAGAGAGTGAAAGAGCACCTTTAGGAACGATAGTCAGACAAAATTAAGAGACGAAACCCACCGACTTTTCGCGGGTGCGAAGCTGACCGCCCCCCAGTCGTCAGAATGGCTGACCAGTCTTCTTGTACCACTCCATCTGCAGGTCTGGAAAGGAGAAACATGGATATTTAATTTAAATTCTTGAAACTATTCAGTACTTTCTGTTGCGTTCTTGTACAATTTGTAATATAGCCACAGGTATTTTTTTCTGAATTCAGTCATATCTTGCCTTTGCACAAATTACTTTCAATAATATCACTTTAATTTTTCCGTTTTACAGAATGTTAGAGTAATATATCCTAAGAATTATGAAATGATATATAGGTACTTTGGATTACTGGGTTTGTAAATTTGATATTATCCGTGAATATACAGTATTTTTTGTCATTACTGCTGATTTGTGGTAAACGATGTTTCACTCTACACTAGCGTTCAAAGAATCCGACCTACGATTTTGTGATCATGTAAGCGATCTTTTCAATCACGAAATAAGTCACAACACAAGATATAGAAAATTGAAAGAACTCCGCTAGTTCTCAATAGGTGGTACCATAATTGGGGCAGTTAAAAAAGTATCAGGAAAAATTGTCATGTAGATTAAGCATTAATTATTCTCATAATTCAAAATATCAGCGGTTTCCAGCTAAACATAGTGTTGTTTTACACTTTTTACTATCAGTAGAGTAGAATGAAAAATTTAATTTTATAATGCGAATATATTTATGTACGATTGGCGACACTGACTACTATCTTTCCCATCTCATCACAGAAGTAATGACAAAAGAAGCCACACTTACACCAACAAATTATCCGCCACAATCGAATAGTAGGGTCAGATATCTTTAATAAAATTTTGTCATTGCTGTTGATTTTGAGATAAGTGCCGTGTTGTTGTACGCCATTAAATTTTTATATCAAGCAATCCTGTCATTTTGAAAAGAAGAAAAATTTGAAATTCATAATTTCTTTTCCGATAATTCAAACTTCCGACGTGAAAAGATCTTAGAAATGATTACCAGCGTATTCATGGAACCTCTAATCAATTTTTATCTGCGCTGCTTCACAACAATTCTACAACTAAGATATACTTGTTTATAAAAGAGACATTCAATGGGTATACAAAAATTTCAAAGATCAATTTTAAAGACTGAGCCGTTATTATAATTTCATAATTATGTATACAAAACAATAATTGTTCTTTCTCTGACACATGTCAAGTGAGATGTACTACCTGATAATAGGTTTACATATGAGCCAGAACCTCGATCAGAGATGTGATAGGACAAATTGAAACTTATTAACCTTACTGTAAAATTACACGTTCATACCACTATTTTCTCGAAATGTTACACAATTTACCGCTTCCTTAATTAAGACAAATTTGTGATAAAGTGAAAGACTACAATACGTATCGAATGGATTTCCGACAATGAACAGATATTGATTAATCTAAGTAGGATAGTAAAATTAGCGAGATGACGCAACAATATGTTTAGTAGGATACATCAAGAATTTGTAGTTTCAAAACAAGCGTAGTAGAGAGAAATTTACTATCGTTCACCAAGTCATTATAGAAGGTATTTACAGAGAGTGGAAGAACACTTTTAGGACCAATAGTCAGATGCAATTAAGAGACGAAACCCACCGTCTTGTTGTCTTCTCTTACTGCGAAGCTGGATGCTGTCGGTCTTCAGAACGGTTGACAAATCTTCTGATGAACTGCTGCTGCCAAGTTGCCCGGCAGGTTCACTGGCTGGCTGCCCGGTTACCCGGCTGACTCACTGGCAGGCGGCCCGGTTGCCCGGCTGGCTGACTGGCTGGGTGCCCTGTTGCCCGACTGGTTCACTGGCTGACTGCCCGGTTGCCCGGTTGGTTGACTGGCTGACTGCCCTGTTGCCTGGCTGGCTGACTGGCTGGCGGCCCTATATCCCACTGGCTGACAGGCTAGTTGCCCGGTTGCCCGGCTAGTTAACTGGCTGGCTGCCCGGTGGCCCGGCTGGCTGACTGGCTTGCTGCCCGGTGGCACAGCTGGCCGATCGGCTCTCTGGCCGACCGATTGCTCTGCTGAGCGACTGGCTGGCGGCCCGGTTGCCCGGCTGGCGGACTGGCTGGCGGCCCGACTAACCGGCTGGCTGACTGGCTGACTATCCTGTTGCCCGGCAGGCTTGATGGCTCGCTGCCCTGTTGCCCGGCTGGCTGACTGGCTGGCTGCCCGGTTTCCCCAGCTGGCTGACTGGCCAGCTGCCTTCGTGACCAGCTGGCTGACTGGCTGGCTGCCCTGTTGCCCGGCTGGCTGACTGGCTGGCTGCCCGGTGGCACAGCTGGCTGACTGGCTGACTGCCCGGCTTGCCTGCTGGCTGACTTGGCTCTCGGTGTCCGGTCACACGCCTCGTACGACTCCATCTTCAGGTCTAGAGGCAAGAAAACATGGACATTCATTTAAAATCTTGAAACTATGCAATTCTTTCTGTTAGGGCCAACGTTTTTTGTACTATTTGTAATATAGCCACAGTCGTTTTCCTTCCAATCAAAATATATTTGGCAAAATTTCTTTTCATAATATCACGTCAATCTTTCTTTCTTTTCTCCCCCCACACAATATTAGTATTGAAAAACCATATATGCTTTAGATTGGCGGGTTTTGTGATTTTATTATATGCGTGAAATTTCGTGATTGCTGTTGATTTTGAGGTAGCCTAGTTGATGTGTCGTTGTACGTCATTAAATTTTTATATCAAACAATCTTCTAATTTTTAAAAGAAGAAAAATGTGAAATAGTTAATTTCTTTGCCGATAATTCAAACTTCCCACGTGAAAAGAATTTATGAATGATTACCTGCGTATTCATGGATGCTCAAAACAATTTTATATCTGCACTGCTTCACAACAATTCTGCAATTAAGATATATTTCTTTATAAAAGTGACATACAATGGGTATCCAAATATTTCAAAGAACTTATTTGAAAGACTGAGCCGTTGTCTTAACTGTGATTTCGCAAAAGTTTCTTCATCGTAACGATTGTAGAATATTTTAAACACAAACTCAAGCTTAAAAATGCGATTTAGTCTGTTTATATCGGCATACAATAATGATTGGAATAGTTTTCTACACATTCATAGAGTCCCGTGACAGAGGTTCAAACATTTTCACATAGTAAAATTGTGCTCTCCTCTCTCGACAGGCGAAAAGACTGTTTAGTCAGCTGTACGGCATCAAGTGTGAACTTCACAAGTGATACCAACAAGCCACCTCTTATGAGGCAACTAGGCCAGTTGATAGTGTTGTAGGATGGTCAGTTCCTTTCCACTTCTATTGCAAAGTACATCGGCGACTAGATACATATTATTACACTAATCAGACTTCATAATTATGTATACAAAACAATAATTGTTCTTTCCCTGACACATGTCGTCAAGTGAGATGTACTACCTGATAATATGTTTACATATGAGCCAGAACCTCAATCAGAGATGTGATAGGACAAACTGAAACTTATTAACCTTACTGTAAAATTACACGTTCATACCACTATTTTCTCGAAATGTTACACAATTTACCGCTTCCTTAATTAAGACAAATTTGTCATAAAGTGAGGGGCTACAATACGTATCGAATGGATTTCCGACAATGAACAGATATTGATTAATCTAAGTAGGTAGTAAAATTAGCGAGATGACGCAACAACATGATTAGTAGGCTACATGTAGAATTTGTCGTTTCAAAACAAGCGTAGGAGAGAGAAATTTACTATCGTTCACCAAGTCATTATAGAAGGTATTTACAGAGAGTGGAAGAACACTTTAGGACCAATAGTCAGATACAATTAAGAGACGAAACCCACCGTCTTGTTGTCTTCTCTTGCTGCGAAGCTGGATGCTGTCGGTCTTCAGAACGGTTGACAAATCTTCTGATGAACTGCTGCTGCCAAGTTGCCCGGCAGTCTTCTCTTGCTGCGAATGTGGATGCTCCGGGTCTTCAGAACGGTTGACAAATCTTCTGATGAACTGCTGCTGCCAAGTTGCCCGGCAGGTTCACTGGCTGGCTGCCCGATTGCCCGGCTGACTCACTGGCTGGCGGCCCGGTTGCCCGGCTGGCTGACTGGCTGGTTGCCCTGTTGCCCGACTGGTTCACTGGCTGACTGCCCGGTTGCCCGGTTGGTTGACTGGCTGACTGCCCTGTTGCCCGGCTGGCTGACTGGCTGGCGGCCCTATATCCCACTGGCTGACAGGCTAGTTGCCCGGTTGCCCGGCTAGTTAACTGGCTGGCTGCCCGGTGGCCCGGCTGGCTGACTGGCTTGCTGCCCGGTGGCACAGCTGGCCGATCGGCTCTCTGGCCGACCGATTGCTCTGCTGAGCGACTGGCTGGCGGCCCGGTTGCCCGGCTGGCGGACTGGCTGGCGGCCCGGCTAACCGGCTGGCTGACTGGCTGACTATCCTGTTGCCCGGCAGGCTTGATGGCTCGCTGCCCTGTTGCCCGGCTGGCTGACTGGCTGGCTGCCCGGTTTCCCCAGCTGGCTGACTGGCCGGCTGCCTTCGTGACCAGCTGGCTGACTGGCTGGCTGCCCTGTTGCCCGGCTGGCTGACTGGCTGGCTGCCCGGTGGCACAGCTGGCTGACTGGCTGACTGCCCGGCTTGCCTGCTGGCTGACTTGGCTCTCGGTGTCCGGTCACACGCCTCGTACGACTCCATCTTCAGGTCTAGAGGCAAGAAAACATGGACATTCATTTAAAATCTTGAAACTATGCAATTCTTTCTGTTAGGGCCAACGTTTTTTGTATTATTTGTAATAAAGCCACAGTCGTTTTCCCTCCAATCAAAATATATTTGTCAAAATTTCTTTTCATAATATCACGTCAATCTTTCTTTCTTTTTTCCCCCCACACAATATTAGTATTGAAAAACCATATATGCTTTAGATTGGCGGGTTTTGTGATTTCATTATATGCGTGAAATTTCGTGATTGCTGTTGATTTTGAGGTAGCCTAGTTGATGTGTCGTTGTACGTCATTAAATTTTTATATCAAACAATCTTCTAATTTTTAAAAGAAGAAAAATGTGAAATAGTTAATTTCTTTGCCGATAATTCAAACTTCCCACGTGAAAAGAATTTATGAATGATTACCTGCGTATTCATGGATGCTCAAAACAATTTTATATCTGCACTGCTTCACAACAATTCTGCAATTAAGATATATTTCTTTATAAAAGTGACATACAATGGGTATCCAAATATTTCGAAGAACTTATTTGAAAGACTGAGCCGTTGTCTTAACTGTGATTTCGCAAAAGTTTCTTCATCGTAACGATTGTAGAATATTTTAAACACAAACTCAAGCTTAAAAATGCGATTTAGTCTCTTTATATCGGCATACAATAATGATTGGAATAGTTTTCTACACATTCATAGAGTCCCGTGACAGAGGTTCAAACATTTTCACATAGTAAAATTGTGCTCTCCTCTCTCGACAGGCGAAAAGACTGTTTAGTCAGCTGTACGGCATCAAGTGTGAACTTCACAAGTGATACCAACAAGGCACCTCTTATGAGGCAACTAGGCCAGTTGATAGTGTTGTAGGATGGTCAGTTCCTTTCCACTTCTATTGCAAAGTACATCGGCGACTAGATACATATTATTACACTAATCAGACTTCATAATTATGTATACAAAACAATAATTGTTCTTTCCCTGACACATGTCGTCAAGTGAGATGTACTACCTGATAATATGTTTACATATGAGCCAGAACCTCAATCAGAGATGTGATAGGACAAACTGAAACTTATTAACCTTACTGTAAAATTACACGTTCATACCACTATTTTCTCGAAATGTTACACAATTTACCGCTTCCTTAATTAAGACAAATTTGTCATAAAGTGAGGGGCTACAATACGTATCGAATGGATTTCCGACAATGAACAGATATTGATTAATCTAAGTAGGTAGTAAAATTAGCGAGATGACGCAACAACATGATTAGTAGGCTACATGTAGAATTTGTCGTTTCAAAACAAGCGTAGGAGAGAGAAATTTACTATCGTTCACCAAGTCATTATAGAAGGTATTTACAGAGAGTGGAAGAACACTTTTAGGACCAATAGTCAGATACAATTAAGAGACGAAACCCACCGTCTTGTTGTCTTCTCTTGCTGCGAAACTGGATGCTGTCGGTCTTCAGAACGGTTGACAAATCTTCTGATGAACTGCTGCTGCCAAGTTGCCCGGCAGTCTTCTCTTGCTGCGAATCTGGATGCTCCGGGTCTTCAGAACGGTTGACAAATCTTCTGATGAACTGCTGCTGCCAAGTTGCCCGGCAGGTTCACTGGCTGGCTGCCCGGTTGCCCGGCTGACTCACTGGCTGGCGGCCCGGTTGCCCGGCTGGCTGACTGGCTGGTTGCCCTGTTGCCCGACTGGTTCACTGGCTGACTGCCCGGTTGCCCGGTTGGTTGACTGGCTGACTGCCCTGTTGCCCGGCTGGCTGACTGGCTGGCGGCCCTATATCCCACTGGCTGACAGGCTAGTTGCCCGGTTGCCCGGCTAGTTAACTGGCTGGCTGCCCGGTGGCCCGGCTGGCTGACTGGCTTGCTGCCCGGTGGCACAGCTGGCCGATCGGCTCTCTGGCCGACCGATTGCTCTGCTGAGCGACTGGCTGGCGGCCCGGTTGCCCGGCTGGCGGACTGGCTGGCGGCCCGGCTAACCGGCTGGCTGACTGGCAGACTATCCTGTTGCCCGGCAGGCTTGATGGCTCGCTGCCCTGTTGCCCGGCTGGCTGACTGGCTGGCTGCCCGGTTTCCCCAGCTGGCTGACTGGCCGGCTGCCTTCGTGACCAGCTGGCTGACTGGCTGGCTGCCCTGTTGCCCGGCTGGCTGACTGGCTGGCTGCCCGGTGGCACAGCTGGCTGACTGGCTGACTGCCCGGCTTGCCTGCTGGCTGACTTGGCTCTCGGTGTCCGGTCACACGCCTCGTACGACTCCATCTTCAGGTCTAGAGGCAAGAAAACATGGACATTCATTTAAAATCTTGAAACTATGCAATTCTTTCTGTTAGGGCCAACGTTTTTTGTACTATTTGTAATAAAGCCACAGTCGTTTTCCCTCCAATCAAAATATATTTGGCAAAATTTCTTTTCATAATATCACGTCAATCTTTCTTTCTTTTTTCCCCCCACACAATATTAGTATTGAAAAACCATATATGCTTTAGATTGGCGGGTTTTGTGATTTTATTATATGCGTGAAATTTCGTGATTGCTGTTGATTTTGAGGTAGCCTAGTTGATGTGTCGTTGTACGTCATTAAATTTTTATATCAAACAATCTTCTAATTTTTAAAAGAAGAAAAATGTGAAATAGTTAATTTCTTTGCCGATAATTCAAACTTCCCACGTGAAAAGTATTTATGAATGATTACCTGCGTATTCATGGATGCTCAAAACAATTTTATATCTGCACTGCTTCACAACAATTCTGCAATTAAGATATATTTCTTTATAAAAGTGACATACAATGGGTATCCAAATATTTCGAAGAACTTATTTGAAAGACTGAGCCGTTGTCTTAACTGTGATTTCGCAAAAGTTTCTTCATCGTAACGATTGTAGAATATTTTAAACACAAACTCAAGCTTAAAAATGCGATTTAGTCTGTTTATATCGGCATACAATAATGATTGGAATAGTTTTCTACACATTCATAGAGTCCCGTGACAGAGGTTCAAACATTTTCACATAGTAAAATTGTGCTCTCCTCTCTCGACAGGCGAAAAGACTGTTTAGTCAGCTGTACGGCATCAAGTGTGAACTTCACAAGTGATACCAACAAGCCACCTCTTATGAGGCAACTAGGCCAGTTGATAGTGTTGTAGGATGGTCAGTTCCTTTCCACTTCTATTGCAAAGTACATCGGCGACTAGATACATATTATTACACTAATCAGACTTCATAATTATGTATACAAAACAATAATTGTTCTTTCCCTGACACATGTCGTCAAGTGAGATGTACTACCTGATAATATGTTTACATATGAGCCAGAACCTCAATCAGAGATGTGATAGGACAAACTGAAACTTATTAACCTTACTGTAAAATTACACGTTCATACCACTATTTTCTCGAAATGTTACACAATTTACCGCTTCCTTAATTAAGACAAATTTGTCATAAAGTGAGGGGCTACAATACGTATCGAATGGATTTCCGACAATGAACAGATATTGATTAATCTAAGTAGGTAGTAAAATTAGCGAGATGACGCAACAACATGATTAGTAGGCTACATGTAGAATTTGTCGTTTCAAAACAAGCGTAGGAGAGAGAAATTTACTATCGTTCACCAAGTCATTATAGAAGGTATTTACAGAGAGTGGAAGAACACTTTTAGGACCAATAGTCAGATACAATTAAGAGACGAAACCCACCGTCTTGTTGTCTTCTCTTGCTGCGAAACTGGATGCTGTCGGTCTTCAGAACGGTTGACAAATCTTCTGATGAACTGCTGCTGCCAAGTTGCCCGGCAGTCTTCTCTTGCTGCGAATCTGGATGCTCCGGGTCTTCAGAACGGTTGACAAATCTTCTGATGAACTGCTGCTGCCAAGTTGCCCGGCAGGTTCACTGGCTGGCTGCCCGGTTGCCCGGCTGACTCACTGGCTGGCGGCCCGGTTGCCCGGCTGGCTGACTGGCTGGTTGCCCTGTTGCCCGACTGGTTCACTGGCTGACTGCCCGGTTGCACGGTTGGTTGACTGGCTGACTGCCCTGTTGCCCGGCTGGCTGACTGGCTGGCGGCCCTATATCCCACTGGCTGACAGGCTAGTTGCCCGGTTGCCCGGCTAGTTAACTGGCTGGCTGCCCGGTGGCCCGGCTGGCTGACTGGCTTGCTGCCCGGTGGCACAGCTGGCCGATCGGCTCTCTGGCCGACCGATTGCTCTGCTGAGCGACTGGCTGGCGGCCCGGTTGCCCGGCTGGCGGACTGGCTGGCGGCCCGGCTAACCGGCTGGCTGACTGGCTGACTATCCTGTTGCCCGGCAGGCTTGATGGCTCGCTGCCCTGTTGCCCGGCTGGCTGACTGGCTGGCTGCCCGGTTTCCCCAGCTGGCTGACTGGCCGGCTGCCTTCGTGACCAGCTGGCTGACTGGCTGGCTGCCCTGTTGCCCGGCTGGCTGACTGGCTGGCTGCCCGGTGGCACAGCTGGCTGACTGGCTGACTGCCCGGCTTGCCTGCTGGCTGACTTGGCTCTCGGTGTCCGGTCACACGCCTCGTACGACTCCATCTTCAGGTCTAGAGGCAAGAAAACATGGACATTCATTTAAAATCTTGAAACTATGCAATTCTTTCTGTTAGGGCCAACGTTTTTTGTACTATTTGTAATAAAGCCACAGTCGTTTTCCCTCCAATCAAAATATATTTGTCAAAATTTCTTTTCATAATATCACGTCAATCTTTCTTTCTTTTTTCCCCCCACACAATATTAGTATTGAAAAACCATATATGCTTTAGATTGGCGGGTTTTGTGATTTCATTATATGCGTGAAATTTCGTGATTGCTGTTGATTTTGAGGTAGCCTAGTTGATGTGTCGTTGTACGTCATTAAATTTTTATATCAAACAATCTTCTAATTTTTAAAAGAAGAAAAATATGAAATAGTTAATTTCTTTGCCGATAATTCAAACTTCCCACGTGAAAAGAATTTATGAATGATTACCTGCGTATTCATGGATGCTCAAAACAATTTTATATCTGCACTGCTTCACAACAATTCTGCAATTAAGATATATTTCTTTATAAAAGTGACATACAATGGGTATCCAAATATTTCGAAGAACTTATTTGAAAGACTGAGCCGTTGTCTTAACTGTGACTTCGCAAAAGTTTCTTCATCGTAACGATTGTAGAATATTTTAAACACAAACTCAAGCTTAAAAATGCGATTTAGTCTCTTTATATCGGCATACAATAATGATTGGAATAGTTTTCTACACATTCATAGAGTCCCGTGACAGAGGTTCAAACATTTTCACATAGTAAAATTGTGCTCTCCTCTCTCGACAGGCGAAAAGACTGTTTAGTCAGCTGTACGGCATCAAGTGTGAACTTCACAAGTGATACCAACAAGGCACCTCTTATGAGGCAACTAGGCCAGTTGATAGTGTTGTAGGATGGTCAGTTCCTTTCCACTTCTATTGCAAAGTACATCGGCGACTAGATACATATTATTACACTAATCAGACTTCATAATTATGTATACAAAACAATAATTGTTCTTTCCCTGACACATGTCGTCAAGTGAGATGTACTACCTGATAATATGTTTACATATGAGCCAGAACCTCAATCAGAGATGTGATAGGACAAACTGAAACTTATTAACCTTACTGTAAAATTACACGTTCATACCACTATTTTCTCGAAATGTTACACAATTTACCGCTTCCTTAATTAAGACAAATTTGTCATAAAGTGAGGGGCTACAATACGTATCGAATGGATTTCCGACAATGAACAGATATTGATTAATCTAAGTAGGTAGTAAAATTAGCGAGATGACGCAACAACATGATTAGTAGGCTACATGTAGAATTTGTCGTTTCAAAACAAGCGTAGGAGAGAGAAATTTACTATCGTTCACCAAGTCATTATAGAAGGTATTTACAGAGAGTGGAAGAACACTTTTAGGACCAATAGTCAGATACAATTAAGAGACGTAACCCACCGTCTTGTTGTCTTCTCTTGCTGCGAAGCTGGATGCTGTCGGTCTTCAGAACGGTTGACAAATCTTCTGATGAACTGCTGCTGCCAAGTTGCCCGGCAGTCTTCTCTTGCTGCGAATCTGGATGCTCCGGGTCTTCAGAACGGTTGACAAATCTTCTGATGAACTGCTGCTGCCAAGTTGCCCGGCAGGTTCACTGGCTGGCTGCCCGATTGCCCGGCTGACTCACTGGCTGGCGGCCCGGTTGCCCGGCTGGCTGACTGGCTGGTTGCCCTGTTGCCCGACTGGTTCACTGGCTGACTGCCCGGTTGCCCGGTTGGTTGACTGGCTGACTGCCCTGTTGCCCGGCTGGCTGACTGGCTGGCGGCCCTATATCCCACTGGCTGACAGGCTAGTTGCCCGGTTGCCCGGCTAGTTAACTGGCTGGCTGCCCGGTGGCCCGGCTGGCTGACTGGCTTGCTGCCCGGTGGCACAGCTGGCCGATCGGCTCTCTGGCCGACCGATTGCTCTGCTGAGCGACTGGCTGGCGGCCCGGTTGCCCGGCTGGCGGACTGGCTGGCGGCCCGGCTAACCGGCTGGCTGACTGGCTGACTATCCTGTTGCCCGGCAGGCTTGATGGCTCGCTGCCCTGTTGCCCGGCTGGCTGACTGGCTGGCTGCCCGGTTTCCCCAGCTGGCTGACTGGCCGGCTGCCTTCGTGACCAGCTGGCTGACTGGCTGGCTGCCCTGTTGCCCGGCTGGCTGACTGGCTGGCTGCCCGGTGGCACAGCTGGCTGACTGGCTGACTGCCCGGCTTGCCTGCTGGCTGACTTGGCTCTCGGTGTCCGGTCACACGCCTCGTACGACTCCATCTTCAGGTCTAGAGGCAAGAAAACATGGACATTCATTTAAAATCTTGAAACTATGCAATTCTTTCTGTTAGGGCCAACGTTTTTTGTACTATTTGTAATATAGCCACAGACGTTTTCCTTCCAATCAAAATATATTTGGAAAATTTCTTTTCATAATATCACGTCAATCTTTCTTTCTTTTTTCCCCCCACACAATATTAGTATTGAAAAACCATATATGCTTTAGATTGGCGGGTTTTGTGATTTCATTATATGCGTGAAATTTCGTGATTGCTGTTGATTTTGAGGTAGCCTAGTTGATGTGTCGTTGTACGTCATTAAATTTTTATATCAAACAAACTTCTAATTTTTAAAAGAAGAAAAATGTGAAATAGTTAATTTCTTTGCCGATAATTCAAACTTCCCACTTGAAAAGATTTTATGAATGATTACCTGCGTATTCATGGATGCTCAAAACAATTTTATATCTGCACTGCTTCACAACAATTCTGCAATTAAGATATGAGGTGTATAGTTCCAAAACCCAACATTTACTTTATTAGTGGTTTAGAGAAAAAGCCAAAAAACTATCTGTAGTATTTCCAGTGTTGAAATGTGGAGGAAATTTTTGTAATAATCTTTGAGAATAAACCCGAGGATAACATTTCATGTTTCAACTAAAAGTATGTATTTTTTTAAGAGTTATTAGATTATTAAATTTGGACATGTCGTGTTTTGGAACTAACTATTGCATATGTTGGATTTTGGAAGTAACAATAAAATGTATGTCGGATTTTTAAACTAGCAATAACATTTATGTGGGATTTTGGAAATTCTAATAACATTAATTCCCATAAATAATCCACATTTTATACTATAAAGCTATTAATTTTATAGAATCCATGAAATATAATAAATAATTGTCATTTATTTAGGTATATAATCAGAATTTTATATTTAACCTTCATTAAGGGTACATTTTTAATCCCTTTGGTTCACAGATAGTCAATCTTCTTCATCCTTATCCTCGTTATACATATGGTCTGCAATATTCTTGCAATATTCCAAAGTTTCCATGTCTCTCCAGTTATCTTAAACATTTCTTTAAGTAATTTGTTAACATTACTTAGTTATTCCTTATACATTATGAATGTGGTTTTGTGCAAGTGTGATTTTTCCGTCCAGAACACGTTTTCCCCTTTTTCAAAATACTTTGTACAAATTTACAATTGTTCTATAGTTTTGTTCACCCCTTATCACAACTCCATTTTTTATTCCTTTATCTTGATTCTTATACAGCATTTTAGTTTGAAATGCTAGACATTTGGTGACTTCAAAACAGTTTGTATATTCGTTTTCCAGTCATAAACTGGACAGTCTATACTTAACTCGTTTATGGTGTCATTGTTGTTGAAGATATTGCAGTAATCTTCGGATTTCATAATGTTCAGCTTCTTTGCCTCCTTCTCAATTTCATAAAAAATTCTATCCGTTGGTATGGAGGAAATGGAGCTGACTAATTTTACCTAATTTTTCGATGAAGTCTTTGAAAGCATATCACTCTATTTCACATTTCTTGCTACATGTATCCTCTTCTCTTCTTTTATTACTGGCGGAATTCCAATTTTTAAATGCCACTTAAATAGACGTCCACCCAATTCTTTGACACTTGCAAGATTTTTTAAGAAAGTTTGTCGGTAAACTGTTAGAACACGACCTACTCCCATCTCCTGATGTGTTATTGTTCTGTTAACAAAATATGTTTTAGGATAATCAGCTGTTCTGTATTCAGTATGAATTCATCTTGAACCAACTTATTAGGGACGCTGTAAAACACTTTGTAAAAGTGGATGATATCACGCTGAGTTAGGAAATTTCTTTAGTTTATGGGTAAAGTTTTGAGTTCTGAGAGAGTAGCTACCAATAATCAATACAAAAAAATTATCAAATACTGGCAAGCATCGAACAATCACTGTAAAGACAAACATTACAGTTAGCATAAAACTTAACTTCCTATTCCTTTTCTGTGTTTTGTCTAGTTCTTTGCATCACCGATTCTCTTTCTTCCACGCCCAGGCTCTGAAGGCGAAATTTGTATGTTAGATTCTATGAAAATTTCACTTCTATAAGAAGATCACACAACACGTTAACACGTTGCAAAAATCTGCACAGCTTTGAAGTAAGCCTACCAATATAATGAAGCATATTCTTATTCAGCTAAAGTTCCATTGTCGATTTTCCCAATAAGTTCCGTGCACTGAAGAATTATGATATTCTAAAAGAAAACAGTAATGGCATAAAGAAATCACACACTTTCTTTGTCTTGAGCAAAGATGTCGACTTCTGGAACGTTACTGCCTTCATAGTTCACACAATGGAAGTGTAAATGTCGGACTTTGGAATAAACTGCATATGTCGAGTTTTGGAACAATACCTTAACAAAATAAGTCGGGTTTTGGAAACAATTCCATATATTAAAGCTTGATTTATGTTAGAAATATCGAGTTTTTGAGGACGGAAAAGTGTTTTTCTAATGTATTTCAACCCAAAGATATAAGAAATTATCGTAACTCATTTTTCATAAAAATGGCAGATGTCGACTTTTGGAACTATACAACTCATATATTTCTTTATAAAAGTGACATACAATGGGTATCCAAAAATTTCAAAGAACTTATTTGAAAGACTGAGCCGTTATCTTAACTGTGATTTCGCAGAAGTTTCTTCATCGTAACGATTGTAGAATATTTTAAACACAAATCTCAAGCTTAAAAATGCGATTTAGTCTCTTTGCATAGGGATACAATAATGATAGGAATAGTTTTCTACACCTTCATAGAGTCCCGTGACAGAGGTTCAAATATTTTCACATAGTAAAAATGTGCTCTCCTCTCTCGACAGGCGAAAAGACTGTTTAGTCAGCTGTACGGCATCAAGTGTGAACTTCACAAGTGATACCAACAAGCCACCTCTTATGAGGCAACTAGGCCAGTTGATAGTGTTGTAGGATGGTCAGTTCCTTTCCCCTTCCATTGCAAAGTACATCGGCGACTAGATACATATTATTACACTAATCAGACTTCATAATTATGTATACAAAACAATAATTGTTCTTTCCCTGACACATGTCGTCAAGTGAGATGTACTACCTGATAATAGGTTTACATATGAGCCAGAACCTCAATCAGAGATGTGATAGGACAAACTGAAACTTATTAACCTTACTGTAAAATTACACGTTCATACCACTATTTTCTCGAAATGTTACACAATTTACCGCTTCCTTAATTAAGACAAATTTGTCATAAAGTGAGGGGCTACAATACGTATCGAATGGATTTCCGACAATGAACAGATATTGATTAATCTAAGTAGGTAGTAAAATTAGCGAGATGACGCAACAACATGATTAGTAGGCTACATGTAGAATTTGTCGTTTCAAAACAAGCGTAGGAGAGAGAAATTTACTATCGTTCACCAAGTCATTATAGAAGGTATTTACAGAGATTGGAAGAACACTTTTAGGACCAATAGTCAGATACAATTAAGAGACGAAACCCACCGTCTTGTTGTCTTCTCTTGCTGCGAAGCTGGATGCTGTCGGTCTTCAGAACGGTTGACAAATCTTCTGATGAACTGCTGCTGCCAAGTTGCCCGGCAGTCTTCTCTTGCTGCGAATCTGGATGCTCCGGGTCTTCAGAACGGTTGACAAATCTTCTGATGAACTGCTGCTGCCAAGTTGCCCGGCAGGTTCACTGGCTGGCTGCCCGGTTGCCCGGCTGACTCACTGGCTGGCGGCCCGGTTGCCCGGCTGGCTGACTGGCTGGTTGCCCTGTTGCCCGACTGGTTCACTGGCTGACTGCCCGGTTGCCCGGTTGGTTGACTGGCTGACTGCCCTGTTGCCCGGCTGGCTGACTGGCTGGCGGCCCTATATCCCACTGGCTGACAGGCTAGTTGCCCGGTTGCCCGGCTAGTTAACTGGCTGGCTGCCCGGTGGCCCGGCTGGCTGACTGGCTTGCTGCCCGGTGGCACAGCTGGCCGATCGGCTCTCTGGCCGACCGATTGCTCTGCTGAGCGACTGGCTGGCGGCCCGGTTGCCCGGCTGGCGGACTGGCTGGCGGCCCGGCTAACCGGCTGGCTGACTGGCTGACTATCCTGTTGCCCGGCAGGCTTGATGGCTCGCTGCCCTGTTGCCCGGCTGGCTGACTGGCTGGCTGCCCGGTTTCCCCAGCTGGCTGACTGGCCGGCTGCCTTCGTGACCAGCTGGCTGACTGGCTGGCTGCCCTGTTGCCCGGCTGGCTGACTGGCTGGCTGCCCGGTGGCACAGCTGGCTGACTGGCTGACTGCCCGGCTTGACTGCTGGCTGACTTGGCTCTCGGTGTCCGGTCACACGCCTCGTACGACTCCATCTTCAGGTCTGGAGGCAAGAAAACATGGACATTCATTTAAAATCTTGAAACTATGCAATTCTTTCTGTTAGGGCCAACGTTTTTTGTACTATTTGTAATATAGCCACAGACGTTTTCCTTCCAATCAATATATATTTGGCAAAATTTCTTTTCATAATATCACATCAATCTTTCTTTCTTTTTTCCCCCACACAATATTAGTATGGAAAAACCATATATGCTTTAGATTGGCGGGTTTTGTGATTTCATTATATGCGTGAAATTTTGTGATTGCTGTTGATTTTGAGGTAGCCTAATTGATGTGTCGTTGTACGTCATTAAATATTTATGTCAAGCTATCTTCTAATTTTTAAAAGAAGAAAAATGTGAAATAGTTAATTTCTTTGCCGATAATTCAAACTTCCCACGTGAAAAGATTTTCGGAATGATTACCTGCGTATTCATGGATGCTCAAAACAATTTAAATCTGCACTGCTTCACAACAATTCTGCAATTAAGATATATTTCTTTATAAAAGTGACATACAATGCGTATCCAAAAATTTCAAACAACTAATTCGAAGGACTGAGCCGTTGTCTTAACTGTGATTTCACAAAAGTTTCTTCATCGTAACGATTGTAGAATATTTTAAACACAAATCTCAAGCTTAAAATGCGATTTAGTCTCTTTATATCGGCATACAATAATGATTGGAATAGTTTTCTACACCTTCATAGAGTCCCGTGACAAAGTTTAAAAAATTTTCACATATTAGAAAAGTGCTCTCCTCTCCCGACAGGCGAAAAGACTGTCCGGCATCAAGTGTGAACTTTACAAGTGATACCAACAAGGCACCTCTTATGAGGCAGCTAGGCCAGTTTGTTAGTGTTGTAGGATGGCCAGTTCCTTTCCCCTTCCATTGCAAAGTACATCGGCGTCTAGATACATTTTATTATACTAATCAGACTTCATAATTATGTATACAAAACAATAATTGTTCTTTCCCTGACACATGTCGTCAAGTGAGATGTACTACCTGATAATAGGTTTACATATGAGCCAGAACCTCAATCAGAGATGTGATAGGACAAACTGAAACTTATTAACCTTACTGTAAAATTACACGTTCATACCACTATTTTCTCGAAATGTTACACAATTTACCGCTTCCTTAATTAAGACAAATTTGTGATAAAGTGAAAGACTACAATACGTATCGAATGGATTTCCGACAATGAACAGATATTGATTAATCTAAGTAGGATAATAAAATTAGCGAGACGACGCAACAACATGATTAGTAGGCTACATGTAGAATTTGTCTTTTCAAAACAAGCGTAGGAGATAGAAATTTACTATCGTTCACCAAGTCATTTTAGTAGGTATTTACAGAGAGTGGAAGAACTCTTTTAGGACCAATAGTCAGATAAAATTAAGAGACGAGACCCACCGTCTTGTTGTCTTCTCTTGCTGCGAAGCTGGATGCTCCCGGTCTTCAGAACGATTGACAAATCTTCGGATAAACTGCTTCTGCCAAGTTGCCCGGCAGTCTTCTCTTGCTGCGAATCTGGATGCTCCGGGTCTTCAGAACGGTTGACAAATCTTCTGATGAACTGCTGCTACCAAGTTGCTGCCCGGAGGGACAGCTGGCCGATCGGCACTGTGGCCGACCGATTGCTCTGCTGTCCGACTGGCTGGCGGCCCTGTTGCCCGGTTGGCTGACTGGCTTGCTGCCCTGTGGCACAACTGGCCGATCGGCTCTCTGGCCGACCGATTGCTCTGCTGGCCGACTGGCTGGCTGCCCGGTTGCTGGGCTGGCTGACAGGCTTGCTGCCCGGAGGGAGAGCTGGCCGATCGGCACTGTGGCCGACCGATTGCTCTGCTGTCCTACTGGCTGGCGGCCCTGTTGTCCGTTTGGCTGACTGGCTTGCTGCCCTGTGGCACAGCTGGCCGATCGGCTCTCTGGCCGACCGATTGCTCTGCTGGCCGACTGGCTGGCTGCCCGGTTGCTCGGCTGGCTGACTGGCTTGCTGCCCGGAGGGACAGCTGGCCGATCGGCACTGTGGCCGACCGATTGCTCTGCTGTCCGACTGGCTGGCGGCCCTGTTGCCCGGCTGGCTGACTAGCTTCCTGCCCTTTGGCACAGCTGCCGATCGGCTTCGTGGCCGACCGATTTCTTTGCTGGCCGACTGGCTAGCTGACTGGCTTGCTGCCCGGTGGCACAGCTGGCCGATCGGCTCTCTGGCCGACCGATTGCTCTGCTGGCCGACTGGCTGGCTGCCCGGTTTCCCGGCTTTCCGAGTGGCTTTCTGCGCGGTGGCTCAGTTCGCCGTTCGGCTTTCTTGCTGACCGACTGGCTGGCTGCCCGTTGTCACAGCTGGCTGACTGCCTGTTTTCCCTACTGGCTGACTTGGCTCGATGTCCGATTACATGCTTAGTACGACTGCATCTTCAGGTCTGGAAAGAAGAAAACATGGAAATTAATTTAAATTCTTGAAACTTTCGAATTGTTTCTGTTAGGGCCCACTTTCTTTGTTGTATTTGTAATATAGCCACAGATATTTTCTTCCCTCCCCAAATATATCTTGCCTTTGGGAAAATTGGTTTTCATAAAGCACGTTAATTTTTTTCACACAGTATTACAATTATTGAACCGAATGTACTTGGGATTGCCCGGTTTTGTGATTTGATTATACGCGTGATATTTCCTGTCATTGCTGTTGATTTGAGGTGATGTGTCATTATTAAATTTTTATATCAAGCAATATTATTATTTTTAAAGGAAAAAAAAATTGAAATCGATAATTTCTTTCCCAATAATTCAAATTTTCGTTGGAAATACATTTTATTAATGATTATCTGGGTATTCATGAATCTGTCTGAACAAATCCACGTCTGGAATTCGGATTTGTGCTGAGCCTTGGACATTCAATTTTCATTTGTTGAAAAAGTGAAAATCAGTGTTGTTGCAAATGATTTAGTGAAATATATTATTTGAAGTTCGAGATAAAATACGTAGTAATCTATAAGTTAGTGGCTATACCGACAAATAACCGGTAGGAGCCGAAATGAAACTCTCAGAGATTTCGAAATTGGCCCATGATCTCTACCTATCATTACCGCTAGGCTGCGCCATTTGCAGAATTATTATTTTTTGGTCTTATTTGTGTTCGTGACAAGTAATAATCTTCAATGTGTCCAGTATTGTAATTCGTTTACAATATTGCCCAAGTTAAGTCTGTTGTTTGTTTAAAGAACTGATATATTCCACGGAGGTGTAATGCGTGATTAAGTACAAGGCACCAAATTCATTCACCATTGTTCAGATTTCCTTGGACTTCAAATGATATCCACCTCGAGTACAGGCTTTTCGGTCGCACGAGGACCGCCACTTCTTTTCTTCCTTCAAATGCATCCCTATTTTTTAAAGTTATATCAATGCTGAACGAGGTGGATCTTCTCCCAACCGTCTTTTGAAGGCATCTGAACATTGTTACTTGAATTTGATTTCGCATGGTCAATCACGAAAATATCTCCTCTGTGACAGACTCCATTTCTGAAGAGAACAATAAATAAGAACCTAACCTGCACAGTTTTATAAAATATCATAATTATTGTGGAAACGCTTTCGAATGTTTTACTTGTAATCAACACCTTTGGTTTCGAAATGAAATAATTGTTGTAAGTGGCGGAGTCTGGCAGAAAAGGCAGGAGGGCCTAATATGGATATAATAGAACTGCCAGTTTTGAAATCTTTTGAGAGTTTGACTACGTAACTTGTAGTCGGATTGCCAATATTGAGTGCTTTTTGTGATGCATTCGTGTCACAGGCAAATATTAAGTTAAACATCCGACTTTCGTCCGTTTAATATGAAAACATAAAAAATTCTTTGTCATATTACCATAACTGCATTGACTTATGACTCTCACACAATAGGACAAAAATCTATAGATTCTTTGACTTCATGCATATGTACACCTTTAGCTCCCTAAAACACTCCCTTAATAACCCGACGTATTAGATAGTGAATAACCTCTGCGTGTAAACCGCCGTTATAGAAATGATTAAGTGTACCATAATTTGTTTGTTATTATTATTACCTCAAGAGCGCTGTCAAGAGCTTGGCTTACTTCTAGTTCTGAACACACTATTGTCATGCCCTGTAAAACTACAGGCTGATTTCCGCGTTGAAACCTTAACAATACCGAAACTGAATGTTGGAAGCACGCAGGAGAAAATACAGACTTATGGCTTTTAAGAAACCCGGAGGTTCATTGCCACTCTCACATAAGCCCGCCATCGGTCCCTATCATGTGCAAGATTAATCCAGTCTGTATCATCATATCCCATCCCGCTCAAATCCATTTTTATATTATCCTGCCATCTACTTCTCGGTCTCCCCAAAGTTCTTTTTCCCTCCGGCCTCCAAAGTAACACTCAATATGCTTTTCTGGATTCGCCCATACGTGCTACGTTCCCTGCCCATCTCAAACGTCTCGATTTATTATTCATAATTATGTCAGGTGAAGAATACAATGCGTGCAGTTCTACATTGTGTAACATGTATACTTTATTCTACATAATTCGCCATTTCTTGGGAATTTACTTTCTTGGTACAACTAATACAGATTGCATTCATTCTCCTTTTCTCTCGTGTACTTCCGTTTGCTGGTCGTCGTTTCTTCGGAATAATAGTTTCCCAATCTAGGAGTCGCCCACCTCTGTGATGCTCAAGTTATAACTTCAAATCTTCAAATCTTAGCAAATAACAGTTGAATTAAAATGAATGTGAACAAATAATGTATTATATTATTACTAGGAAGGGTATCATTCATCTGAAACATATCTCAAAATGAAGATTGTGGTCTTACTATTCCCTTTTGGCTTCTGAGTTAAGTTGTACCTCTAATGTAGGTAGTTTTATAGGAAATATAGCAGATATAGTGCTATATTTCAGAAGTAGCTTTTAAAGTTGAAATAATGTATGAACTTACAGTTATTTTCTTTTTGCTATTTTCAAAACCACCAACTGTTTAGTTAAATGATCTTTTTATTACTAAAATAATACGGGCAACTTAGGCAATAAAGTCCAAGCTACAAAATAAAAGGTACGTAGTATATCCCTCCGCCAAATAATTCTGAAAATGTCTTTGATAAGGTGGAGATGCGATTTTATCTTCATACAGCATCGTTTCACTCGAAAGATTCACCTTCACAATAATGTTATATGATTGACAAAGTTATTAACGAACTTAGAGTGCCATAAGCCACTAATATGTAGGTCTAACAATTCCTATTAATCCCTGTTGAATCTTTCGTACACTACTTTTAACACTTGAATATAAATAATTGATTAAATGGCGATCTTACTCGTGTTAATTATGTAAGTTAAGCATGTGCGGCTTACTTATTACCCAAAAATACACAACACAACAAACACAATCTTCAACCGCAACGATCCATTCTATTGGAAAAAGGATTAAAACATAACATACCACACAACACAGAACCAAAACAAAAAACACAATCATCAACACGGAAACAGCAATACAAAACACAAAAACAGAACACCAAGAATACATCAGACAAGACATCATAAGACACATACACAAAATACACTAACCCAACACAAACAAAAGAGAACAGATAACAATAAAAATACTAAAAGCAAAACAACAACAACATAACCTAATTTTCACCAAAGCAGACAAAGGCAATTGCACAATAATACTACACAAACAAGACCTACACAACAAAATAGAAGTAAGCCGCACATGCTTACATAATTAACACGAGTAAGATCGCCATTTAATCAATTATTTAATTCCCATTAACTCTGAAATAACGAATTTTGTAAATAGCAAATTAAAATTGGACGGAAACGCATTCTCCGAATTATTACATACAGATCATTTACGTAAGTGTAATGAAATCGTACAATTTATTCATAACTGATGCAAAAATACAAAGAAATGCGGAAAAACAGAGGATTATGTTCTTATTTTCATACAGCGTAAATGATATTATTTTATGTATTTGTATTTTAAATAATAAATAAACGAGGTATAGAAATGAATATACACTGGCGGACAAAAAATTTGGGACACTTGAATTTTACTTTTGTAAATGCGTTTAATAGGTTACCAATATGTTTTAAATAATAATTAATAAGATTATAATCTTACTATACAAAAAATGAAAAAACATGATTTCATAACACCAACAATTACCAACAACAAAGCCCATTGGTATTACACTCTGCATAAGCAAAATTTTGTTCAAATCTAGATTATGTTGTTATTCTTTGGTAATTGTTGCTGGTATGAAATCATAATAATTTTTTGTTTGCAGTCTCTGTTACGTTTATAATGGTATAATTAAAGTAATCACAATTTAAAACATATTGGTGAATATTAAACACAAAGTAAAATATTTAAGTGTCCCAAATTATTTGTCCGCCAGTATATTTCGCTGTTTGTGTGAAGGACAAAATAATTAGGAAACGCGTAAAGCTTATACTAATAAGAAAGTCTGTGTCATCTATATGACACTATCTACTTTAAAAAGACTCCTCCTAAAATTAAACGGCTGAGGTGGTTATATTTAGGATGTATTATTTTTTTCTTTCACTATGTTGACACTTATTTTCTTTTCTTATGTTTACAAATCTAACTTAAATAATATTAATCGTTAAATCTTATCTTATACAACACTTGTCTCTTTGCTAGCAAATCACTTCTGCATGTTATAAAATTATTGTTATAGGCTAACATTATTTACTTGTGCTATATCTTTCCATATTTTAAATTAAATCTCTTTGAATATTATGCCTGGTACACTTAGTGGGTTAGAGCAATGTGCATGTGAACGCAGGACATATATATATATATATATATATATATATATATATATATATGTGCAAGTTTGAACCAACACAAATTACAAAGATATATACGATAGAAAAATTAGTTATTAAATTAATATTTATTATCTGTAATTTACTATTCGTGTATAGATCAATTTTAAATTATTAAGTTTATGTACATTTTGTGACAAATTAACAATAAATATCAAATATATATACTGTATGTGTGTATATATATATATATATATATATATATATATAATATTGGCTTCCTGTGGCACCCATCTCACTGTTGTCATCTCACATTTAAGGAACACAGCCACAAAACTATTAAAAGTTAAATATCCTTGAAACAACAGGTGCTTGAAATAAAATCTTGCATTCAACATCGCATGAAAATGTTAAGAACTATCTAAAACTGTTCGAAAATAAAAAGACATCACAAAAGAAACAAATTTAGACGAAGAGGTACAAGATTTACAACATAATATATAAAATAACTTTTGTTGATGTATCGATGTATGGTATAAAATAGGTACTATTGAAAATGACTTAGTGTAAAAAAAAATAACGAATTGGGAAATTGCCAGCCCTGAATTCCTAAAGTGAAGTAAATCACTTAGAATAAGACACTCTTGTACAACCTTTGACACGGAAAATGGTCGCTCTCCTGTAGCGTTAATTTATCTGTGTCGTTCGGGTTCACGAGATTCACACGTGGAAATATTAAGCATTGAGGATGAAATCAAGTCGTATCAGTGAAGAATGTGTATGGCACGAAACGACATATTCCCTACGAAGCCTTTATGGCTTCGCGATAGAGTACTTTCTTCTCGTTACAAAGACCGGGCTTCGAATCTCTCTACGTAAAAAGCACGCGTGTAAACTCAGCGCACACGATGATTTCTGAGCTATTCCGAGGTTTCCGTGTCAAAGGGTATACATACGAAGCAGAAAAACAGGTAGAAGTTTATTTAAACCCGAATAAGAAATAAAATCACATATTGACTTATGTTCTTATTTGGATTCTCAAAGAAGTGGACGTGAATTTAAGTCAAGAAAAATGATTTTTGAAGAACTCAAGACTAAAGGAAAATTAATTAACTTGTAGTCTATGGACGTCAGATTTAAAGTCAGGAAGAAATATTTGAATATTCAGTTAAAATAAAAGGAAAAATAATCTCGTAACGTCAGGTTAAACTGTCTAAAGAAAGACAGATTTTATGTATATAATCGGAAATATAGATTAGTGGTTAACAGATTCAAAATCACATACAGAATGTTAGTAAACAACACAAAACGAAACCGAATGACTTAATGGATACAGGAAAACTGTACATTAATTATAAGGATCCTTGAATGCTTGGTTTTAAAACGTTTCATTATTTTAAATGTTAATTTCTAGTAAGCACTTGAAGACACATCTGTGATTTTATTTTAAATGACGATTCCATGATTACATGACTTATTGCACTATTCGTTCTACGCCGTAGTCATGCCTTGGACTCGTGTTACAATATGAACACTTGTTCAAATATTCATGGGGAAAGGAATTGAATCATGTAATTTTGACCAGTGTGTGGGATCGGTGTCCATCCAGAACCGTGAAGAGCTTGGGAATCTGAGTGAGTTACGCAATCTGGCTCCGCGAACCACTTAACATGGCTGGGGGCATCGTCATGTCAATCATACGTTACTCCTTATTGATTAGTATTACGATTGTTTACCTCTGTCAAGGCATTTCGAGATGAGGCAACAATCGGTCCTCTATGGGTTGTTGCGCAGGTGTATTATTATTATTATTATTATTATTATTATTATTACGAGTATATTATTATTTTTGGCTGTTATTTACATTCGCTTTAACATCACTGGTCATATCTGAGTTATTCTTTTGGCCTTTTGAGTGAAATCCGAATACCTGTGTACTATTGTTGAGACTGGTTCTATTGTTGTCAACTAGATGGCGTGTATAGATGTATTACTGATATGTTATGAGTAGACAGTGGATGCGGGATGACTTAAGGAAAAGTGAAGTTGTTTCGTATCGGAGTATATGGCACGTGCCGCGTCGTTCGTCTTTTGTGTACCTGGCGAGTACAGCAGCGTACATAACGAAGGAACTCCGGTCCACATTGCAACGCAATGTGTGTAGTTGTGTTATCCTGCTCAAGTATTTAAAACGAATTGAATAATGTAGTGCTGATCCATTCATTATGTCGAAGTTAAAACGTTAAATTCGCTTAGAGATACGAAATGCAATTAAGAAGTATGATGGCCAGTTTTTCCAAGTAATGTTTAATTTGGCTTAACAAATTTTAAATTAACAGCTGGTTTATTTTAAACGTTTTGTTAAGATGTTTTCCATTTTTCCAACATAATTTTGTTTAAAATAACTAACACTTAACTTTAACTGTTGTTAATACTATTCTAACTACTCAACAGCAGTTGGTAATGATTTTGAATATATAAGACAACTTCTTATTGGCTGATATTATTATTTAAATTCTGTACTGTAGAGTAAGCCATGAAACATGTGTAAAATCGTAACCTGTTACAGTAGCCATGATTCATACAGTACAGAGAGTTGATAAATGAAAGTTGCATTCACTACTATTGAATAATAGTAATTATTATAAGCATGGTTATATTTTATAATGCTAAATATGAATTTCTGTTTACAAAAATCTCAGCATTATGACCACCAGGTGACAATAATTACACGAATGTGTGTAGTCAACTGTACACAAAACCCCGAGGAGAATTCCGTATCATATGAAATTCTCTAATTCATGTCCATGTATAAATTATATGTAATTTCGTCCTAAAGAAGCAATTGCTGCTGAAACATTTTATTATTTACTCACTGCGGATTTTGAAGTATTATTGACATCGGCTATAGTTGAAGAGCCAGTAACATAGAATCTAGAGTTAATAGTAACTGGTGAATTGGAACAAGTAGCCTATTTCTGTTTGTAGGATATTCAAATCTGACTTCAATTTCTTGCCACGTTGAGATCGCACATTTGCTCAATATTAAATGGATAATAGCTCAGCATCGAAATAAGCGTCAGTATGATAATCAGTTGACTTATAAAGATTATCTTCCCTATATTAATATTCCAGAATTTCTTTTAAATTATATATTACCAGTCTTATGGCCGGTTTCACAAAGCTTCATTAAGGTTTTAATGATTAGTTAATTTATTTACTGGTTCATTAAATCATTTTTATATCTCACCAAGCATCTTTAGCCTAACGAACCAGTAAAACTATCATTAAATTTAGTAATAGAAATTTCCGTCTTTAAATTTTTAATTATTCATTAGTTGCAATATGAAATGCGGAACGTTTCGACGCAGAATTGTTATATCTGGAACTGCTCGAAAATTAAGAGTCAAATGGAGATAATGTTAACCATTTAAAAACCGATCATTTCGAAAATTTGAATGACACAAAAATTCACAAAAGATACCGCGTCATGAAGATCGTGGTATCGGTACTCAAAATTTTATAAGAAACTGATCACAGGTTAGAATATCATAAAAACGGCTGAGATAAAGCTGAAACTAGTCAACTAAATAGCAATACAACTGAGTTTTATTTTAAGACATGAACGTGATTATTATAACTACATACCGGTACCTAAGAAATATTAGTAAATTAATACATAATGTGCATTCAAACATAACAAAACTTAATTGGTATATTAACTTTCATTTGTTAGAATTATATTATAGCTAGCGATGAGATATATTTGCACTGGCTTTAAAACAGAAGCGAAAGAGCTGGATTCTTGGAATTTATAATCGTTTTCTTTCCGATGGAAATTTAATTTTCCAGCAGGATAATCACCCCGCGCACACCGTCATAAACGTTCAAAGACGGTTCACGGAAAAGCATGAAAAAGAGGAGGATTGACAAATATCGAGACATCCCACCTCAAAATCCAGATCAGTTCTGGGATCAAGTTCTGGCTACCTGGAAAGATTTCGCTAAGGACCAGAACTATTTCCGCGATCTGGTGGACTCAATGCCCCGAAAATGCCAGGCAGTGATAGACGCCAGTGGCATGTGGATGAAGTATTAGATCCACATGTGTATTTATTTTATTTTTCCTTAATTTGTTTGTTTATCTTTGTTTTATTTCGGGAAGAAAATTGATCTCCCAAGAGTTTTTTAAATTCTTCTAGTGGAGCCAGAGTTGCGAAATAATTCGTTCCAGTACACAAAATTAAAAAAATGATGAAAGGTAACATGTCTAAAAATTAGTTAAGTTAATAAAAAAAGTTATCGCCGAGGATCGAACACGGGTCGCTGGGATAATCCAACTTGCTACTGACTACTCCATCGAAGAGTCATGACGTAACTAGCGCGACGAGGCACATATAGCTGCTCGGCTTGAAGTCTAGGGAGACAGCGCACATATAAATGTACTCGTGTAAATATTTTAATGTTCAATACTAGCTAATGTTTCATTTGGACTGATTTACTGAAGCTTGGTGAAACCGGCCCTTACTGTAAACATTCCTCAAAGAGAAACATAACATGTTATTTTCACAACTTTTGTCTGAACAGCTGTGGTGTTATCCGCCATGTTTAACTATTTGTTAAATGAGTTAACGGCCTGAAATCCTACATTTAAAGTTAACAAACGGTTAAGAATCTGTTAAGCCAAACTGGTGTTGAACAAATGGAAAAACTGTATTTAACAAACTGTTGAAGGTTTAACAGTCGTTAAGTGTTCTAACAATACTTGGACAAACCGGCCATGAGAGTGACATTTTATGTATTAACGAAGACAATATCGTGTGTAATGTATGTAAAATTGAAATAAAAACCAGAACAACTCAGGCTATAGAGAAACATTGCAACAGTACATCGCACAGGAAATGCCTTGAAATGAAATCTGAGGAACCACCATCATCATCATCATTTAGTTGTGCCGGTCTAAACGACACGTGCAACATGATGTTCAGTGCAAATATTTCTCTAAAGAAATTGAGTGATCCCCATTTTAGAGTTTTTCTTCAGAAATTCTCTCGATACAAAAACTGTTTAAGCAATAGGCGAAGACGATTCAGCTTCGACAACTTACGAGAATATATCGTCGTTTACTGCAACGCTGGTAATTGCATCAATGATAACGAGGATTGAACTTGCAAGGTATGTGCTACACTACTACAGTACGTTATTTTTCTTTTCCTTCTGACTGTACGGAGATACAGTAGCATGTTGACGTCCTCTGTTTACGTTTAAAACCTGTTGAGCCAATGGTCTGAATGAAACAAATGTAACATATTATAGTAAATATGCACCTACATTCAACGATAAGTCATCTCGCATCCACTGTCTAGTTATGATCTTTATTATTGTAGACAAATGCAAACAAGACGAAGATCATGGTTATCGGAACAAAAATAAAAAAGGTAAACTCGCGAATTCGAAATGATGTAGTGGACAGGTTTAAATGCCTAGGGCAGTGGTCGTCAGCACTCGCTGAAATGGGTAACGGGTAAGCAGTGCATCGTAACACAAAATAAGAAATGAAACTGTGTTAAAAAGAGTGAGTGAAGAAAGAATAACGGTGAAACTGATCAGGAAGACAAAAAGAAATTTACTGGGCCACTGGCTGAAAAGAAACTGCCTATTGAAGGATGCAGTGTAAGGAATAGTGAACGGGGAAAAAAGTTCGGTAAAGAAAAAATCAGATTATAGACATTAAGATATGTGAAACGTAGGCGGAGACAAAGAGGAAGGTATAAAATAGGAAAGGTTTGAGAATGCTGGGTTTGCAGTGAAGGACGTGAAGGTCGCAAAACGGTGAAGGAATAAATGAATTATTTATTCGTGTTGTCAGCGTACTTGGATCATAGTAACCTTGCTGCGTCATTCCTTCCCCACAACTCTTGTAATTTCTTTAAAATTGGATGATATTGAGGTTTCTATACTTTGATTTCCTGATCTATAAACTTTAAAACAAAACATCTGTGTGCACGCCATAAAGACACGATGCCACGGTAATATATTTCAATTCATTTACTCTATTTCTTCAGTATTGTAGCTATGATATGTGGATGAAGTCAAAAGTTATACGAAAGTATACAATTAGGCCTAATAGCGAGCAGATTGATTTAATTTAGAAGGGTAAACATTTAATTGGTTTGGGTAGAATTGATGCGTATGCAGATATTTAATCAATACAGTTTTGAATATTTTCTCTTGAACCTTCAAAGCTTTACTAATTAGGTATCGCATTGAAGACCGTAATACTTGAATAGTGAAGTCCTTTTTGATAACGTCCGAGACTAAGAGAGAATATATGGAGACCTGATTTGTGTCTTCTATTAAAATTTTGAATGTTTTGATTAGTGCTAAATGTATTTGGATTTAAATATAAAACATCATATGGAATAGGCTTAGTACGTACTCACAAGGTAAGGCTAATATTTCTACATTTTGGAAAATATTTTTACAGTATGTTCATTTATGGACACCTGTTGTTATGCTTAGTAACACAAAAATATGTTTAGCTTCAGACGAATATGCCCAGAATATTAATTAATATTTTATTATAGGATTAAAAGTATTTTTAAGAGTATTTATTTCGCCCATTAAGAATGAGTAGGTATCTTAATGCATAACAGACAGATCTCAATTTAGGAGTAACGCGTTCTACAATACGTGTGTTTTACAGAACAAGTGATTGACCAATTCCCTACCAAAAAACTTTGTGCTTGTAGCTTTTCTGAAATTAGTTCCATTTATTATATACGGTACTGTAGTTAAACTGAGAACTATTATACAGTGCGTTCGTAGCTCGGCCGGACTGGGTGAAGATTGGCGCGCCTGCCGCTAGAGTTAAACGTAAATGACCGGCAAGTCATGGCTACGGAACACTAACTACTCTACTAACATTGGGCTTACCTGCATCACAACAGATGTTGAAAGTGATGACCTTCAACTCGAACACATTCCCTATATCCAAGGCCGCCGCGGAACGGTCCGGCCGTGCTACGAACGCACTGTACGTATTAAATTTGATTACACTAGTTTGATCAAGATTAAGTGCTAAATTCTTTGCACTATACCGTTCATTCATTACATTTAACATTGGGTTAGTGGTATTTATACAGTGATACTGTTTACTTGAACAATTACACTTGTATAATCTGCAAACGAGATTACCTGGGATGAATTAATTATGGTTTAGGTTATATCATTAAATTAAACTAGAAATAATAATGACTCTAAAATTGATCCATAGAGAACTATGTGGTTAATATTCCTAAATTCTGAGTAACTTTGCAAATATTAGGTATATTTATTTCCTCTTTTTGTTTCCTATTTGACAAGTAAGATTAAACGAATCTAAATTACCATTTTTAATACAATAGTCCACACCTGTGGAGTAACGGTCAGCGCGTCTGGCCGCGAAACCAGGTGGCTTGGGTTCGATTCCCGGTCGGGGCAAGTTACCTGGTTGAGGTTTTTTCCGGGGTTTTCCCTCAACCCAGTATGAGCAAATGCTGGGTAACTTTCGGTGCTGGACCCCAGACTCATTTCACCGGCATTATCACCTTCATCTCATTCAGATGCTAAATAACCTAAGATGTTGATAAAGCGTCGTAAAATAACCTACTAAAAATTTAATACAATAAAAATTTAATTTGTTTACCGATGTATTCTGAAAGACATTCAAATGCTTTAAATAAATCACAAAAATCCCTTAAACATATAATTCTGGATATAAAGACTTCAGTACTTTATCCACCGGCCTAAAATGTTTAAATCAAAATTACATGAACTTTCGTATTACTAAATTTGTTCGGTGTTGTTTATTAACACCCTATACAATATATTTTATAGAATACGTCAATTCATAAATAAAACTAAATAAATAAAAAATAAATAAAAATATTTGTTGGGTAAGACATTCAGTATTAGATAACTATTTATAGAAGTTTTGCAGTTGGTAAATAATATCGCAAATGGATTTGTGGCCCATTAGACCTAATCTAGTTGCGTTTCAATGTAGCGGCTCTGGAACTCAGACATCAGCGACTGATGTTCAAAATTATCCGAATTGAGACCTTAATTATCTCCAATTATCACTTCTCGTTATGATCATAGTATCACAACACAAAAACCTACATTACCTTACGCAAGGGTACACGAAATATCACGACTGTCTACGAATAGTAAATTCAGGTAGCGATGGAAGAGCAAAAACTCAGCTCTGACCTCCTCAGCAGCTGAAATATAAAACTACAAACACCGTTTGTTAACTCAAACAACAACAGTAATAATGCAGTTAGTTGGCTTTATAAATTACAAAACTTGAAGGAGGAACTGGCATAATACATGAGTTGTAGCTGCAGTAATCTGCGCCAACGTGAGATCAAAGTGGAAAAAGTACTACTTTAAGATTATATTAAGTTAATTTGCATGTTTCTTACAATACCGTTAAAATGTATTTTCCATTTTGATGTAGTTTAGGGAAATAAGTTCCAAAATTGGCCGATAGGCCTCTCTCTCTCTCTCTCTCTCTCTCTCTCTCTATATATATATATATATATATATATATATATATATATATATATATAGACGTAATAGATTATTTTGTATATTCTTGTCTATTCTAAATTACAAGTATATACGGTTCCTTTCCTTACAGGTCCGTTCGAGGGCACAGACATTTTTAATTTTACTTCGTTCAAAGTTATTTTTCAAGCTCTTTTAATGGTACGATATCCAATACATCCAGTCTTATCCTATAAGCATTAGTATATAGGTGAAAACAGAGTGCGAGTACAAAACCATTTTTAAAATATATATTGGTGGATTTTAACTGATCATATTGATACAAGCTTAACCCTGTAAGAGAAACAACATGAAGCTTAAGAACGCTTTACTCTCCTGGATGTTTCCAGTTTTCATCAGTGCATCAAGTGTAGATTATAATTAATATGAGATACTGAAATGACAGCAGCAGGAACAAGTGTCCCAAGAAGTCTACTAAAATATCACTTACCTCAAGCACCGCTATGTTCGCCTGAAATTCCATTTAATTCCCCCGGAATCTGGTCGTGGATCTCCAGCTGGTAAAGTCGATGAGCTACTAATTCGGATATTGGTGCGTCAATAACTATTTTAACATAAATATAGGCCTAAGCACTGAAACTAAAGACTGTACAAATGTGAATCAAATGACAAGCGAGAATACAAGTAATGATTTCATACATACATTTTGATTACACAACTTTTAACACTATATCACTTCGTAATTAACACGAGAAAGACATATAATACATACTCCATAATGATGATTTCAAATAAAACCATAACGACCCTGTGTGTAATTGAGGACCGTTTTTTTTTTCAAAACTCGCTTTCTGCAAAATTATAATTTTTTAGGAGACACAACTGATTGGAAGGTTGTATGTAAAAAATTATTTGCAAATTTTATGTTGAACACTTTATTTTTTAAACAGTATTTGGTACATCTACAAATCAAAAGCAAAATGTATACAGTTTTCTTAAGTATATACCACACAAAACTCAATTTTGCCCATTTCTGCAGAAAGTGATTATTAGAGTATGTGATTTCAAATACTGCTAAGGATGGTATGATTTGGGACATAGAAACAATCCAAATCCAGTCTCCAGAGAGGTTAATAAAACAAAATCACTTTCTTTGTGATCATTTTCTTAATTTAAACGGTTGTTTTTAAATCAAAACAGAAGAAGGAAAAACAAAATACTACAGTACATTAATCCCACCAATACGCCATTCTTGACACTTAATAGCATACCAACGACAAATGTATACTAAAATCTGAAGCGAAGTAAAAATAATTAGATTAAATTGAACGGTTGGATGGAAAAGAGGCCTCAGGTCACTCAGGCCCTTTTTGTGTAAAATGTTTTTTTCGGAGTCCTTAGGGTTTGAAATACGTGCCTTAAAATTTCATGAACGTAACATTAATGTTGCCAGTGTTGGAGCTGTGTGAAGAAATGTTGATAAATGTGGAGACATCAGCTGTCAAACCTCCAAACACATTGTGGCTGTGTCAAACGTGTAACGTGTCACTAGTTGTGTTTAAGACGTTCTACCGAAAGTCTCGAAGCAACTGTCATACAAATGGAAGGTTAAGAGGTTACGTATTATGCAACAAAAACTTAAGGACAACAACAGATTTATATAAAGTAGAGGAAAACGCCGAAATAGACCTAATAAAATATCTGGTGATGACTGGTTGCTTGTTAGTTAACAATGGGCATCTACTACATCTGTTGAAACGCACTATCGAGTCAAGGACACTAGCCGGTTCTACTTTGTTGACTCTTTTTTGGATGCAACAAGTCTGTATGGATCTTTTTGTGAATTTTACAAAGAAAAGAAAGGTCGTTTTCCGGAAATGAAATACTACAGCTACTATAAGTTTTAGAGAGATGTCTCCATACTCATTTCGAAGACAACGAACTGATACAATTATGTGACTTTTTCGAAAAGTCTTAACTGCAAATCCAAGTGATATTCGAACAAAGACTGATTTAGATATTCACAAGCGGAAAGTTACTGAACACCAAAAGGTAAAGAATAAAGTTCTGGACACAATGAATGAAAACTCCAAATGTTTGGTCATCGAATTTGATTGTGGTCAAAATCTATAGTCAGTTTTATAAAAGACTATTATGATATAATGTCTTTAACATATATTGTCATAATCTTAAAAATAGTGTGATGTATTGCTACGTTGAGACAGAGTCCCCCCCCCAAAAAAAACAGAAAGTGTTGCATCTTTTCTGCACCATTTTACGAGTATTGAAAGGAAACTCAACAGTTATCATGTTGTTTTGTTTTGTTTTCGAACAATACTGGGGACAAAACAAAAATTTGATTATGTTTATTTTCTGTTCCTATCTTGCTGTATCACTTAAAACGCGTTTTTCTTAGATTTTTACTGTTCGAGGTCACTCGTACTGTCAATACGACAGGAATTTTGGCATTTATTCCAAGAAACTGAAGAGAAAAAGCAGAGTTGCAACTGGACAGGATTATGATAACGTCATAAGTAAGAGTGCTCAGGCTGTTAATGGGAAAGGGATACTGAAAAGTTAGGGATCAACCTTGAATCCATTTTTTCATAGAAAACCCAAGTCTAAAGGTAAAGTCTTCACATTACAGAAGTATTGTAAGTTTATGTACTCTACTACCGGTGATGTTTTGGTTTGTACTTCCTACAATGGTACCTGCGAACCATTTCCTCTTGTGTTGAAACCGATCAGGTTTTCATTAAAGTTAAATGATACTGTTCCTGTTGCACCCAAGAAAAAAATTCAAAGTTGATAAGATTCGAGATGTCAGAAGTCGTTATAAGTTTTTGGAGGAAGATGAAGTATCTGGTTTGAAGAACAGTTTAAGAACACCACTGAGGAACCAGGAGCATGGAAAGAACTTCAGGAATAAGATGAAAACGTATCAGTTGAAGCAAGTGACTATGAGAACATTGTAGCTAGGGTAGACGGTTTCTAAAGTGATGTGATTGAGACATGTTCAATCAGAACTTTTTTGAAATATTGAGTTCCTTTCTATTCTATTATATTTTCATTAAATTATGAGAAAAAGCATATCATTTGCTATGCATAGGCGATCTAATAATAAAATAATAAACTGAGTTTATATTGAGTTCCTTTGTATTCTGTTGTATTTTCATTACATTATGCAAAAAAGCACATAATTTTCTATGCATAATAATAAAAAAACAAATTGAGTTTATGTTTTATTTTCTGTTTTTAAGAAAAAGGGCCTGAGAGAGCCAATTTTCAAACGCCAATAACTTTTAAATCAATCAGCTGAACACAGATTTTCTTCTAAAATATTATTTAAACGTTGCAAATTCTTTTACCTAAAGTATAGAGTGTTATTTTGTACAGTAAAGAGAAAGGGACCAGTACTTTAAAATGTTTAAAGGTCTTTTTCTCAAAACGTCATTTTCTCACTAAGGCCCTTTTTCCGTCCAACCGTTCAATTGTGAAATGTCAAGGAAGAAGCACAGATGAGTTTATGACTCAGGATTGCTAAAGAATAGAACACATTACGAAAATAATTAAAGTATATAAAGACAAATTCCAAAACGAATTTGACACTTTGACACAACATTCACAAAAAATTAAATTAAATTGTGGTTTATTTAACGACGCTCGTAACTGCCGAGGTTATATCAGCGTCGCCGGTGTGCCGGAATTTTGTCCTGCAAAAGTTTTTTACTTGCCAGTAAATCTACTGACATGAGTCGCATTTAAGTACACTTAAATGCCATCGACCTGGGCCGGGATCGAACCCGCAACCTCGAGCACAGAAGGCAGCGCTATACTAACTGTGCTACCGAGGCCAACTTCACAAAAAATATTGACACTAAATTCATTTCCATAATTGTTATTTTAATACCGAAAAAGAGACTTAATATAATGTTGTGGTCATTGATATTGATGACGACGTCTGCGACGATAAATTATTATAATATGTTTTTAAATCCATACCTTATTGTTTTCGTTAAAGCTTCCCTTTTTCAATCACTGCTCTTCTTTTTCCCGAATAATCATCTTACAACTTCGGAAGGCTTACCGTTACAAGTTAATATTACGTTGTGCTCATAAACCAGTAACAAACAACTTCCTTCAAGCGTTGGAATCTGTCCCATTCATTGTATTAATTTTTAATGAACGTTGTTGAATCCATGGAAAAGCAACCTACAAAGCAATCAGAATCATAGCATTTTATTTGAGCTCCAACAATGTGATTATTAATAATAATGTACAGTACTTTAAAGTACGGTACCGCTCACACGCTGTTATTCTGCAAAAATTTACTTGAGCAAAACAAACGCCCTGTCCTTCCGAGTGGTTATGTCGCATCCCGGTTCCATCCTTCCGTTTCTGCTGGCCTCTCTGTAAAGGCTTGTAACAGGCCAGTCCTAGCTACGAGGGAGAATCGAAAAGTAATAACACAACAATTTTTTGTGACAACGTATTTAATAGGTAAGTAAAACGAAATGATGCAGAAAAAAACTACAGGTTTTACCTATTTTTCAACACAGGAACCAAGTCTCTCGACACATTTTCCCCATCGTGACACCAGATTCAGTAAATCTCGTTCATAAAAATCCGTTTTCTGGGCGTACAACCACCTGCGCACGACTGTTTTCACTTCTTCATACGAACCAAAGCATTGGCCTCCTAAGAATTTTTTCGTTGGTCCGAAGAGGTGAAACTCAGACGGCACGAAGTCTGGGCTGTAGCGTGCATGACTGCCGGCTCAATGCCTCTGACATTTAGAGATGGCCGATATTTTGTCACTGGTGACCAAATTTCGCTATCGAAATCTGCTCCGTATTCAGTACTCTGTGACCGTTGCAACGTCTGTGACTGATATTTTCTCCTCCACGGCGTGGGTTTGCGCATGCGCATGATACAATAACAGCAATCGGGCGGTGGTATTTGATTATTTTTTCGTGATATTTTGTTCAATATAAGTTTTTTTCTAAGTGATGATGTGTTGCAAAGTTATTAGCGGCATTATACTAATATAATCATGAATCTGACATTTTGTTTTCATATTTAATCTGTATATATGTTTTATATGTATTCCCAGAGATATTCACATTTTCATATTACTCTGAATTTATATTAATGTATAAGAATGGTCCACTCAATTTTTACGCAGTAACATTATATATATATATATATATATATATATTTTAGTTATACTATTAATTACAAACAGAATAGTTACAGGAATCTACAACATTATTTTAATAACTTTACTGTACTTCTCTCATTTATGTATGATCCAGTTTTAATGTAGAGCTCTAACACGAACTTAAAATAAAATTATTTGTAATAAGTTTATTACCGGTATGTTGCTTATGGTTATTAATTCTTAGGAAATCGCACAGTGCTTCCTAACATTGGTACTCATGTGGGGTGTCACCCTAATTAATAGGCCTAATCAATGTTCTAAACTTGATACTTATCTAGATATTGTTAAAATCATCAACTTGCAAGTAATTTTCAACTTTTAAATATAATAATATGGAGTAGTTAGCAAAAATTGTAAATTTTATAAATTCCAAAAAGATCTGACATCTAGCAGATACTGCTCCATCAAATCGTTCTCATTGCCCTTGCACACTTTTAAAACAGGCCTACACTTACACATAAATGGGATAATTAATTACATTTGAAAATAAGGGGTATCAAACGTAAATCATGTTAATTCACTCCGTCTCACTGAACGTTATGCTCTACAGAACTTTCGAAGCATTAGTACCTATAGAATTAAAACCGAACGAGACAAAACTGGCTAATATGATGGGCAACTTATTTGGCTAAACTAACATTGAGGTAGTTTCCTTCTTATTACCCTTATACACCTTGCATATACGAATCTGTGACAGGTCAAGTTTGGTTGGTTTAAGCTTTTATTTTGCCTAGACATATACGATCAACGACTAAACTAGTGTTGAGGTAGTTCCCTTCGTACTCCCCATATACACCTTGCGTATACGAATCTGTGACAGGTTAGGTTTGGTTAGTTTAGACTTTGTTGTGCCTTGGATATACGATCAACTGCATCTCCACAAAAATCAAATTCAACGATTTTCACTTCTGAAATCACCGAAACTACCTCAGCGCTAGTTTAATCCGAGCAACTGTCTCTCAACAAAAAAATTCCTTATAAATGCAACGATTTTCACATCCGAAATCGCCGAAACTACTTCAGCGATAGTTTTACAATCTTATTATAAATGATATAGTGATTACACGATTTAAATAATAATAATACCATTGGTTACCAGTACTTTATCTTGTGTAAAATCCTGTCTGAACAACTGTTTTGTTTTGTTATTATTTTCCTATTTTTTTTTTCCGAATACTTATGTTTCGTTAATTTTTATTCTGACTCAGTATTATAATGTTAATGCACGACTTAAAATAATTTATCCATTATATTATATACAATAAAAAGGATAAATTTTTAAAACGATTAGGATAATCACATAACCTCAATTTCTCCATACCCAACTACATTAAAAAATTATCAACTGATTCCATATCTACAATCAACTACGATATAACCTCTTGGTATATGAGGTTAACTTTTTTACATGTTACTGTTCAATTAGGTTAGTATTTATTTGTTGGATTTTCCCATATAAACCACTGACGTGCGGCGTGTATAGAGAAATCGTATTCACATTGCATTGCTCTTCAATATTTCCTGTTAATTTTTATCGGTGTGACAAAATATCGGTGTAATTCAAGCATATCGTGCTTACTTATCGATATAAAATATCGGTGTGACAAAATCACAGATAAAAGTAACAGATTTAATTGTCACAGTCACAGTTGTCGTTTAAGCTTAACTCTACTGACATTGGGTGATGTTGCAGCGGTCACTGGTCGGCCGGAACGTGCTTCGTTGGTAAGATTTACTCGACCCTTTTCGAAGAACCTGCATCATCTGGAGATGTTGCTACGGTCCAGACAGTCAGCACTATACACCTCCAACATTTCTCTGTGAATTTCATTCGGACTTTTCTGTTTTGCTCAGAAAAAAGCGGTCTACACCTCGCTGCTCTTTACAAGTAGACGATGCTAACACACGTTCCATATTTGCTCACTAGTTACCGCTCGTTCCGCCAGGGTGATATCTAATCGAGCTATTGCTGTCTGTAGCGCAATATTCAAACTAACTGTCTGCCAACTTTGAACGTGCTAACCAAAATAATATACCGTAAAAAATTATTGTGCGTTAC
The DNA here is from genome assembly GCF_040183065.1 of Periplaneta americana. NCBI lineage: Eukaryota > Metazoa > Arthropoda > Insecta > Blattodea > Blattidae > Periplaneta > Periplaneta americana. The sequence goes on along the minus strand of NC_091125.1, from coordinate 61,716,236 downwards.
TTTCCAATCCTCCCTATAGTCACGACGCTATTATTCCCGGCGTGACTCCTCCTCTTTGCTTACGTCTTAGGAAGTGAAGGCTCTATAAAGTCTATGTAGGTAGTATCGTTCGCCATTTTTGTTCTTTCATTGCCGAGCTACCAGACGAGGAATCTATTTGCCGTACCGTTAAACATTATCATGTCGTAGCTCCTATGATAATAAATCAAACGCAGTGTAATTCAGCAAAAATTTGTGCGGCAAATAACGTCCTCGTGTGCTTATTGCGAACGCCAACGAAAGAGCCAAAATAGAGGGCGATTATATTAAGTATTTATCGAGCTTTAGGAAATGCATAATGTCTTCATCAGCGAATCACAAGACGCACACGTTTAAATGTAGCCGACCTGCAATGTGATTGGCTGCCGGAAATTAGAGCGACGGGACTATAGTATTTAAAACATTTTCTGTTCGATATTGGACGTCTGCGTCATATTATCGACTGTTTACAATAATTTAAAGAAAAGATCCCTGTTAAATAAATGTCAAGTGATTTCCCCCGTTTCGATGGCACTCCGACACAACCACTTGGACGGGCAGTGTTGTTGAGATTCCTAGTAGGGAATATATTCCGTGATCTTTGAATGTTACCTCCAGTTGGCTCTACAATCGATCTCATTGTGCTTATTTGCCAGAATGCAGGCTACTTTATGGATACGTAAAGAGTAGTACTTTGTAAAATAATATATTTTTATTTACGTAAATACAGGGTCAGAAAGGATTATAAATGTAACGTCCCAATGAATAAACACATAGAAAACGCTTCTATTATTTTGTCCTCAGTTATCTTAAGCAACATCTTCTCTCTATGCTTAACACAAGAATATAGACCCCTGGTACTGTTAAATGCAGCAAATTTACGTCCATATAGGCCAGTTTCTGTCGGATGCATTCCAATTCACTGCGGGCTAAAGCAAGGAGATGTACTAGTTCCCGGGTTCGATTCCGGGTGCCGGAACGAATTTTTCTCAAATTATTAGGTATATACATGTTGACTACTGACACAAAATAGTAGTCGTAATTATTCAATGAGGATGGCGAGACCTCATATATAATATATATCTTCACGTGAATGCAAGAACTAGGTAACTCGAAATTTGCGTTTTTTAGTTACCTCTTTTATAGCATAGCAAAAATCGCACAAAATGTAATCCAGGATCTAGGTAACTGATCGAACGATACCAGCGACATCTATTTTGCAATATAACAAATAGGTAAAAGAAAACGAGACATATTCCTTAGTGCAATAAATAAGTAAATAGGCAATGTCACAAAATATGAAAAAATCAAGTCACCTAGTTCTTGCATTCAGACGACGATATGAATATAGGTATATAAAATGCATAAGATTTGCTCATGATATGACGTTGTTAGCAGAAGAGGAAATGATACTAAAGGATATGTTACTGGAGCTAAATGACAGCTGTGAACAGTATGGGATGAAGATAAATGGAAGTAAGACGAAGAGCATGGTTATAGGAAGAAAAGTACAGAAGTTAAACTTGCAAATTCTAAATAAGGCAGTAGAGCAAGTGGACAGCTTCAAATACCTGGATTGTACTATAAGCAATAACATGAGCTGCTGCCAAGAAATCAGAAGGAGGACAGCAATGGCCAAGGAAGCTTTTAATAGAAAAAGGAGCATCTTCTGCGGACCTCTTGAAAAAGAACGAAGGAAGAGACTATTGAAGTGCTTTGTGTTGAGTGTGGCATTGTATGGGACAGAAACATGGACATTACGACGAAGTGAAGAGAAACGAATAGAAATATTTTAAATGTGGATATGGAGAAGAATGGAACGTGTAAAGTGGACAGACAGAATAAGAAATGAAGCTGTGTTGGAAAGAGTGTGTGAAGAAAGAATGATGCTGAAACTGATCAAGAAAAGGAAAAGGATTTGGTTGGGTTACTGGCTGAGAAGAAACTGCCCATTGAAGGATGCACTGGAAGGAACGGGAGAAGAGTTCGGAGTGGAAGAAGATATCAGATGATAGACGACATTAAGATATATAGATCTTATGAGGAAACAAAGAGGAAGGCAGAAAATAGGAAAGACTGGAGAAAGCTGGGTCTGCAGTGAAAGACCTGCTCCTGGGCAGAACACTAAATGAATGAATGAAAAAAGAAAGGTATAAGAAGGAACGTAATATATGACTAAATGCTAGCAGGCTTATCATTGTGAAACAAGTAAAGGATATAAGCTTAATGTAGAAATCTGTTGACGTTCTGTTCATCCTCGAAAAGATAGAGTAAAGTCTAAAGGGTTGAAAATAATTGGAACCGGGATTCATTTGATTTTAGATTTATTAGGATTACAAAATAGCACACTCAACTAAAAAAAAAAATGGTTTAGTTTTCAGTTGACAAGTCCCGCTCTATCTCTTTCAAAATTGTTTTAACACGGACGCCTCTTAGAGCAGAGCGGCGTGCTTACAGTTACGATGGTATATCAATTTTTTTTATTTTTTTGTGGTTTATTTACGACTTTATCAATTGCGATGGTTATAAAGCGTCTGAATGAAAGTGATAAAGGCAGCGAAATGAGTCCTGGGTCCAACGCCGAAAGGTACGCATTTGAACCCGAGCCCCCGCAGTTTCGTAGTCAACGCGGTAGACAGTTTATTCTTTCATTATATTTGTATGTATGCCCTCCGCTTGTGTATAGGCCTACTAATCTAAGTTTCTTAATATTACATTTAAATTTTTTACCTACATAACATAATTATGTTTGTTTGTCTTCTCTATGTTATAGTATTTTGTCATAATTTCACATATAAACCTTTTTTACTGTTATGCAGATTAACGTATTGAGTGAGGGACAACACTGCTTACTCCGACTCGGGATATTTATAGGTTTACCCGCGGGCCTCACTCATTGTTGTCATCGCACATTTATTTTAATGTTGATGTGTATTTGAAATTAACTTTTGAATTGAGCCTAGTACGGAAGTTTTGAAAATTATAAACAACTGAAAAATAAATTAACGTTACAAGGAGGACGAAGTAAGCCAGAAGCTTCAGATTACCACGTGCACCACGTGACTTTGCGTCTATATTGAACGAAGAGTGGTGTTGGCTGTGATTAAGAATTGTGATTGATGCAAGAATGTCGAAGTGACAGCAGAGGATGTGAGATTGTCCCGCGCAAACCTATTTCAAATGCCTCTTACCTCAGTCACCGTTGTTTCCTGAAATGCCAGTTGCATTCGCCTCAATCTAGTTGTGGTTCTCTAGCGTTAATATTCGATCACATAGTATATTTTCCTTTGCTAATGATAAGTCCATAATCTTAATGTAGGCTCAATAATAAACGAAGGCCGCTGAAGTTGAAAGTATGTAGGTAATAATAACCGAGAATGCAAGTAATGATTTCCAATAAAACAATTGTTAGCTTCTGCAGTTTTTGGAGTATGAGATTTCAGCAGCTGATATGGACGGTAGGCCTATACTTATTTTGAGACATTAAAACAGTCAAATATAGTGATCAAAAGAGACGTGAAAAAAAGTCGTTTGTCATAATTTACTTCGTACAAAATATATTTTTATTAATGAACGTGGATGAAGAAATACAAAACATATATATATATATATATATATATATATATATATATATATATATATATATATATGACCTTTTCTAGACTGAAAAATATAATTAAATTTTCATATAAAATAGAGGCAAAAGTTTTACCAGCAGAAAATGAACATAAAGATTTAGGTATATTATTTACATTTCATAGTCATAATATGACTATTAATATTAATGTTATCAATAATATTATAAATTTGTCCTATACAAGTTTAGGTTTAGTTATGATAAATTCTTGTAAATTTAAAGTCAAAACTATAATAATTTTGTATAATTCCATTGTTCAATCTAAATTAGAGTATGCTGCGGTTATCTGGAACCCAGTTACTAACAAATATATTCTGTTACTAGAAAAAATTGCCGGTAAAAATAAACTTCTAAAATGGTTATATTACAGACTTTATAATAATTATCCTACTTATGAGAGTTATGCTACAATGCTTAAACATTTCCTTTTACTAGTTTGCAAATCAGACGAAATTGTTAATCTTTAAACTTTCTTTATAAAATTATTAAAAATAAGTTGGACTGTGTTGGTTTATTTTATTATATAACATTATATGCACCTAAGCTTAATATGAAATTTCGAAATTTATTTTATGCTCGACAATTCCGAAATGTAGTAATTATACACCTGGTAGCAGTCCTTTAATGCATGTCATTAAATTACACCTATTCATTAAAGTTCAGGTTTTCGATTATTCTCGGATATGCAATCGAAAGACGAGGGAAACGTCGCGGAGGCTGGAAATCCAATACTGTCGCAGAAGGTTATGTTCTGTTACTATAATAATTAGCGTTAATTGTAAATAATATTCAAATAAATTCAATTTGTCATCTCGTTTTTCAATTCTAAATCAATTTCCAGGTTATACATTCTCTGCATTACATCAAGATCAATGACATTATTGTTCCTCGGAAAAAATCAATACTTTCGCGTCTGCGCACGTCTCACAATTCACGAGCTATGAATAAGGTCACTTCCGATCTTCTGTCAGATACAAATAAAATGTATACTTCTGAATAATTTAAAGTTAGAAATATGGTCGAGCATAAGAAGTCGTATGAAACTTGCCTATAATGGTAATTAAGACGCTCGTATGAAAATTATGAAACTCGCTTGCGCTCGTTTCATAAACACACATACATGCATCTTAATTACTATCATTATAGGCTCGTTGCATAATGTACTATTACAACCAATGGCAAATACTGAATCCCAAAAAAATTCCCCAGTTGTCCAAACGTTACAGTTATACAACAAATTACATCCTCATCCGAATGTTGATATTTTCAATATGAATTTCTCTAGATACAGAATTATTTGTTATATTTTACAGAATATTGTTGTTAGTTAATTTGAAGCTATTTTCACACCTTATTTCAATTTCTCTTTTTTTCTTTTTATTATTTCTATTTTGTTTCAGTTTTTAATAAGTGTAGGCCTATGTTTCCTTTCCCTTGTTTATGTTTTATAAATTAGTTTGTCAGTCTTGAATATTGTAATTGGGCTTTGCCTGTTATGTTCAATAACAGAGAAATAAATAAATAAAAACATGACGTCCATGGACGCTAATACGCCATTCCTACCGCTTGGCAAATGCGTCATAATAATTATACAATTTGGCGTTTAAAAGAAAATAATTTAATATGCCGATCATGAAATCTCACTTGTTAGCGACAACTGCTTTCATAAATACGAGAAACAAATATGAAGAACTGTGGCTTTATCACCAATGCTCGGGATTATGAACAATCCAGCCACTAACGTACCGGTATCTTAAAATAAAATTGAAAATGGTATTAAAGTATAAAATTTCGTTAAGTTGCAATATACAAAGAATCTTGATCTTGTAAACAAATATTATGGAATAACCATTAAACGAGTCCACCGTTGTGGCCGAGGGATTAGCGAGTTTAACCCAACGGTCCCGGTTTCGATTCCCGGTCAGGACGAGTTGCCTGGGTGAGGTTTTTTTCGGGATTTTTCTCTCACTCCTAAGGATGAATATCAGGCGATTGGATCCCCACTCATCTTCGCCACTTCCTTTCCTCACCCATGATCCTTTCCTCATCATCCCGTTTCTGGTTTTTCAGATCACTCTACAGGCGGCCTCCCGGAACTACTGGCTCTCTCGACCGGCATCCGTGGAATGTAGCTAAACGACGTTGGATGGCTTCTGCAACGAGCACCCGAGGCGAGAGAGGAGTTTCGCCTCGGACCGAGAGGGGGGGGGGCTTGGGGGAAGTTACTGAAGCAGGAATGGTATATGGATTTCTGTTGGCTGTAGGGATCTGTCGTCAGGGAGTCATGTGGTTAGGTTGTTGCGCGTAGGGGATCTATGGCACGCAACTCATTCCATATCGAGGGTTAGCGCAACAGATCTCAACAGGTCGCAGTGCTGGGCCATCCGTGCCCCCCTCACTTAAATTCCATTCCAACCATTAAATGATCAGGAAAAAATATCACAATAGGAAATATCGAATGCTTCCAACTGCGGCAAGAACAAACCCAAAACATGGGCAAAATAACGAAAAAAATAATTGGGTAGAAGTTCAAAATTCTCATAACCAAATATAAACTCTTAACACAGAATAATACAGGGGAAGTTTGGATTATAAAAACAGAAATCTTGAGAGATAGGAAGTAGAACACGTGATAATCAAAAGATCTATATTTTCACTTTAGAACTGGGCCAACAAAGAAACCTTATTACACGAGAAATGTAAACTAGTTAGAGACACAACCTTAGCAAAGAATTTAGTTACTAAAGAGGTTTATAAATCAAAATTACTTGTCTCTCGTCATAAGCAACTTCATCCGAAAGAATCTTTTTAAATTAACAGAGAAAAAGAAATATGGATTGATACATGCAAGCCTGTTAATACACCATTCTCAGCACCATTCTCAACAACATCTTACCTTATTATAAAAATATGTATACAGAGTGGAAGTAATAAGTGTATAACTGTGGAGATTTTGACAGCTTATTCCTTGGGTAATGCAACAAAAATTGTAATGCCATAGTAGTCTCAAACGAATAGTTTTCTCAGAAAAAAAAAATTTTTCCTCAAAATGTTAACACTGGTTTACTCAATAAATACACTCCTAATGGTTATGACTTTTACTATTATAATTTAGAGAAACAGATAATGAATTATTTATCCCTTTGCAGTTTTTAAATAAAATGGACGGTTTCTTTGCAAATTAAATAAACATTAACATATTTCCTACTCTTAGTAAGACTGGTAACCCTACTGCATTGACTAAGGAACGTAATACTTTCATTCAGACCGAGCAGAAAATAATGAGACTGCGACGATTATGAAACCTGTGTAGTCACATCTACTAACGTAAATAATCTATGTGAAATGTCATGACGTATTAATCAGAAGCCAGCCGTGGATTACGACGACTTTATAGTCAAGTACCCGACATTATAAATGAATAACCAAGCAACTTGTTTTCGGAGTAATAAAATATAAAGTATGTAATTTACGGAAAATTGTCCTGAATTTATAATAATGAAAGCGGGATCCTGGTGTTGTAAACCAAATACATTGCAAAACTTTTGAAGTTACTGTACATGGAAAGAGTTCTGAAGAAAGAAATGTCGAATGTTACAAAGTACGAAAAAAATAAAGTGACAGTTAGGGCGAAGTAATAACAACAGTAATTCTATGAAATTGAAATATTTGATAATAATATTAGTTGTACCAAATTTTGGCGCGAAGTTAGGATTTTACACAAAGGATTTGCTTGAATTAAAATATAACACATAAGAGATTCGAAACAATACTTATTGCTCTGAATTGGTCGAACAATGAACGTAATGTATACTTCATAACATAACATTTCGGAATTAATTTGATACTACACTCACGAAGGCTAGTAATGGGTTTATTGCAAAGAAATTATTTAATATCGAAATTTATAGATTCAGATAGTGTGACAGATCATAACGTCTAGAGCTTTTTCATTAGTAGTATTGTGGGATGATGGTGGTATGACATATGCATTAATAACTTTGAATACATACCGCTTTACTCTCTTCAAAATATCCCGTTCTGCAACCACTGACCTTCTTGCTGCTTACTTTCTTGCGAACGACACACAGATTATCCCTTCATTGCCATTTTATGTAACACGCACGCTCAAGAATAAACTTTTCCTCACATCTCACTGAGATAATAATTTGTTTCATCCTTCATGCTTATGTACAATTCAGAAATTTCCATGGAAACGCAACATAACAATGCAACCAATATCGTAGCACAGATCGACTCTTATCTTCAGACAAATTTCGATTTTCGATTTTCCCCTGAATTTTTATAATTCGACCTCATTGAATCCAAATCAGCAAACGAAAATACGCTATCTCATCTCCTAATGTTTTGCTAGGAATTAATTCTAGAATTTTGTTTAAAAATTTTCAATATTCTTTTTGTGAAATTAGTACGGAGTAACAAATTGTATATGTTTCTGTTGTGAAAGCGGTTTTTATTATCTATAGGTATGTATAATATGAACTGGTAATGGAAATTACGGGAAAACGGCTGAACGGATTTTAATGAATGACCCGTCATTTTGAAGCTTGCCATCCAAGGATTTTCAGTAAAACAGTAACTTTCAGTGAAGCTTAGTTTTCCTGAATAATTTTCCTATTTTCCAAAATCCATCTTTTGTCAGTTCTGAGAACTAATTGCATTTCAGCACGGCCGACTTGATGCTCGCGTTGCTTCTTCCTTACAGAGAAGCGAAGGGAGCATCAAGTCGGCCGTGATTTCGGAATAAAACAAAACACATAGTACAATAAACAATAGGCTATTACACGAAGGTCATGACCTACAGGATTGCTGACATATTTAGAGCTCATATTCAATTGGTTATTTAAAAACTTTAAGGCTTACTAAAAATAATTTACAGGTCTGATTCTGCGGTGTGTAATTTTGTGAATACAGCTGTGTATTGGATATTAAAATCTACAAAACTTTAGGTGGTTTGATGACATTATTACCATTAGAAATTAAATATTATTATAATTAATGCCATGATGTGACAATTTTTCATTAATTTATTATACATATTAATGCTATGTTGATGATATGAAAGTGAAACGTTTTGAGGTTATGTAAGTAGATGCAGAGAATATCTGAAATTAGATCTTCATTTCTATAATTTACTGAGTGGCGGATATATATGTATCTACAAAAATTATTCAAGCTAATAATATTGTTATTAAAAATTAAATATTTTTATAGTTATTAATAGGGAACGGAATTTGGAGCAGTAAAAGCTAGGATTAGCATCTACACAGCCATTTGTTTACAACCCTTTACACCAAGTCCTCCCCTCCATGACATACTCGCAGATCTCTGCACGTTAACAACAGGTGAACGGGACAGTTGTCGCATAAGAACTTCAACATGCAGGTTTGCAGTTCAGAGTAGTGAAGTGCAGGTACAATGCCGAAAGTGAAACCAACTAACAAAACAAAAGTGAAAGACTATATTTGTAAAAGCTCCAGATCGAGTATCAAAGTTCAGGAAACAATTCCCTAAATTGTCACTTCCCCCATGTCCAGTTCTTAAGAGATGCGGGTCATGGTTAGAAGCTTGCAATTATTACGCATATCACCTCCAATCTGTGAAGAAAGTGGTCCAGTCTTTCGATCCCCATGTCGCGGCTGCGATTCAAATACGCCAGGAACTGCTAAATGACAGAACAATCGAAAAAGAAGTCATGGATATTAAGTCAAATTTTTTATATTTACCGGATGCCATTATTCGATTAGAGAAGTCAGGAGTAGAACTAGTTGAGCAAATAAATATTATGAGGACTATTGTAAATAAACAGTGCAATAGAAGGTGAAGTAGGAAGACGTGTTGGTGAAAAAATGAACAAAGTTTTGATTAAAAATGATAGGTACAGTATTTTTAGTCGGATTTCAGATGTACCAACAAAGACGTGTCCCAATGACGTCATTCAACATGTGAATTTAATTGACGTATCTTGTTTCAGGTACTCTCCAATTGTCTCTGCAGATGTAGAGCGGAGTTTTTCTATGTTAAAAAATGTCCTTCCTTGCAACAGAGCAAAGTTGTATTTTGAAAATTTGAAAATGATATTTACAATTTATTATAGCAAGGCACAGCAGGAATAATTGTTTCATCAACAAACATAGCATTAATTGAAAATACCATTTCATTTGGTTCTACATTTTGTTCAACATTTAATAATACTGCATTAGGCTATGTTGTAAATATTGTAGTATATTGTATATATTGTAAATACTGTAGTATACGTTGTATACATATTATCATATTTCATGATATTGTAAATAAAGGTTTTAATTTAACACGCTCCTGACAGAAAAACATACATATTCAGAGGCGAGTTCCATGCAGAAGACAACTATCAGGCATCAATATTTCCACTGACACGTGAGGACGCAGAGACTGATAGTATTTAATTATGTACATTTGTAATATTGTTTATTGGTGTCTTGTGCGTTGCCAAGAAAAATATATGTATTTCAAAATGAAATGCAGATTATGTATGTAGGCCACTATATGTCATTAAAATACAACATTTTTTTTATTCTGAAATACGTTTACAGAACATTGCGTGTAAGTTTGTATGAAGTGAACTGTACTGGTCCATGCTTTGTGACACAGCTCGCTCGACAGTCACTGAGCTATGAATATCTATACTACGTTTCACCATTCGTTATAATACTCCAAATCCCTTTCCCTAGTTATTAATCAAGTGGGGCTGGGTCTTTTCCATATACTTAATGGCGGTGTGGTATAGATTTTTCTTCTCCCCATAGCAGTCACCCCATAGAGTGTTATGTAAGCTAAGTTTTTTTTTTTTTCGTACCAAGGAACAAAAAAAATCCTCTATATCGGTCGTATCAGGGAAGCAAATACTATTGGTTTTAAGTCATGGAGGAATGAAGTGAAACGAAGGAGGATGTGGTTTGTCTATATTTTAATGTACCCTATGGTTTTTTTCTGGTTAACTTAATATTACTGCAAAGAGGAAACATTTCAATACACACATTGTGTCTTTTTATTTTGTTGTATGATCATGACGGGGGCGAGTCAGTATGTCTTAAGCAGCACACTTATAGGCTATCTCGAAAGCAGGCTACGCTTTTGTTGGCAATATGGTGTTCTCAGAGTCACTTCTTTTGTGCCGACCATACGTCAGAAATTGTGTTCGACCTGAGTGGAAGGAAAGGCTAGAAATATGCCAAAAAATTATAGTCGCGTCGCTGTTATTTCCGGCGTGATTCTTCCTCTTTGCTCACGCCTTAGGAAGTGAAGGCTCTAAAAAGTCTAGGTAGGTAATATCGTTTGTTATTTTTGTTCTTTCGTTTCCGAGCTACCAGACGAGAAATCTATTTGCCGCACTGTTAAACATTATCATGTCGTAGCTCCTATGATAATAAATCAAACGCACTGTAATTGAGCGGCAAATAATGTTCTCGTGTGCTTTCTACGAACGCCAACGAAAGAACAAAAATGGCGAGCGATTATACAGGGACATCATTTTTATTTTTACTAACATTTTTAATATTAACCTGGCTATACCTTTAGAGATCCGGAAACACCGTTTGCTACCCCCTTCCACAACTGGAGTTCGATGATACTGGCGTAATACACAAACAAATCACTTTACTAGGTATAGAAGGGAAGAAAAGTACTTCATCCATTTAAGTAAACTAGGAAATATCGCGATTTTGAGTTCGATAATTTTCATTAGGTTTTTGTTTAATCAAAATGCAGTACCGGTACTGTATTAAGAATAAGCGTTTTTACTCACGAACAGAGTTATCCATGCGAACGTATTCATTATGCAGTGTATATTATACTGTCTACAGCACATTAACGTACAATATAGAGAATGAAGTTCAATTGAAAAATAATCTTAATATGGATATTTAAACAGATTTTTGAAAATGGTGGCCGTTCATTTCGATAAAGGCTTCAGTTCTTTTGTGCATATTATCGCACTATAGACTATTGCATCTAATTCCAATTGCCAGTTTCGTCCTTCGTACTAGTAACTCATGTTGAAATAATTCTGTATCTACTCCATAAAAGAGTACCTTATGTACTGTAAATTCAATCTTCACTTCTGCCCGACCCGCACAGATAAAATTACTCAGACATAGTATCTACTGTCCGTCCAAGTGGTTATGCCGCAGGATCGTAGAAAGGGGGGAAATCACGTGACAGTTAATTACTTAACGAGGCCCTTTTATTTAAGTTATTTTAAACAGTTGTATAATATTACGTAAACGTCCAATTCCTAACAGAAATTAATGTTTTCAGAAAAGAGCTAAGACAGCCCTGCTTTTACAGAAGGGCGTGCAGAAGCAGGTGGGGGAAATCGGGATGCGACGTAGGCAAACGGACTGTACCTGTGCGAAAATATGATTCAATATTGAAAGTTCTTTCGTCACTGGAAAACGCGAACATATTTCTGGAACGTACTATACTCAATAACTCAGTGCTGTTTACTATATGCGGCCTTGATTCTGTCTGGAGAACAATTGAAACTTCATTAGTAGAAGGGGTGGGAGTGAAGTACATTCAAAAACTCAGATGCAATAAAAATTGAAGTAAAAATGAAATGACGTCCCTGTATTAAGTATTTATCGAGCCTTAGGAAATGCATAACGTCATCAGCAGCGAATGACATGACGCACACGTTTAAATGTAGCCCACCTGCAACATGATTTGCTGCCGGAAATAAGAGCGACGGGACTATAGTTTATAATACTATGTCTGATGCGTGTACACCCTTTAAATGAGGAGGGGCATCGTTACAATTCACCAGAACTTGACTGTGGTTTCAGTTTCCGGAGTTACTGACAAAGTCCAGCTTCCTGGAAATTGTGGTCGCGGCGAGTGATAAGAAAAACCATCATTCTAGTGAGATTTAAGTCCAAGAGAGAAATGTTTCTCATCTTAATCATGGAATATTTGCCTGTGACATATTCTGGAATTACCTTAGATCAGCAGTTTACAGAAAAACATATATATAGGCCCAAGTCTGATTAAGGCGCAGAGTTTTGAGTAGGACTGCGTTATGTGTTGGACTATAAATAAGAAAATTTGTTTTGAAAAATGTATTATTCCTCACCGAATCGTTGTCAGTCGATGATGAATCAGTCGTAGGGCTTCCAAACGGGCATTTATTCGAATTGATTTCTTGCGGACAGCTGTGTACAGACGGTTCAATTTTTTCTCGTACATAATACAATTTAAGTTATATACGTGCCAGAAGTGGACTTAAATAAATCACGCTACAGGAGATCGGTCTTTTTTGTGTCGAAGAGTGTACATTGCAACATTGTAAATTCAATAATCTTCTTATTCATTCCAATCAGTATTCGGTGAACTGCAAAATATTATACACATTTTAAACTATGAACTTCAAGATGTATAGACCTATTACAATATACGAAATAAATTAAAGTAATATGCTAGTAGGAAATAGACTACTAGAGAACAAATCCATCAAATTGATCAAATTACCCATCGTCATCCCGGAAGTAGTCGAAAAAATATCAATCATTGCAATTGTGAGCTGATCCTTCAAATTATCTTCTGTAAGCCTGGATCTCGATTTTTATTTAGCTAGCTTCATCTGCGGAAAAAATGCTATATGTAGGTGGAGACAAACATTAGTTTCATAGCGAAACTATGTATTTTTAGTAGTGTGTTTTACGACGCTTTATCAACATCTTAGGTTCTTTAGCGTCTGAATGAGATGAAGGTAATAATGCCGGTGAAATGAGTCCAGGGTCCAGCACCGATAGTTGCCCAACATTTGCTCATGTTGGGTTAAGGGAAAACCCCGGAAAAAACCTCAACCAGGTAACTTGTCCCGACCAGGATTCGAACCCGGGCCATTTTATTAACGGCCAGACGCGCTAACCGTTACTCCACCGAAACTATGTAAATTTGGGTATATTCATGTACAACATTGTTTATATACTGTATATCCAAGCCAACAAAATGAGTACATATACATATACTTTGGGAAAAAGTGTCATTTTGTAGACGGGTAACTTCTCTTTGTAAATCTATTTTTTTTTATTAGTTTTGTGAAATTTGTTATGAAGTTAGATTAGTTGTAATTGTGATAATTAATGCTAACGGTAGTAATAATAACTGTTGTTTTACTATTTTATTATTAGTAGTATTATTTTTTGCTTCCTTTGAAGTTTCAAACTGTGCATAGTTATAGCACGAGTGGCCGTATAGGCTCGTGCGAAGGATCTTGTGTATATGAGTTTGCACTCCTATCTGTCTGTCTGTCTGCCTGTCTGCCTGCCTGTCTGTCTGTCTGTCTGTCTGTCTGTCTGTCTGTCTGTCTGTCTGTCTGTCTGTCTGTCTGTCTGTCTGTCTGTCCGCCCGCCCGCCCGTCCGTCCGTCTGTCTGTCTTTCTTGTAAATCTAATCGAACAAAATAAATGCCTCTTTCTAAGTAGGTTTCGCAAGAGAAAAAAAAAAAGTAAATACCTATTATCCAAGCAAACCAAGCGATTGCTTGGAAGACTGCGGAAGCTATTAGTAAAAAGCCTTATGGAAAAATATGTTCGTTTGTTTTTTCCTTTTATATCTAGTTCATTTCACATTGTTTTAAAAACACGCGATATTCGTCGATTGGGTGATGTGACATGGGCCTACATTAAAAATAATTTAATATGTCAAAATATTACGTTTACCTGTCCTACGAGACGTTAATGGGCACATAGCATTCAGTATGGTAAACATGTCAATCAGTCCGTTGGGGCGTGGTTTCCAAGACTCGAACCAGAGTTCGACGAGTTTTCTACTTGTACTCTGTTTGGCCATAGCTGTTTTATAGCATGACAGTTTATGAACGGCAAACAACTTTTATTATTTTCATATTATTTCACAAATGAAAAAAATATGGAACGGTGGAAAATTTGAAATAACGAATATAAAACTAACTACGGTGAAATAAACAACTGCCTTGCGAGCAGCGCTACGGATGTATATTTGTCCTCAAAAACATTTAAATGATAATTTTGCTCCATATCATTATATTTACGAAAGAATTGTGTGTTCTGTCGGGAAGTTGAGGAGTGACTCTTGATTACAAAGAAATATTATAATCGTGAATAGAATTATGAGTCATAGGCCATGATGACTTATGCAAGTAGGAAACTCTAGAAACGACCTATTTCCCGCCTGGCGTAATGGATATAGTATTATTAACATCCTGAAAAAATTCCATAGGTTTCGTTTGATTCACAGAGTGAAGAACTTTTCGTGAGTGTTGACGTGGAAGTTTTGAGCTTGTGTTCTGTATCTAAGTGACGGTTAGTGCAATATATTTTGTATTAATTATCTATGAATATCGGAACAAGCTAAAGATTTTGCTACAAATTGTTGATAATTATTATAATTCCTTCCACTGAACACTGTCGTGTAAGTTAATGCAAGTGTTAAAGTAGTGCATAAATTGCTTTTATTTTCATTGGTCACTTATCACAATGTGTGTAATGAACTAGGCTGAAAACCGTGAAAATTAGTAAAGATTTACATTCCTTTTTTAAGCCTTGTAGTTAAGTGACAAAACTGACAAATAAGGTGTTCGTCTGCAGGAAAGGTGATTGATTTTCACTTCTTTCAGCGCATATGTTTTATCTACAGAGAAATCCATTTATAATAATTATTTGAGAGCGACTATAGCGGAGATTGATGGTATAGGTAAGTAATCCATACTTACTCCTACGTCACCTGCTTCCGGACCAGCTGAGTAGGCCTTCCGGGAAGCAGCAGCAAGTGATGTCTCTATCATTAAAGCACAATAGTTCGGTACAATATTGGACAGAAATTTATTTTAGTGGAAAATTATTTACAGAACAAAACTTCTGTAATGATGTTCGAGAGCTTGACTACAATCTAACCTGAATATCGTCTAGTTTTTCTTCTTCCAATATACTTATTACGCACTTTTTTCGTCTACAAAACTTTATTACGCCACTTTCGAATAACTAAAGGAAAATATTAAATGGATTGTACAGGAGATTCTGAAATTTTGTGACGAAATTTAAGATTGAAGCTTTAAACGCGTTTTACAGTGTTTTTATTCTGTAAATAAGTTCCAAATGAAATACATTTCTGTCCAATACTGTATCGAATCAATGCGTTACAAAGATTGGACGATCACGCACTGTTGCTCCCGAAAGGTTCAGTCAGCTGATACGGGAGTAGGTGACAGAAGTGCCGATAACATATTGCATTGTTAGACGTTGTAACCGCTCACAAGTTATAAATGGATACCTCTTATTACCTATAACTGAAGATCCGATTATAAACGTTGTCTATTCTAGTTCTTTTTTCGTCTGTCTTATCTTTCTGTTTGTCTTACCCCTCTATTCTTTCATCTCTACCACCTCTTCGCCTACTCTGTCTCTCTTTTCTGTTAGTTTAAATTATCTCCTCCTACTCTGTGCCTCTATTCTATTGTATTACATTCTATCAGTTTGTATATTCTCTCTGTTCTTTCTATTTTATTGTATTCTATTCAATTGTATATTCCCTCTATGTGTTCTTTTTGTCTATTTTATTCGTTTGAATATTCTTGTCTGTCCTTTCTCTCTATTCTATTCGTTTGTATATTCACTCTACCTGCCATTCTCTCTATTCTATTCGTTCCTATATTCTCTCTGTCTGTCTTTTGTCTTCATTTTATTCTGTTACTTTCCATATTCTCTCCGCCCTTCCTATTTTATTTCACTCGCTTTCATATTATCTCTGTCTTTTCTCTTTGTTCTATCTATTATATTCGTTTTAATATTCTCTTTGTCCCTTCTCTCTATTCCATTGTGTTGGTTTTCATATTATCGCTGTCTTTCTATTCTCTCTATATCATTATACTCGTTGTACATTCTCTCTCTCTGTCTTTTTCTCTTTATTCTATCTCTTCTATTCGTATATTCGTATATTCTCGCTGTCCCTTCTCTCTATTCCATTGTATTGGTTTTCATATTACCTCTGTCTTTCTATTCTCTCTATACCATTATACTCGTTGTACATTCTCTGTCTTTTTCTCTTTGTTCTATCTATTCTATTCGTTTGTATATTCTCTCTGTCTGTCCTTTCTCTTAATTCACTTCTACTGGTTTTTATGTTCTCTCTGTCCCTCTATTCTCTCTGTACCATTATACTCGTTGTACATTCTCTCTCTGTCTTTTCTCTTTGTTCTATCTATTCTATTCGTTTTTATATTCTCTCTGTCCCTTCTCTCTATTCCATTGTATTGGTTTTCATATTACCTCTGTCTTTCTATTCTCTCTATACCATTATACTCGTTGTACATTCTCTCTCTGTCTTTTCTCTTTGTTCTATCTATTCTATTCGTTTTTATATTCTCTCTGTCACTTCTCTCTATTCCATTGTATTGGTTTTCATATTACCTCTGTCTTTTTATTCTCTCTATACCATTATACTAGTTGTACATTCTCTCTCTGTCTTTTTCTCTTTATTCTATCTCTTCTATTCGTTTGTATATTCTCTCTGTGTGCCCTTTCTCTCAATTCACTTCTACTGGTTTCTATATTCTCTCTGTCCCTCTATTCTCTCTGTACCATTATAGTCGTTGTACATTCTCTCTCTCTGTCTTTTTCTCTTTATTCTATCTGTTCTAGTCGTTTGTATATTCTCTCCGTCTGTCCCTTCTCTCTATTCCATTGTATTGGTTTTCATATTCTCTCTGTCTTTTTCTCTTTATTCTATCTGTTCTATTCGTTTGTATATTCTCTCTGTCTGTCCCTTCTCTCTATTCCATTGTATTGGTTTTCATATTATCTCTGTCTTTCCATTCTCTCTATACCATTATACTCGTTGTACATTCTCTCTCTCTGTCTTTTTCTCTTTATTCTATCTGTTCTATTCGTTTGTATATTCTCTCTGTCTGTCCCTTCTCTCTATTCCATTGTATTGGTTTTTATATTCTCTCTGTCCCTCTATTCTCTCTGTACCATTATACTCGTCTCTACATTCTCTCTGTCTTTTTCAATATTTTTTCCTATTCTATTCTAATCTGTTCTTTTCGTTTGTTTTTGTATTCGTTTGTATGATCTCTCTGTCTGTCATTTCTCTCTATTCTATCTATCCCATTCATTTATATACTGTACATCCCCGTCCTCTCTATTCCATTCCATTAGTTTATTCTTCTCTCTGCCCTTTCCCTCTGTTCTCTCTTATCTATTCGTGGGTGTATTTTCTCTGTCGTCCTTTCTCTCTATTCTATTTTATTCGTTTGTATATTCTCACGCTGTCCTTTCCCTCCATTTTATTCTGTTCATTTGTATACTCTCTGTGTTTGTTCTTTATGTCTATTTGTTTGAATATTCTGTCTGTCTGTCATTTTACTATATTCTGTTCTACTCGTTTGCATATTCTCTTTGTCCTTCCTGTCTATTCTATTCTGTTCGTTCGTATAGTCTCTCTCTGTCCTTTCTCTCTATTCTATTATACTCTTTTATATTCTTTCTGACTGTCTTCGCTTTCTATTTTACCCTAGTCTACTCTATTCGTTTGAATATTCTCTCTATCTGCCTTTTCACTCTAGTGTATTCTATTTGTTTGTATATTCTTTCTGTCTGTTCTTTCACCCTATTCTAATCGTTTGCATATTCTCTGTATCTGTTTTTTTCTCTATTCTATTCTATTATATTCTATCCGTTTGTATATTCTGTACCTGTCCTTTCTTTCATATACTATCCTGTTCTATTCCATTCTATTCGTTCGTATATTCTTTGTGTCTGTCCTTTCTCTCTATTCTATTCGCTTGTGTATTCTGTTTATCCTTCCTCTCTCTTCTATTCTATTTGTTTTCGTATTCTCCGTATCTGTCCTTTCTTTCCTATTCTATTCTAATCTAATCTATTCTATTCAGTTCTAGTCATTTGTATATTCTGTCTGTCCTTTCTCTTTCTTCTATTCCATTCTATTCGTTTGTATATTGTCTGTCTGTCCTCTCTATTGTAATGTGTCGGTTTGTATATTCTGTCTGTCTTATCTCTGTGCATAGGTACTGCATATAATGTTTCGTTAATGTTTAACACCTTCAGGTTTGTAACACTCAAGTAATCTGCTGGCCCATTATTCCTTCACTTCCTTTTCTTTCATAACACTGCGCGGTTTCTCTCCAGGTTGTTTCTAATCTTCTTCTCCTTTCTGAGGCACAATACACCTGTTCCAATTATTGTTTTGTAACCTTATATCCTTCTTCTTCTTATATGTAAAAGTCAATGTGGCTATGTATGTATGTATGTATGTATGTATGTATGTATGTATGTATGTATGTATGTATGTACAGTAGATGCAATGGTTAGGCTTGAGTTTCGACTTTCCACGTTGGCACCCGTGTACGAATTCCTGCTCATCCAAGTGGAATTTATGGTGGACAGAGATGGTGCTTGGTGAAGTGGTTGCGAAAGGTACTACTGTTTCCCCTACCAGCATTCCATCATTGCTACATTAATCATTATTCGGTGAAATTTAGTTCGTCTCCCATGGTGCACCTACCTAGAGGAAACGTCTTTAGCGGTTAAATTAAACACAGCTTCGGTGCGTTGCCCACAGATGGGGACGCTTGTGTCACTTGTGTGAATGACGTAAGTCAAGTTCTCGTCATTAGTTAAACAAATGTATATACTGTATATGCGAAATTATGCATGAATGGGTGTGTGGGTATGTGTGTATGCATGTATACAACATGATCCAAAAAAATGTAACTTTATGAAATGTCTTTGCAGAACGAAAAGTTACATTTCTTCGGATCAAATTTCTGCACATCTAAAGGACAAAACTAAAATTCTTTCAATAAGTTATAATACACTGTTCTCTTGAATTGATTGAGCATTTTGGGAATTAAATCAATGGCTTTCCCGAAACACGCTATGCAATGTTTAATATAACACCATTTTCATCTCGAAAAGAAAGCAAAAACGAGGAAATTTATATTAATCTTCCTTGTTTTAAATATCTCAAAAGTATAACCCCCTGAAATTAAGACATTACTTCGGTTTACTTTATACAGTGTATACGTTTGCTTAACACTTTGTACTATCATTTAAGAATATGTTTACTTATTGCATTATAGACCTATGTAGAATTCTCAAGTAAATATTGTCAGAATGGCAAGATGAGTATTTTAAGGTACACCATACGTGAACAGCAATATATACTCAAGGCTTACGAAAACTTTCATCTTCGAGGTAAAATGTATGTTAATAATATGTGAGGAGCGTTTATATAAATTGCTTTATTATTAGCTAGTTTAACGTAAAAGCATGATAGTTTACAGACACTTCACGTGCAGTGTTCTCTATTTTCATTACACAATATCATCTCAAAATGACTACCAACTTCGACGCAAGCATTGCAGCAGCGCAAAATGTTACCTCAGGTGACTCAAAATTACTTGTTGATTGATGACATAGGCTGCTAAGTTTTTGAAAGAAATTTCACTGGCCTTTCGTAAGTCGAACAAGGTCATGCGCGATTTCTTTCGGCCACGCTTTCGAAATGATTAGAATTAAATAGTATCTTAAGATGTTTTCGCCGACCATGACTACTATTCATGTTGCTGTCTTCTGTCTTAACATTTTGGCACCTTCAGCCTGGGGTACTTTTGAGTTTGCAGTTTTCTGGTCTACGTCTGAGTCTCTTACTCTGCAATATGGAATTTAGGTATATAATAAATGTGAAATAGTATTTGCTTCTTGAATTTCAGCTTCAACGTAAATTTGGATATCTGAAGTCACGTGACGTCATGAAGATGCTACCGGGCTGCAGTGTACTGACTATTGCAATCCTTCTCTTACGAATTCATCAGAGCAGCGCTGTGTGCCCTCGAGAATGTACGTGCGTATCGAAAATGTTGAACTGCTCCAGAAGAAACCTGACCCACATCCCTTTCATCGCAGATTCCACATATGAAGTTATGGATTTCTCCTTCAACAACATTTCAGTGTTAGGAAATACAAGTTTTATGAAAAATAGATTTCCTATGCTGAGGAAAATAGATTTTTCAAGCAATACTATAATTGAAATTAATTCAAATGTCTTTGTGGGTTTCGGTAAGATCACAGAACTATCATTAGCAAATAATAAATTGGTTCATTTAACCAGAGATGTGTTTGAGTCTTTAGGGAATCTGAAAGAATTGTATTTGCAAGGGAATAATCTGGCAACTATACATCCCCAAATATTATCTTCTCTGAAGCTCTTGGAAGCCTTAAATATGTCCCATAACAACATTTCAGAAATTAAAAATGGAACATTTACAAATTTAACACAACTAAGAAGTCTGACTTTATTGGGAAATAAACTTAAAATATTCTCTCCTGAAGTGTTTAATCTTACAAGAAGTTTGACGCATTTAGATTTACAGTTGTTCGAGATGCCCAAGGAGAGCACTCTGTATTCCGAAAAGTCTGAACTGACACAGTGCTTGTGTGAACGGAAAAGAGCCCTAGACTGGTGCGAGGAGAAGAACATCACGTGCATGGTGACTTGCGACTACTCTGAAGAGAGCAAGTACAATGGAATGTCCAACGTCTGCCATAATGCACTGCCTGTCAATGACTTCGGTAAGACAAGATTCAATAACTTCGGACATAACCCGGAAGTTACAAAGAGTGACTTTATCTGGGCGACAGTCATAACTGTGGGAGTGGTTCTGCTCTTGATCATCACCCTAACGATGCTGATCATCGTGGTGCGAAAGACCAAATCCCAACTTGGAGAAGAAGATTACTCAGAACTGAATGACTACGAAACTTATCGTGGACATATTACACCTATGAAGGATGAGGAATTTCGCTGGTCATTTAAAAATGATACAGGCAAGTAAACGCCTAATGTACAGCTTCACAAATCTCTCCATAGCACAGCAATGTGCGATAGAATTCGTCGTCCAACTTTAGTAAGAACTGTTTAAGAAATATGGTGTGATTTATTAGGTGTCTGGCTATCCCGGTGTTCGTGTGTTGTATTATGAAAATGTCTTAATATGACAACAATAAGACAAAAACAACCAGGCGAAGTGACTCAGTGAAAACTAGACAGTGGATGCGGGATGACTTGTCGTTCAATGTAGGTGCACATTTACTATATGTTACATTTCTTTTTTTTTCATTCAGACAATTGGCTTAACAGGTTTTAAACGTAAACAGACGACGTCAACATGCTAATGTATATCCGTGTAGTCAGAAGAAAAAGAAAAAATGACGTACTGTAGCACATACCTCGTCATCATTGATGGAATTACTAGCGTTTCAGTAAACGACGATATATTCTCTTAAGTTGTCGAAGCTGAATCGTCTTCGCCTATCGCTTAAACAGTTTTTGTATCGTAGAAAAGTTTTCCGGGCTATGAGGCCGTGGTCTGTTGGCTGAGTGACCAAACGTTTCGTTCACTGCTGCGGTGAACATCTTCAGTGGTATCCAATCGGCACGCGCAGTAGAACCAGCCGCACCAGCAATAGATACCACTGAAGATGTTCACCTCAGCAGTGAACGAAACGTTTGGTCACACAACCAACAGACCACGGCCTCATAGCCCGGAAAACTTTTCTACTATTGACACCGGCCGTGAAAGCCTACACTCCAATATAAGTTTTTGTATCGAGAGAATTTCTGAAGAAAACATCTAAAATGGGGATCAGTTAATTTCTTTACAGGAATATTTTCACTGAGCATCATGTTGCACATGTTTTTGCAAAACGTTTCTCGCACATCTAGATGATGATGATGGTGATGATGATGATGATGATGATGATGGTTCCTCAGATTTCATTTCAACTCATTTCCTGTGTGATGTACTGTTGCATTGTTTCTCTATAGCCTGAGTTGTTCTCGTTTTTATTTCAATTTGACATGATTATACACGACATTGTCTTCGTTAATAAATAAAATGTTACTCCCATACTTCTTAATTGCATTTCGTATCTCTGAGCGAATTGAACGTTTTGCCTTCAATATTATGAATGGATCAGCACAACATTATTCAACGCGTACAAAATATTTGAGCAGGATAACACAACTACACACATTACGTTGTAGTGTTACTATGAACGGACCGGGGTTCCTTCGTTCTATACGTTCCTGTACTCGCCAAGTACACAAAAGACGGACGACGCGGCACGTGCCATAGGCCTATACTCCGATACGAAACAACTTCACTTTTCCTTAAGTCATTCCGCATACACTGTCTAGTGATAACTCACTAGACTCGCATTCGGGAGGTCCCGGGTTCAAAATCCATGGCCGGACAGTCTAAGGTTTTCCTTGGTTTCCTTCACTCACAAAGACAAATGCCGGATTTGAAATTAATATACCATGTTTCACCCACTTAGTCACCATTATTACAATCATTAAAAATTGGTAAAATGAATACGACTATAACATCATATACAGAGTGAGTAAAAAGTATGGAACAATGCTTGTTTTTATTAGCTTTATTCACTTGTTAGCTTTTGCCTTCACGTGTTTAATCCAAATCCTTCTCGGACTGATGTACTAAAGCATTAAAATTTCCCTTTCTTCAGTACACATATATTGTCATCAAAAGAGGTACGTACTGAGACCTGGAGAACCGAAAAATGTGGAAATAAGTGCATGATGCCATTAAAAAAACAGACTCATTGGCAAACCCTTTATAAATGAAAAGCATAGTTTTTGAAAACATGTTCACAATATTTCCTCTTTCATACCCTACAACTTTTGTATAAATAGTTTCTTCATAAAATTAGAAATAAGAAAGTTACAAGCATTGTTCCATACTTTTAGTCACTCTGTATAACAGAAACAGAATCACAGCAATGGCCCATGCCCTACAAATATACCTAAATATCTTACACGCGCGATATGACCTAGATGTTAAAGCGTGTATAAATAAACTTAAGGGGCAGTACTTAGGACAGAGTTTTGGTAAAAAGTGTTAAAATATCAATGTTCGTATTTTTGTACGAAAATATTCCTCGGGCACTTAGAAAGTTGATATTAAGAGGTTTTTTTGACTCTACGTTTTCTTTGAGGTGCAGGAGAGATTTTTACATAGACCTGCTCCATATGTCAGTATTGTATCTCTTTTCACAAGTCTTCAATTTTCTCGAAACTACATTTATGATGTTCAAAATGCTCCATGCGCATGCAGTTTTCACCATATTCAATTAAAATATTCGTACGTGTCCATGAATATATTACCTGAGATCTAACGTTGAGAAATGTTAAGTATTTTGAAAATTGGAGCTAAAAATTATTGTGTTAATTAAAAATGTGAATAAGTACTTGTACGGTTTCCAAAAACTATTGTACCTAAACTAGCCTAGATATCATGCATTTCTCAACGTTAAATTATTGGCCACAAATCAAAGTCCATATCGCAAAAATATCAACTTGTTTTATTTAAATGTAATGAGCATGGAACATTTGTTTTTTATTATTGCGATGTACCGAAGTACTAACTAAGAGATAGAACTTAAACTGAGAGGATTCAATCCGGCACCGGAATTGGAATCTGGTGTGACTTAATGGTTAGATTGTCAGGACGTAGAACTGAAAACTCGGGTTCGAATCCCGGTGCCGGAGAGAATTTTTCTCCGTTCCACCCATCCTTCATCATATGGAACATTTGGTTTATATTGCTAATTTGCATAATTAAAATAAATATAACTAATGGTCTAATTGAGCTGAAAATTTGTAGAAGCATTATTTTTAATGGATATCATAAACAGTTGAAAAATTAAATAAATCGGTTTGAAATCGTAAAAATTTCAAAACGCAGTCCTAGTATCCACTAATAGAAAAAAATGACTCAGATTAAGTTGTAATAATTTGATTAATGTTAAATCATCTGCTGCGATTATCACTGTAAATATTTGTATAATTTTAAGTGAAAAACATGATTTGTATTATGTTTATATATTTAAATACGGTATAATGAAATTTAGTTTCCCCTACTGTTCAGGACTATTTTAAGGTTTCATCCTTTGAGTAATGTAGCTGGAGACCCGAACGATTTGCCACTTGTGGTTAATCTTGACTAGGACTACTGAGATATCCATTTAAGATATGGAGAAACAGAGAGTGTAAGTTCAAAGCTAGTTATTCAGCAGAGAGTGCAAGAAGTGACCCCAATATCAGAGTTTATCGCGTCTTGGTAGGTCACTGCACAGAGTACTGACTTACGATGATTATGGGCCCGGGTTCGAATTCCGATGATGGTGGAATCTGAATTCTATAGTCCCGTCGCTCTAATTTCCGGCAGCCAATCACGTTGCAGGTCGGCTACATTTAAACGTGTGCGTCTTGTGATTCGCTGATGAAGATGTTAAGCATTTCCTAAGGCTGGATAAATACTTAATATAATCGCCCGCCATTTTGGCTCTTTCGTTAGCGTTCGCAGAAAGCACACGAGGACGTTATTTGCCGCTCAATTATTTGCTGAATTACAGTGCGTTTGATTTATTACCATAGGAGCTATGACATGATAATGTTTAACGGTGTGGAAAATAGATTCCTCGTATGGTAGCTCGGCAACGACAGAACAAAAATGGCGAACGATACTACCTACCTAGACTTTATAGAGCCTTCACTTCCTAAGACGTAAGCAAAGAGGAGGAGTCACGCCGGGAATAACAGCATCGCGACTATAGTGCACACAGTCAATATTTCTTATTGTTAGTGTAATTCTTGGGCTTCTCCCGTTTCCCTCTATAATCTCGCCGCCAGTCTTTATTTCAATATCCCTCATCATCATTACAATATCATCCCCAAAAATGGTGTCGGTGTGATGTAGTATTGTGACTGGCAAACAGATGGCCTCAATGCGAGGTGGCACCTGCAGTGGGACTCCACATGAAGCTTAAGATGCTCAGGCCGAATCGACTGAAGGCAGGACACAGTTGAATCACGCACGATATCTACAGCAGCATTCAAACTCCAAACATTTATGCGTTAGGAACTGCAGTGGCAGCCTACGGATCACTCCTCCTTAGATTGCAGATCGTCATAAAAATTTTGCAGAATGAAAATTTGTATTACACTACACCGACGATCTCCTTTATTGATCCCTAACAGCAGCAAGAATGTTGACAGTACGCTCTCAGCAGGGTAATTTACTGTAGACTAAGTGATGGCTGATATTTATTTTTATTTATGTGGGTTGTAAAGCTAAAGCTGTTTGTACAAGATCAATTAACTCTTCCAATCCATTACTTTAAGAGAAAACTTGCTAAAGATTGATCAATATTGAAAAGGATTGATCAAAGACTGTTTCTTATTTTTAATACAATCAAAGACTTCTGAAGTATTGTATTGCAAGTGATTTAACAATGAAACTTGTGGAGTACTGGCAAGTCTTGAAAAGTATTGGGAAGCGTTGGATTTGACAACATTTTGATCTTCTACAAGCTGCTTAAGAAAGAAATTTATGGAAGAATGTAGTCTTGACATTCGAATAGTTAATATAAAACAGTTCCTTCATAAAATGTGTCATAATAAAGTATGTGAAATGCAAGCGAGATTATTTATTTAATTATGTAATATTTTATTATACTTGTAAGTTTTAGAAACGAGTTAAAATTAAAATTTGATATGTACTAAGATATCATGCAATCATTTACACAAGATGAGAGTTGTGAATTTCCGAATAAAATTATAGTTTCCGTCATTATTGAAAATAATTACGCTTTTGAAACATTTTAGTTAAATAGTAAACAAATGTATGCTTATAAACAGAGTGATTAAAAATGTTAACACTTATGTTGGTGAATATATTATGATTCAAACAAATACACGTATTACACAACTGACTTCAGTTGGTCTCCACTTGTTCTCCATCATAATCAACACATTTCTGGAATCTTTCCCATGTGGTCTGTAGAGCCTGGTTCTACATTTTTGGAGGAATTCCGGCAATGATATCCGTTATATATCTTGCAGATATTGAACATTACTTGGCTTGGTTGCATAAATTCTGTCTTTCAGCATACCTCACAGTGTGAAATCGCAGAGCGTAAGATCTGATGAGCGTGCTGGCCATTGCAGGGATCCCCATCTTCGTTGAAATGTTGTTTCAAGATATAAACGAAACAGATTCATTGAAACTATGGAAATATCATTATCTACTATGACTTACTATGTGCATTTTAAAGTATGTAACACAGCAATGGATTCAGTATAGTAATATAATTATCATCTGGTCCATACATATAAGTTTTAACATTTTTTAAATCGCCATGTATAATACGTAAGTAATTAAAATGTAAATATGTATGTATATTTTGGTTATGTGTAAGAAGTAAACGAATTAAAACTGATGTGCTTTAAAATAAAACCAAGTATTTTATGTTAATAAAATCGTTACCTTCACTACACAATGCAGATTTTAATACAATTGTAACATAGCAAGAGGTCACCGTCATAACTCAGGAGATATCTTATTGGCATCGTGATCTGAAGCAGCGTTGAAAACTCACTTGGATTGATTATTACCTGGTTGGTATATTTTTTTCGGGATTTTCCTCAACTGTAAGGTGAATGATAGGTAATCCATAGCGATTTCTCAGACTCATCTCACCACAATACCAGTTCGATATTACCAATTCCACAGACGCTAGATAGCCTCGCAGTTGAGACAGCGTCGATTAATTACTGATTGAAATCCTTATGCAGATTGCTCAGCGCTACAGAAAGGGAGACATGTGAATCATAACAAATTGATAAGCAATATTTTAACTTTGGGAATACTCCTGAACGTTGCTTAGTTTCACTCAAGAGAATACGAAGTATCAGTATTATAAAAAGTCTTAATTTTATTGCGTTGCTACACAATGAGAAGTTCGTTCGTATAAACTGAGATGTTACTACAAATATGTGCTTAAATTTATTGTCATGAATAAGTTACCGTGGAGTAACGGCATATTTGGCCTTAAAACTAGCTGATCCGGATTAAAATCCTGGTTAGGACAAATTATCTGGATAAGGTTTTTTCCAGGGGTTTCCCTCAAAGTATTAAGAACAAATGCTGGGTAACCTTCGGCGCTGAACCCTGGACTCATTTCGCCAGCATGATAACTGGGGTTCGGCCATTTAATTCATGAATATTTCACACAAGGGATAATTCACCCAAGAAAATTCACTCAAGAATATTAATCCAAAGATATTTCACCCAACATATTCCATTCTTACCCTCACCCTAGGAACATTCACCAAACAGTATTCCCATATCCATATCCGTGGTAATATGGTAATGTTTCTATTTTGTATATAGTTTTAAAACCAATTGCTCATACATCAGTATACAGTTTTAAATTTCCAGTTACTCATAAAAGGTCTAACGGGCGACCAGGGAGAAATTATACAAAGTGAAAGGAATGAAATGATTTTGGTCCACAGAGGATATCTATACAACTTGCACTCAAGAAATTCTAACAGCTAAATTGTATTGGGTTTATAGAAGAAAACCAAATTGCACGAAACAGGCTACTACTACAGCGCCGGTTGCAAACGATGTACAGGTTTTGAAGGCTATTGATCACGAGCATCTACCATCGCTAGAAGAAGTGGAAGACCTAAGGCGTTGTATTGGGCTAAAGAGAGCTGTAGAGAATGAGCCTGTTGCGGGTCCAACACAAATTTCATGCTTTATCGCAATAATTCCGAATAACAAGTGTTGAACAGTTTTTGTTGTTCGGTAGTTTTGATGACCATGATAATAATGATGAAAACGATTTTGATCGAATAATAATACTTTCTTCGAAATCCCACATACGAAAGGTATAATCAGCGAATAGGGATTATAAAGAATGGACACTGAGCGAAATTTCCTATGTTTTGTTTCTCTGTGCGCCAGCGTATAGTTCCACTTTCAAGCGCTAGAGGTTAGTTTAATCGAGCATACGCTAAGATAATAAATGAGAATAGAGTTAAGACACAGGATCCAAACATCGCCTACCTTATTGCATAACCCAGTAACGCTTTGCTTCAAATAAATTCAAGTTAACGGCTTTTCCTTATTTCTCAGTGACAAACTAGTTGTAATAATAATATTTTATATTTCAGATATAATAAATTATATTATAAAATAATATAATATATTATAAAATTAAGTATCGAATTCGTTTAATATTTGTATATAATATAATATAATATAATAGAGGTATATGGTTTTACTTCTCGTAAGAGTTTTATTTTTCCATTTTCAGAGCTATCAAATCATTACATATTTTAATCGTTGTTGGGGTAAACGTCTCAACTCTCATTATAGAGGAACTCTAGAGTCTAGACATTACAGTTAATGACGGATTTATTATTTTATGGATCCAATTTATTTTATTTGAGTACATAATGTACCTAGATGTATTAATTATATGTGTTATATTTCCGCTGTGTCGACTGCTAGCTGGTGTGATGTCAGCGCCAACTCTAGAGAGAAAGCAGAATCTCACGCTTTATTTAGCTGGCTTGAAGGTCATTGAAATCAGTCCGGCTACATCAAAGGTACCGACGCGAAGTGTTCTGCAACCTGGTATATAGCCGGGACATTCCATGCAGCTCCAGACATATTTACACAAATATTATTAATTTGGGACAATTTCCTTGGTTGAACTTTCTTTTAGGTTAATAATTTTGGGCAAATTATCCAATGGACGACTGTTCCGACGATGAAAATGCTTCTTGACGAAAATTACCTGGATGAATTGGCACCAAACCTGATCACTTTCACTTCATTCTGACGCTAGATAATCATAGCAGTTGATAAAGCATCGTAAAACAAAACAAGAATACCTATTAATTTATACTCTTTACATGTTATTATTTCCCTTTTCACGACTATAGAATGTGTATCTGCTCATCGTTAATAAAAACACGAAGATAAATTTTAGGACGAGAGAAATACTTTTTGAAATATACAGAGTGTTTCAAAAATACGGGGCATAATTTCAGGTATGTATTTCCCACATGTAGAAAATCAAAATAGTTCATTACAACATGTGTCCGGAAATGCTTCATTTCCGAGTTATGGCCTTCACAACATTGCAATTCACCGGAATGTTTTTCTTTCCGCAGGTCTTTGTCATTACAGAAGATGTTCAAAATGTCCACTCCTGCTTAAATACAGACCTCACATCGATGTCTCATTGACCTGCGAACACGATCCTAAACTCCAGGAGTATTGCGTATGCCCTCAGAACATGCCACAATTCAATTCCGAAGGGATTCAAAATCAGGCACCGGAGACGAATAAACCAATGATTTTAAATGGCCCCACAAGTAGAAATCGAGAGGGTTCAGATAAGGTGAGCGTGGAGGCCAAGCAATTGGGCTACCTCTACCTATCCATCGATCAGGAAACCTTCGATCCAAGTACCGGCGAGCCGTACGACTGAAGTGTGCAGGAGGGCCATCATGCAAGAAGTGAATGTGTTGACGATTGATCAGTGGAGTGTCTTCTAAAACATGAGGTATGGTGTTTTCCAGGAAGTTTGTGTACGCCTGCCCCGTAAGTCTGTTTACAAGTACATGGGGTCCAACTAATCGATCACCAATGATATCGGTCCACATGTTGAGGGAGAACCGCACCTGGTGATGAGATGGAACAGTTGCACGTGGGTTTTCATACGCCCATACATGCTGATTGTGGAAATTTGTTATGCCATCTCGTGTGAACTATGCTTCATCTGTAAATAATACTAAGGCAGGGAAGTTCGGATTTACACCACACTGCTGCAAGAACCACTGACAGAACCTAACTCGTGCAGGGTAATCTGCTGGTGACATGGCCTGTACACGTTGCAAATGATAAGGATATAATTGATACTCTTTCAACAGTCTCCAGACAGTCGTATGAGGAACATTGACTTGCAACGCTACCCTTCGTGTGCTGATAGAAGGAGTCATGTTCACAGCCTCCAGAATCTCCTCCTGTACTTCTGGAGTTGTAGATCTTGGTCGTCCCCTTCCCAAACCAGGAGAGTTAAATTTTCCATACTCGCACAGACGGTAATGGAGACGTACAAATGTCTTCCGATCTGGACATTGTCGCTGTGGGTACCTCTCCTGGTACAAACGACGAGCCAGCGCAGCATTGCCGTCCGCCTTACCGTACATGAAATGTATCTCTGCCAGCTCTTGATTTGAATACATGTCGCACAGTCTAACGCCTACACAACACTGAATGTAACCGTCGCCTCGGAATGAACTGTCAGAGTGCCTTCTTAATGTCTCCTTTGACGGCAACGACCTGCGGAAAGGAAAACGTTCCGGTGAATTTCAATGTTGTGAAGGCCATAACTCGGAAATAAAGCATTTCCGGACACATGTTGTAATGAACTATTTTGGTTGTCTACATGTGGGAAATACATACCTGAAATTATGCCCCGTATTTTTGAAACACCCTGTATAGTATTGATTAATATTAATTATTCAGTTATTTGGGTGCTGGTGTACTTTACATCCGATCCTTTCCGTGGCGCGACAGCACATGAAGGGCCAAGCCGACCAGTGGATTGTTGGTTTCAAGTCCACATGCCTCAGCAGAGGTGAACGATCTCCCAACCAGTTGGGAGTTAACATGTGGTGAGCACGATGATTTCCTCCTTCTCACCAGCTATAGCAGGTTTTAGAAACCGGATTCCACTACCTGCCGTAGCGCCCCAAATTCATCACGATGCTGTGTGGACACCTGTCCAATGCACTGACTGAAATTTCATGAGAAATTTTTTTCTCATGAGGACTCGAACCAGCGCTCACTAATACGAATACAGGCATTGATGCCCTTAGACCACGACGCTGAACTAGAATTCACATGTCTTGATAAATTTTCTCATTGTCTACTTTAAAGGAAACTCAAATCTTCCTACTTTGGAAAGCGTTATGTTAAGAGCTGTTGTGCCGTGAAGAAATCTTCATAAATTTTATGAATATTCATTTCTTTGGTTCTTGCTATATAACATATAATTGACTCTTCTGGTTTTGCGAGGTTGGCTACAAAATTGAGGAATAAGTTTGGTTATGTTTGTCTAAATATGTCGCTCTTTTTTCATACGTTGTTCTGCTGTTGTTATTTTTCATATACTCGGCACATTATTTAATAGGATAATGCTGAAAAGAGAACTCTGTTGAGTATATTTAAGCAATTACTGTTAATTGAGGCGTTGGGTGCAATAACAGCTTAAGTTGAAAACCTTTGTTTTGAGAAAAATGTCAAAGTTTTAGAACAATGTAGAAATTTTATTAGTACATATAGTCGTATCATTTGTTTTGTATAATATTTTAGACTGTATTAATTATTCAAATCCAAATATCAGTTATAATTGAAACACAAACAGGTTTTTTTTTATATTTCTAAATAAAGTATGGAAAACTTAAGTCGTTATTGCATAGAAAGTCTGAGAATTCTTAAATTAGAGTAGCTGTACCTAGGCAATAAGACCAGCAGAAAAGTTTTATTTCACTAATATACACGAACTTTATTGAATGAATAGTAAGAAATAATAATACATTAAGTTTTCAGCTTATCAGAATAATACAAAATAAGAATTTTAACCAATAAACCAATACATTTCTTATGGAAATATACTGTACGAACAAAATAACATTTTTTTTTTAATTTCTAATATGAAAAACAGAATGTGTGTTAAGAAAATCAGCTCTGAAACTATGCTACAGATGGAAACTCCTCTACTATAGTATCAAATATTCGCGTTCACTGATTTCACTTTCAGGATGATTTTCATCCAGCAGTGGTTCAGAATCCAAAATATTTTGAAGAGAACATGCATTTCCTGGTTTCAAGAATTTCAATAATGAATTGATATCGTATTTCTTTGATAAATACTGTATAAGCCAGGACAAGGGAGATATTTTTAGATTAAGCTCTTCTTTGGCGGTATATTATGTCTTGAAAAACGAATGGCTGGAAAACGGTATTGTAAGTACATGATATTGCCAAAGACCCTGATGTATAGAACATGAGTGTAACATATTTTTGTACTGCGAATTTTGAACCTTTTGATTTAGCACAGCACTACACATAATCAACTCTTCTGCCATTTAGGCCCAACAAAATGAAATACAACTTTTACAGTCGATAGAGAAGACATGGAAGATTATGAAAATACAATCGCCGCAATAACGACTTAAATAGAGTTAAGCTGTTATTGCACCCAGGGTCTCAATTGTCCAATACATCGAGATAGTTTGCAGATAGGCCTAGGTGTTTTTCTCTAATTACTCTGTTAAATATATAATTATAAATCCTGTAGAATAACTTTTACACAGTTTTCAAACTGGTCATTTTTTGTAGTTTCCCTTTACATTCAGAACAAAATGCAGAATGTCTGAAATCATGTGCGAGAATTTCATACAATAGAATTAATACGGTTCCTGCACGTGCTGGATAAAAATAAATGCCCTTAGAGACGTTGTAGTCACGCTCTGAACTTGAAACGATTACACACTACTTTAACATAGCCATCAATTGGGATTTATACGGTTGCTAATCTCCACACAAACGATTTTTTCGCGTGTCAATCATTACGAACTTCCTGACGCTACCAGAGAGACCGTGCATAATCGTGAAAATTTCATCATTGCCTTTTCAATCTAAAGGGTGGTATTTTGTGTTATATTTCAATATTTTCACAGCAATTCTTTCTCATTTCTCAGTTTTGCAGAGACTCTTATAGGCTTAGCAGCTACGACCTGTATCTTCAGCGTTTACAATTAGTTTAGAGTCTGAATTGTGAAAGAGTTTTGAGATCGGGATGAATGTCATTCCTTATCTTACACTTAAAATCAATTTTTAGATTATAATTTCTCAGTTATGCACTTAATTGTCGTTTAGTCAACTGTCCGACGATAGGTTTGAACCTAATAAACTACACCAATAAGACATCATTCATGAGGCAACTAAGCCAGGAAATAATGAGGTAGGGTGATCAGTTCCTTTTCCCACTGCATTGAATATATAGCTAACTGGTAACATGTTACACTACTTATTAATAACGGAGAAAAATTAGCTCTGGCGCCGGGGATCGAACCCAGGACCCCCAGTTCCACGCACTGGGCGCTCTACCACTGAGCTACCCAGAGACTTAATTCACGGCACCGGATCGAACTCCTCTCCTTTGTTATTTCCTTTTTTGGCTTCCTACATGTTCAACATATTATATTATGTCATCATAGGCCTACAGTAGCGCACTCATATGACTGATTGGGCGGCCGGGAATCAGCAGTTATATAGATAAGTTAGACGAATAATCTGTATGATGATATTGTAAATTTTTTATCCTACACAATTCTCTGTTATGGTTAGTACCTATATTTATTAATAACGAAGAAAAATTCTCTCCGGCGCTGGGGATCAAAGCCAGTGTATAGAAGTGGGGGTTCTGGGTTCGATTCCCGACGCCGCCGCCGCCGGAGCAAATTTTTCTCCGTTATTAATAAATAGTAACCATAAAAGAGAATTTCGTAGGATCAAAAATTAATAATGTCATCACAGACTAGCCTATATATTACACTAGTCAGACTTCAGATGTATTCAAACAATTGTTCTCCTCTGACATATATCATCAAGTGAGATCTACTGTCTGATAAACAGATGTACATATCAGGCAGAACCTCAATCAGAGATTGCACTTAATTTATACTTTGATATACAATTACTTAGAAATTAAGTAGCCGAAACTTATCCACGATGACAGCATTGACTAACAGTCGTTCTTACAAGTCTACAGAATACACACTTTCTGAATGTGAGTTCTCTACCATAGAGCTATACAGTGCACAATGTCAACGAAGAGTATCATATCACAGTCTGGTATATACAGTCACGAAACTCAATACGTAGATAATATGCACCCATAGATAGTTGCTAACCACTAGGATCGCTACTATCGCCTCATCACAGACAATGCGAAATAGTACCGGCACAGTCTATTGTTCCTAGTATCCTCACAACTCTAGCTTCGTGACTGTATATACTAGCCTGTGGTCGTATATTGGCACGTTTCAAATTATGACAATAATCCTAAATTCAAAAGTCATATTCTTGCTAT